>NW_011888880.1:5021809-5038115 GCF_000151845.1 Pteropus vampyrus | reverse complement strand
TCCCTAGAGCAGGGGTCAGGGGCAAACTTATTCTGCAAAGGACCAGATAGTAAATATTTTAGGCAGTCCAGGTCATAACGGCCCCTGCCACAACTACTCAACTCTGCTGTTGTACTGCAAAAACAGCCGTAGCCATTACCTAAATGAAAGGGCCTGGCAGTGTTTCAATAAAACTTTATTAACAAAAAAGCCAGATGATGAACTTGATTTGGCCCCAGCGTACCAACCCCTGTCCCAGCTTATTGGTTCTCCAGTGTCAGCAATTGTGTCTTCCTCGTGTCTATATTGCGTCTGTGCTGTACATGTCACAGGTAGCACGCATAAATATTTGTGAAACTGAATAGCCTTTCTAATTGCTGGAATCAGAGATTTTTTTAGCTGTCACTGAGGCCCTGGTCTGTGCGGTGCCACTGAGCTGCCACACAGAACCTCTTAAGCTACGGCTGATTTTCCTGTGTGCTCAGGACCTTGCCCTCAGGCTTCAGAGGCTGACTCCTAAGAAGCCACGAAATCTATTTTTGCCAACCCCTTCTCCTCAAACTTGGGGAAAACACCGGCGAGGTTTACAGTCGTAGAAAGTCACCTTGGCCTGGGAATCTGCGAAGGCAACGAGGGGTACTGCACGAGGCGATTTCTGACTCAAAAGAAAGAGAACGTGGGTCCCAGGGCAGGAAGGAGCCCGCAAAGACCGCTCTCTTTCACTGAACGAGCTGTTCACTAAATCTGTAAGTGACCCGTCATGAAGAGCCGCTCATCACTTACTTCATGGCTCTATGTGGGGCAGATCTTCAGACGCTCATATATCCTTCGAGGGGTTGATTCCAAAACACAGTGGCTCACCCAAACCACAGCCCCCAGGTGCTGGGTTTTGCATTTGCTGATGATATTTCACGCATTAAAACACTTCTGTCCGCCAACTTCCAGAGCTCGCTCAGTAGGTCATGAACCCTGACTTCCCATCGACTATCAGTCCCTATCCTCGGATAACTCTGGCCTCCTTCCTTCTTTCTAAACCACTTGTATGACAGAGATGCTCTAAATCCCACTGACCGGGAGTCATCTGTCTATTAGTTATCATCAGACACCGACTGAAACTATTTTTAAAAAGCTCTCAGGAATACGTCAAGACCAGCACCTAGAGTGCCTCCAGCATTGACCTCTGTTCGAAGGAAGCATGGCTGACCCTTGAACAACGTGGGTTGCAACTGCATGGGTCCTCTTATACGAGGAAATTTTTCAATAAACAGCCCTCTGTATTCCCCAGTTTCCCGTCGTGGATTCATCCAACTATGGATCAGACAGTATCCTGACCCGTGCTGGGGATCCATGGATGCAGAGGCTGCCTGTACGCACCGCTCCACACTATTTTATATAAGGGTCTTGAGCACCCACAGATTTTGGCATGGGGGGTGGTGGGGGAATTGGCTCTGGAACCAATCCCCTGCAGATACCGAGGGGCGACTGTAGTTAGGTTTTGGGGGGAGTCAAAAGTCATGTTGAATTTTGATGGCATGGGGGTCGCCACAAACCCCTGCATTGTCCAAAGGTCAGCTGTACACCCAATCTATTTGCTTTTTGTCTGGGATAGTGGCTAGAAAGTCGGTGTGGATGATAAAGGACGGTATTTAGGCAAGAACAGATTAAGAGCCAATTTGAGAGGTTTAGTGATAAAGGAAGCGGATAGGGACCCCGTCCGCCCCTCTGACGGCCGAACTTTCAGCAGACGCAGAGCCAACAGCTCCGCGTGGAAGACGGCGCGTTATCGCAACGGACGGGAAGAAAATATGTCAGCAGAGTCAAAGACAAGATCAAGGTCTTTGCTGCCAAAGCATCCGCACGTTCCCGCCCTTGGCTGGTGAGAACCATCCGCACAGGACAGCTCTCTGCCCTCTGTGTCCTGCCGACCACCGGCCCTCTGCTCCGTGCCTCCCCTCCCCTGGTCTCGAAGGGAAGCGTCAGGTCATTTTGAAGCTGTGACCTGGGCAGTCCTCTGGAGCGGTGCCCTCAAGCTGCTTTCTGGAGCGATACCAACTGCACATCTGCAGCTGAGCTGCCCTGGCACAAAATAAACCCGTTTCCATAACCAGACCGGGATCACCACTCTGCCGCTGCGAAAAGCGTACTATTCGATTACTATTATTATTCGCTCAAACTCACGAATATGACTTAAGACAACTGAAGGGAACTCTTGACAAAAATCGCCCCCGTGCAGCCTGTGTGCTTCTCTCCCTTTGCTCTCAGTGACTTACGAATGTTGGAACTGTGACTGCTCATCAGAGCACCCGGGCCGGCCCTGGCTCCCAGGCCCACGGCGCCCCTGCCTGGTCCCCCGGCAGAGGCCTGTGCTCCCGCCCCGAGGAGCTGCACTATGCAAGGACATGGGGCGAGGGGAGGCGCGGGGTGGGGAGCCAAGGAAAGGCCCGGCTTCAGCGGGTCCTAGAGTGGATGGTATTACTCACATGTGTTGGGAAGCGTTGGGGTACAGTTTTGAAAACTGTGGGGCCGAGTCCTCGGGGCCGTGGGGCGCAGCGTGGCTGATCACCATCATAACGGGCCTATGGGGATACATTCTCTTAGACATTTTGAAGTAATTAATGCTCTCGTTAGTGATTAAGTCTGTGAAGTAGTCCTGAAACATACATTTGACACAAAACAAAAATTACAAAAGGTGACATTCATCAGATCACATTTGCATACTGCTTTCTTCAGAAATAACTCACTGAATGATGAGTGAGGTAAGGCCTAACGCAGGAAGGAAAATTATACTTCCTGCGGCAGCAAAACACCTTCCCCGACAGAGGAAATCAGTTGCCAGTGACCCTCTAGGGCTGCTAGCTTGGTAATATACAAAAAATGTATTTTGAGTAATGCCCAACTTAGCAATTAGGATAGAAAAACGTCCAGTCCTGTTTGCCCGAGATAATGATCGGATTTGGCAACCGGAATGTTAGAGCACATGAAACACCGGATACATATTTCTTTCTCAGATTTCGTTGATGTAATCCATTGACAAAAAATTTAATTACTTCAAGGGCAGGAAACACCCACGTCCACTACAAATTCACAGTTGCAGAACACATACACACACACACATGCGCGGGCGCGCGCGCACACACACGCACACACACACAAACAAAAGAAAAGTTCTTTTCCTCAAATTAAAAATTCACCTGTGGGACTTACACAGTCATGGCGAAGGAAAACCTTGGCCAAAAGTTGGGTGCACAGGGAGAAGCTGCAACGTTGCATCAATTAGTTTATTTGAAACACTAAAATTGGGAAGCAGTTGATTTCCTGCACATTATCCTCTGCTAATTGTACAACTAAAACGATACAGCTGTTGGGATTGGAGCCTGATTTGTTAATAAAATGACTTAACCCTCAGTCCTAGGGGCTGATGAGAGACCGTAAGGAGGAGGGAAGGAACGGATTGAAAAGGAAAGCAAAGATGAACACTTCAGGTAAACTGCCCGCTTCTCTAAGGGTGTATCAGTGGCCCCGAGTTCAGCGTAAACTTCAGACAGTGCCCAGGGAACAGTCACGGTGTCGGAAGGGTCCAGGCATGACTAACCACTTGTAGATTGAAGGGCCAGACCAGCTGCAAAAGCAGTGCCCAAGGGACAAAATCCGTGTCACGTGTCATTGTTAGGACGAGCCCACGGGCTATCACCTTCTCCCATGGGAGTGCCTGTTTCATTCCTCCCCTCGCTGAAGAAGGAGGCGACACAGCTCTCTTTGACACTTAATCAGCTGTGATAAGGGGCACGTTATGCTGATTTAGGCTTCGGAGGGAATCTAGATTACTTGGCTCTCCTTAGGACAGCAGGGAGACAAAGGTTAATGGCTTGACCAGGAGCATGAAAAGCATCCCCACGGATAAAAAACGATAGCAGTGACAATTAATGGACTTTGTAGGCCTGTTGCTCAAATCTGCCTCCAAGGTCCCTATACCCAGCTCTCAACTTTGATGAATCTGAAAACCTATTAGCAATGTCTGTGAATTCATTTGCATTCATTGTTTTCTGAAAGAACAAGACTTAATGCCTGATCTCCCACCAGGCCCCCTGTGCACAAACCAGGCCGAGCAACAAGACAGCAGCTTGCCAAAATGAACGAGTTCCCACTTTCTGATTTCTACCAATGGCTCTTTCCGAGTAATCTGTGCCAGACAGAGAAGTTTCTCAGCTTCTTTTAGAGAAATGAGGAAGAGAGGGTATTTTAGGCTAATCTGAGACTAAATTCAAAGGTATTTCCCCTTTCACTCCTGTGATCTGAAAGCTGTTTTATTTACGCTGGCAATCACAGAAGCTTTGTGAACCTTAAAATCTAATCTGGGATCCATTGGTTAGAGAGCCGTGGGCATGTCAATTTCAGTTTCTATGAATTGATTTGGAAATCATAGGATTGATAGCCTTAGAGACTTTTGTGGACTCTGGCTGCCATGGGGGCAGGTGTCCTTGTCAGACATCTAAGCTTGATCAGACAGGAGTTAAAGCAAGGAGTGTCGTTTCTCAATCTTTGATTAATCCAGTTGTCTGCTCTTATTCTTACATCTAAATTGGAAGACAAAATAGACTTTCATCCAGTGAAAAGCACAACAGTACAGGATGAACATCTGATTATGTGGACAACTTCTTTGCGGGGTGGGACGGAAACCAAAAATTATCACAGGACCGAGTGGATGCATCGATGATTTTTTTGATGATACTTTCATCAGAGGCTGATTGCTTTGTATTTTAATGAGGTAGGGGGAAATCACTGTATAAAGTCAATGCTTGTAGAGAATCTCTTCTTGCCTGGAGTTTAAAATTACCTTAAAATTTCTCATTGTAACTCTGTGAGAACATAGAAAGCCAATCTTGTAAATAGGTTAACTCACTGAAAATGGCTGTTGCCCATTATGCACAAAGTAAATTGATGCAGTGTAAAGGGCTTGAAAATTACCTTTGCATAATCAAATCCGTGCTTTTCTTTGATGCCGTTGCGACAAACAGTGTAATTATAGAAACGAGAATTCTTGATTAATCCAAGCCATTCTCGCCACCCAGGAGGGATGTAGCTGCCATTATACTCATTGAGGTATTTTCCAAAAAAGGCTGCAATGGAAAAAAAGGGATTATTTTCTCATATAAAATGATTAATCATAAATAAATGCATAAGTCCATTAATATAAAATGATGCTTTAAAAAGGAAACAGCGAAACAAAAGTTAACCTAACTTTTGTTGGTTGCCAAAATAACGTCAATGTAATACTCCGATCCTTTGGCAAGGTGACATACACACGTCTTCCTTTTCAATAAATAAAAGGAGCCCCAAGTACATGGATGATCATTCAATAAAATCGGCGTGACGACCGTGGCACACTGGGAGCAGCTATTCTTGTGGTTCTGCTGGGGATCCCAGCAGAAAGTACCCCTTTGTTGAGTTGATGTAACGATCAGAGAAATAGCCAGGGTGAGATTTGGAGTGCTACCCCAGGCACATGTCAGGGAATTGGAAGTTCAGTCTTTGTGATAAAGTTTTCTAATGTACAGTGGGAGAGTTGAGAATTATAGAAACACTACTAAAAAACTTGTCTTTGTTTTGCATATCCAGAGGGCACACATTTTCTAAACCAAGGGACCACGGTACCCTCTGTTTCTATGGGACCTGGTCAGGGTTCTTATGTCACATGTATTTTATGGCATTTGTGTTTCCACTATGTGTATTTTATGAATGTGTATGTCTAACTTGATAATCAAAACTGGCAACACGGAGTTACTACACAGATAACCCATTTTCACAGAGTTGTAGTATAATAGAGGTACATGCACCACGAACACCCCGCCGTCATTGAGAAAGTCGCTAGAAAGACTTCGCATTTCTACCTTCGGCAAAGAAAGGCCACTGTGCAGCAAGGCTCACTGATCCTTTCAGAGAGTGAATCGTGACTTTGGTCCTCTGGCAAAGATGACATTAGGACAGGGGCTGAGCGGGGATTCAGCAGGTTGGGGTTTCAGGAACAAAATGGGTTCGATCTTGAAGCAGGATACATTCTGAATATCAGAAGGGTGGCCATACATGTACAGTTGGCATGCTTTTGAGAGAGAGGGTGCTATTTGCAATCATTGTAATTACGCCACAAAAATAGGTTTGGTAAGCACCGTTCTGGGTAAGCCTAAATGTCTGATCATCCCATCAGACACACACACAGCCTTCCCCTCAAGTATGAAGGGCCAGAGAACATTTCATCTACATATGTATACGCAGGCATACATGTGGGTGTAGGTATACATGGATGTGTACACGCACAGACCTATATCTATACACACATACACACGCATGCACACAAGTTTTAATTTTTCAGTTTTTTAAAAGGTGGTCGTCTTTAATTTAGGGAAAGACCATGTTCTCTGCTTTCCACGTCCGAACTGTTTCCTGGCTTCATTAAATAGGTTTTAGAGGTGCCTACGCTTCCAGGCAGTTCCTGGATGAGACTGGGTTGAGACAGTGAAAACAGAGCCTAGCATCCAGGCACTTCATCGATTTTGGTCTTAAAGCTCACATTTCTGCACCTTAAACTTACCTGTACATCATTTCTGCCTCTCTGAGGGATAGCTGTTTACCTTGCTTTCATCTTTGATATGCAACTACTTGCAGCCTGCCTCCATCTGAATGTTTTACTTGCCCCTTAATGCCGTTGTCCAAACACAATTCCTCGTTTTCCCTTCCAATTTTACTGCTCCCCTCAGATAGCCTTTAAATCTCTGGGCGGCGTCATTGCCCTGCTGCTGAAGACTCGGCAACCCCGAGCCTTCCCTGATGCCACCTGCTTCTTTGCTCTCCTCACCCAGCAGTCGCCACCACCTGTAGGTACCCCCTGGGTAACAGCTCTGGAACCTTCCCTTTCTCTGATCACGTGACACCCCTCACGCCTGCCCATAGTCTCCCGCTGGCTTTCTCAGCCAGGCTCCAGGGTCTTTCGCTCTCACTGTCACCTTCCTGAAGACCGGCTCTGGTCACGTCACCCTCTTCTCACAATCTAGATGGATCCTTGTCACCTGCATGATCAAGCTTAATTTGAGAGCGTGCCATCCCCAGCCTACCTTGGGTCTGAACAAAACCCCTCTCTTTCCAACCCCATCTCGCATTTCTCGGTTAACTGTCCCTCTCTCCGATGCTGTGTGCTTTGGTTCCCACCTCTGTACCTCTGCCTGTGCTGCTTCTCCATCTGACCCTTGGGCCAGAGCACGTGCCATTTCGTTCCCAGTCTTTGCCACAATCCCATAGCATCTGGTGTCTGCGGCTCTATTGCCATCGTCCCTTTCTTCCTTGTGGTGTAGTCCTGTTCGATTGTAAGGCTTCTGAGGGCAGACATTGCCTTTGCCTCCTCGTATCTGTACATCCCTGCACGTAATAAAGGGGCTCCATAATTTTTGTTTTTCAAACTGGGGTTCAGGGACCCCCATGTGTTCTGGGGATTCTACAGATTCTAGACTTATTAAATTTTGTGTTTTTGCTTGAATTATAATTGTGCAAAGCTGATTTGGTCTAAATATTTTCAGAGCTTCAGAGTTTCTTGGAAGAACTGACTCAAGTCTGAAGAACATGACAATGATGTTTACTTATTTGTTGAATTTATCTGTTCAATCTGTGAATGAGTGAATCAATCATGTGGTGACTTAGCCAAATGCCCACTGCTTGAAGGTTCTGCCAGGAACCCCAGGGCAGACGGACGGGCGTAGAACAAAGTGTCAGAGGCTCTCACGTCAGATATGACTCAGGATTTTCCTCCGAGCTGACTACGTGCAGTAGGAATTCTTGTCTTTGGAGACTAACCACCTTTCCACACAGACCGCAACATGATTATCCTCTTCCGACAAAGGGATAATAACATGACTTGGAGTCACAGGCAGCTGACCAAGACCACACCCCACCAGTGATGCTTCACAAGGGGACCGTTTCCAGGAACTGGCTACTTAAAAACCTCAGCACAGCTCTTTCCCCTGGCCTGCTTCTCAACCCTAGGAGTTTATTCCATCTTTCTCTCCTTTTGTTTTCAAAGCAGTAAAACAGCACAGTGGCTTGGAATATAAACCTCCCAGCCAGCCTGCTTGGGTTCCAATCCTGGCTTGCTCCTTGGAAGCAATGTGCCCGCAGGCAAGTTACCTGACAATTCCCTCTCTGGGCAACCAAGAAGGTGATAATAAGGATGGCGGCAGGATCGTTGTCAGGATGAAAAGAGCTCGTACATGGGGAACGTGCTAAACGCGGCGCTTGGCACACGACGAGGGCTTTCTAAGCGCCGCTACTGCTAGTGCTCGTATTAGCATCGCTGTCCTTTCAACTCTGTGTTGATTTTAAATAATTTACCATTCCGCAGTGCAAAGAAATCTCGCCCTAGAGTCCTCCACGTGCGCGCTGACACATTTCTTGAGAGGTTACATATTTTTCTTTCCCAATCCGACGTATTTTGTGGCAACAAGTTCTCTCCCGTGTTCCTGCTTGATTAGTTTTAAAAGATTTCCTACGACTTTTAGTTTTATTTACTTTTTTGCTTGTTTTTTTTTTCTTCTCAGAGAAGCCATGCCAAGTCACTCCTGCCCTCCCCTCACGGTCTTACTCGTTCGGTTATTTTGTACTGTTTTCTACCCATTGCCATGGCTGTTCCCTCTCCTTTACCCTCCTCGTATAAACCATCTCTGCGAGTCTCTTAACCGTGCTCGTTACATCAGAACTCCCCAGGTTTTCGGTGTCTTTGTGCTCACGGAGTGTAAAAGCGTACTCAGTATTCTAGATGTGCCCTCACCCGACACATTTGTTCCAAGGGAGTCCTGGACCTCGTGTGTCACAATGCAGCACCTCAGTGCTGGCGGCTTCGAGTGACTGGCCTTTCTTGTTGCCTGCTGACATTGAGACTCATTTATAATCACTCCTCCTGGCCTCTTTCAACGTTACGCTTCCTGGCAGCGCTCTGCAATGGATTATCTGGGATTCTAATTATTTTCCTCCAGATATATTAAATCTCTTTCTCCCTCTCTAAGGTGAATTTCGTTTTTCTTGCCCGTTTTGCCATTACAGTATGTGTAGTTTGAAGTTTTTCTCTCTTTTGGCACTGGCAATTCAATACACCTTACTGCTATGCTATCTGAATGTATCACTAACATGCCATCGACCTGTCCTTCCATATCATTTTCTTCTCTGGGACTCCACTAAACACGTCCCTTCACAGCTGTTTAAAAAGGTGGGAAGGGGGTTAAGAGACAGCGGGAAAGATCAGAAAGACTTGATTATCATTAGTTTTGACTTTGGGTCATGTTACTCTGTCCAGGACTATCCACCCCCGTAATACGAAGAAAAATTTCCTTGAACCATCTGAAGCAAAGGCACTTATTTTTAAATTAGCAAGAGTAACTATACACAAGATTTTTGATGCCGTGGAGAAGTTAAATCATATTTATTATAACAAATGATATACTGAGCTTTTACTTTATGTAATGGACAGGTTTAGGTCGCAGGATTTCACTGGTAGTAACTAAAAATATACAAATTTTGAACCGAGTTAAAATTATGACTTACTCTTATGTCAATGTATATACATGAGTCTGTTTTCCACAATTAGATTGTAAGTCTGATGAAGACAGGCATCTTATTTTAACTCTTCACATCGCAGTGTCTAGTGTAGTTCTGAGCCTACACTAGTGTGGTTCGATAACTAGCATACTGTGGTATGCTATGTCTTCTGTTCATGTGCTTACCAAAAACCTACGATGCCATAACTAATCAAAGCAATATTAGCTTGCTTTACTATATAAGAACTCTACATTTAACAAATCCCATATTAGAGAATAAATTTGCTATAAGTAACAAAAATTTTGTAATGTAAAAAGACATGAAATTAGAAACTTGATTAATTTGTCTAAATTATTTTGTTAGAAAAAGAGCGGATCTCTATTAAATATTGCCCTTTCTACTCCAGTAGAAGTAGAAGTGACATGAAGTAGAATTTTAGTAAGATTTAATTCACATGCTATATCATGTGTCATGTGTTCTGATTATAATTTGAACACTGCAATTTTTAAATAAATCAACATAGTATTTACAGTGATTATAATAAAATTACTGTATAATTTTGGACAGGAAAAACACTTAGGAATCATTCTAGTCCAATCTCTGCATTATAAAGGCTGGAAAACTGGCCTGTACAAATTCTCAAAACAAATTAAAGGCAGAACTAGGATGTGACTCTAGCTCTCCTCAGTTTTCATTCAGGATTTTTGCTAACATTTGACGCTACAGCTCAAACTTGGATTATTACTTTTACCTTAAAAGTTACGCTAGGTTTTATATTCATACCCATACCCTTAGAAGAAATTAAACTAAAAAAATTTTGAGCATATAGTCAGGCAGGAAATTCATTTTTATGATAGATAATCCAACGTCATTCCCAGTTCACTTGTCAGAACATAAAATGCAATAGACATGTTACTGTATTTTCCCCTTTTCAAACATTTAAGCTGCTGTACAGTCATATTTTCCATGAGTAAATTTAGAAAAATTTAGGCTATAGCCAGTCCAAAAATGCCTCAGTTCTGAAAGAGAAAAATCATGTCATACAATGGTAAATATAATATTGGAACAATTTGATTCATTTAAATCCATGTATTCTGGATGTCTTCCAAAATAAACCACTTAGTAATTTATCTTCTCTGAGCTGTTCTTCATAAATCTGATTGCTGCCTTTTGCTTTTTTCTCAATGGATATTTATGTACAATACATATTTAGCTTCTTTTATGATTTTTCTTAGGTACTCAGCTAAGTGTTCTAAATAACGTGTTCGTTTTTAGGAAAACAACAAAATCTCTATGAGTTGGCTCTTTTCCAGCTAGTCTTGTGGCTCATATATAATTATGCTGGTTTAATACCTACTCACCAACTCTCTTAATTTCCTGTCATCTTGATGTGTTTATTTGTCTATTTTCAAATGTGTCACTGTCCCTGTTTAGATCAATAATTATTATCACGAAGAAATCTTTACTTTCAAATTGTCTCAGACACTTTAATACTTTCTCGTCGAAGATAAATTTAAGCTCAGTTGATCTTTGTCACGGCCACTCTAGTCTTCCATTTGTAATTTTTCTGATTTACTAATGGGCACATTGACATTTGTTTTCCTAACTAAGTATTTGGAAAGGCCTTCGTTTCCTTTAAAAATATTCTTGTTATTTTGTAAGATGACTCACCATAAATTCCATTATTACCTAAGTATCTAGACCCCTGGGGAGAAGGTTGGCTTCAGAATCAGTCTTAGTTTCCAGGAACAAATTTCCTTTCCCTGGAGAAGACAACTGACCGAAGCAGGCCCACTGGGCTGCGTGAAAAGACAGAAACTTGTCACTGGAGAAGCCTTACGACGTGCAATTTCATCCTAGACCTAACACATAAGGTTAGAGAGCATCCTGGAAACAGCCTCAAGATCAAGATCCTGACGCCTATCTTTCCCATTAGAATATCAAATGTGTCACTTCAAGTCACCTTAACCTTGTGAGTCTAAGTTTGCTCATCTGAAAATAAGGGGATTGAATTAAATTATCTCTGAGTTTTATTCAGGCTCTTGTAATCCACTGCAGGGTGGAACAGCCTGGTATAACTGAAACAAGTATCAGAACATACTGTGTTTCTTAGAAGCAACTAAGTTGTTTTTACCTCAGTGACCCAGCATATTTTGTAATGGACGGTGTTGCAATTTTTGCCTTTGCCATCTGGAAACTTATCTCCAAATATGCAGCTTTTCTCTTCAAGACCATGGCATGCAGCTCGCATACCAACCTTTGCCTTGACTTTAATTAGTTCTCCCCTTGATTTCCATTTGCCAGAGTCCTGACTGCTCTGTATCCTAGTATGTTTTATGTGTCTCTGTGAGGTCCTTTGGAGTGAGGCATGATGGAAACACATGGAAAGAAATAAGACAATGGGAACAGAAAAGACTGAGTCAGATGTACTGGATTCATTCTAGCCCTGACCAGCTCGTGTTCTTGGTCAAATAACTCTGAGTCGCGCTGTTTCTTCACTGGTAACATGGGCAAATTCTTTCTTTCAAGATTACTGTGAGAATTAGGTGAGACAACTCAGCTAAAATGCCTGGCATAGGGTAGCTAATTCCTTTCTTTTACCCCTTTCTTTCTACCCTCCCCCCAGCTTTATGGACATATAATCGACAATCAAAAATAGTAGATATTTAAGGTATACAACCTGATTGCCTGATATACATAAACACTGTGAAATATTCACCGCCTCCAAGCCAACCAACATATCCATCATCTCATATCTTTATCATTTTCCTTTTATTCCCTTTTGTGGCGAGAACACCAAAGATCTATCCTCTTAGCAAATTTCAAGTATGAACACAACACCGTCAACTATAGTCACACTGCCATGTACCTTGTCTCCGGGACGTGTTCATCTTCTTCCCCCCATTTCTTGGTTCAGTCCCGAAACAAATGAGCCAACCCTGTCTGACTGTTCTCAGTCCTGGCGGGGCTGGTTCTCTGTGTCTCTCCACATCTGGATATCACTCTGGATATGGTGAGAGCCCCGACCCTTCCAGCTGCGTATCTGCTGCTATGGATTAAATTACAGGGAGCCTGGGAGTTGAAAGGCACTGACCTCTCACAATGCTTTCCATGAACAAAACACAACTGAGGTTAAAATCAGGAACCAGGCATTAGGGGACCGTTTCTGATTTTGCTTCTGAGTTGGTCACACAATATTTGAAATCCCCACCTCAGTTATAAAATGAAGCCAAGTACATTTGCTGTCTATGAACCCTACGGGGATGTTTGATGGATTTGCAGATTGCTTCGGAGCTCTCAGATGAAAAGTGCTATAAATCTAAATCACTTATGTGAGAAAACACACTCAGAATAAGGCACTCTGAGGAGCCTAACTTCTTTTCTGAGCATAAGCAAACACCCTTGAGACTCACAAGGGGGGCTTCCTCTGTGGGGGCGGATCTTGAGAAGCCTGTAAATGACAACACAGTCATATTCACGACGAATATTCTCACCCATAAATAACAAGTATTAGGTGCCCATGGAGTATTCTGCAAAGAAGCAAATGGCCACATATTTCCTGAGTCCAGTGGTAAAGATTAATTCCGTTTTTAAAAGAGATTTAAGAGAATACGTTTATCAGAAATCCTTTACTTTTAAATCTTCAGAAGAGAGAATCTGTAAAGTCATTCCCAACAAGCTTTAATGATGATATCATTAATTCATAGGCATAAGTCTGGGTGGTTCCGAAAAAAACTATTTTGCACTGTAGCCCCGGTAGCAACAGCCTTGTTTTCTTTCATGAAGAAATGCTGGGGAAACCCACGAAGAGCATCTAAATGTTGGGAGAATAAAAGCCTTAGGGGGTGGGGGTGGGGGGTGTGGGAGGGGCAACTTTAGTAAAAGGAGCTTTGCTTCTTTCTTAGAAAGACTGGCATCATTTTCACGACCTCTCTTGAGAGAGGACCCCAATTTTCAAAAGACCAACTAACCCACACCTCCCCCTTGCCCTGTATAAGTTAAGCAATAGTAAGAGATGTAGCAATTACCTTCCTGTCCTGAAAGATGGAGGTGAACATTTGAGGCCTGAAAATGACCACAACTTAACCTAAAGAAACTCCAAATCCTATGAATTTTGGACGAATAAATAAATCACTGGTTTGTTGATTCAGTTATTTATGAATTCAATAAAGAATTGTGACCATTTACTGTGTCCTGGACCCTGGAGGAGACACTGAGCAGTTTCAAAACCCTTGATGATTTCTCACTGAAACGATCGGCGGGATTTACCGAGACCTGGGACAAGCTTCAAGCCGTGCCACGATCCCTTGAGAATCGGGAGCTTCAGGTAAGCAGGTAAACGCTATGAAAACCCATCTGCTGTACGTTCTCCTGAAAAATCCCAGTTGCTGGCTACTCTGATAGATATGACACTTTCATAACGCGTCCACTGAGGATCATTCTGACTTTTCTCTAAGGGCTCTCTCATGGGTACATCCTTCGGAGTCAAAAAGTAGGGGATGGGGAGGACACAGATACGGAAGAGAAAAGCCTAGAATACCTCTCGTTTAGAGACTTACTGGAACTTCGTATACTTCATCACGCACCACATTTCCCTGTGTCTGAGTTGTGCCGTCAAAGGTTCGTGGGCCAGAAAGTTCACCCATTACCTGTTCTGTAGCCAGTGTTGTTGAGATACACAGCGAAGGTGCGGGGCTCGTGCATGGCCTGCCACGAGGACGAGGAGCAGTTCTCGTTGTTGGTGTACACGTTGTGGTTGTGCACGTACTTCCCCGTGAGCATGGAGGATCTGGATGGGCAGCACATGGGCGTGGTCACGAAGGCGTTGCTGAAGGTCGCCCCGCCATGCTCCATGATCTTTCTTGTCTTGTTCATGACTTGCAGGGACCCTGAAAGGCACAAGTCCCGTGTGGTTTAGCAGGGTGCCCCCGCACGAGCACTTGTTTACGTCTTGTCACTCAGTGGCTCCATTCCCTGAATTTATTAATTTCCTTCTTTTGGCCTGAAGGAGTCTATAATTCGACCAGCTCTCATTTCCAGAACAAAATCAAAGATTTGGGATCCTACCATCTCAAGTGTCTCGCAGAATAATAAACACGTTTCAGCTTCTCCCCTCCTTCATGGCAAAGGAAAAAAAAAATGCAGGCTAATCTGATAATTAAAGCTAGAATTCTAGATATGGAGCAGATTCAAAGGCCAGCCGCCCTTTGAAGATTACCAGAGAACAATAGCCTATTACAGAGAGCATGAACCCCCGGCCCACCACACACGCACACAGCTAGTGACATTGCAGAGATGACTATAGTGTTTTAATCATACGAAACAGAAGAGTAAAAGAATTTTTCTTATTAAGTAGAAGTTCCTCTAAGATGCCTGTATTTAATTAAAAAAAGAAAAAAGGATCCTCAGTGTAACTTGGTATCCTCTAGGAAACTCACCAAATGCCTGCCAGCTTTTCTATGAGGATGGCACTACTAGTTTATGTTTTCATCTGTTTATATGTAATTTGAAAAGACAGGTTATTTGCTCATGAAAGAGCCATGATTCTATTGCAGTCGAGAAATATTTGCATAGTACTAAAATATTCCATTTTAACTGTAAAAGATGAAATTGTAACATAAGATCGCTGAGGGGAAAAAAAAAATTCTATTTCGATTACTCTATCCAACCAAACACTGCAGCTGAAACACATCCAAACACTGCAGAAAAAAAGCACAGGCCAGAATTCAATAGTCTTTTCAGGACTTGTCAAGAAATGCACTACAGAACGCTACAGCCAAGCCCATTGCATTTGAATCCTGGAGCCTCACATTTCCAACAGGTCCCACTTCTTCCAGAGAAAGTCTGTGTAGTTTTCCAGCAAGGAAGGAAATCGTGATGCAAACCAGGCAAGCATTCAGAGCAGAAGAGAAGCCTGCCACCATCCAAAAAGCCACAGTGAGCCTGATTTTTTCACGTATTAGCTTTTACTGTTCATGTGAAACATATGAAAGCAGGAGGAGAGTTTCTAATTGGGTCTCATGAAAGCTCCCTAAAATATGCTTTACTTAGGAAGACTCCTGACCTCTTTTTCTTCTCTGGATGTGTTCAGGGGACCAAGCGACCTTTTGGTGATCATTGAATAGCATGTCATGAGCACCCGTTTCATGCCAGACATTCTATCAACCTTGAACTCTGGGCCGGTCCCCAAGAGTTGCATCGACAAAGCAAATAGAAAATTCTCTGCTGCCTCTGGTCTTCAATAGTCAGCTACTTAGAAGAGAACCCACATATAAAGATCCCTTTGGGATATCTGCAAAGCGACATACACATAACGGTGCGGATACAGCAGTAGCAGCGCATCTCAGGATAGAGGGGACCCGGAGTGAATGTCTAATAAGAGGTGAGGACAAATGGAAGGAGAGAAGGAAGGAAAATATAGACTGGGTGAAGTGGATTGTTGGGAGGATGAGGAGGATGCTAAGTAAGTGATGAGTACAGCACATCGATTTTCTGGAATCGAAAAGAATATGGAGAATTCTCTTGAAATGTGTGAGGCAGAGTTAGCAAAGAGCTGGGAAGCTGAGTAGAGATATTGGGTTGGATGGAATAGACAAAATGAAGGCAGAGTAGGTTCTTTGTCAAAGGCATGAACAGCATGGTCAGAAAAAGTCTTCAAGACGTGTTGCTATGGCAACGTGGCAATGGGGGTATATGCAGAGGAGAGAATGGGCTGGTCCATCAAGAGAACAGCCAAGAAGTCTCTGAAGCCATC
>NW_011888880.1:5012476-5020734 GCF_000151845.1 Pteropus vampyrus | reverse complement strand
GATGGGAAAAGGAGACAGTCATTTCATACTTATTTTCGGGTTCTGTTCTGAGTGCTCCACAGACATCAACTCATCGAATCCTGACAATAACGCTTTGCAGTGGGTGCTATTATTTATTATTCCCATTTTATGGATGATAAAACTGAGGTGCAGAGGGCTAAATGACACCCCTAGGGTCACACAAATCCTACATGGCAGAGCCCAGAGGCAGTGCAGGCAGCCTGCTCCAGAGACCATCTCTCAAGCTTCATCTAGGCTGAGCACTGGCTGTGATATCGATGTTTTCAAGACTTAAAAACAGAAATGATGTCTGCTTACAGTCAAAATATGCCTCACTTTCTGTATTGTCATATTTTGCTTCATCAGGCCTCCCAGGGGAGATACTAACAGACACTAACACCTGCCTCCTGCCCTCCAAAGGGCTGAAACGATCTTGGTAGCTTAGGGCCAGGTGAAGGGTGAGTGGGCTACAGATGCGTCTGTGTTCGGCAGCTGACAGCCACATTGGTGCTGCCTCTGATCTTGGCTAGATGCAGACGATGGAATGCAAGAAGCATACCTGTTCCCTCTGCTGAGTTAGTATGCACCAGCGACGTAAGCCCGAAGCACCTTCTTCCTCTTTATGGCTGTGCAATGATTAATGCTGGTCAATAGTGCTGCCTTGTGCTGAATCTGTTTCCATGTGATTGCACCATTGATTTTTTCATTGGGAAACTCAACCAAACTTTTCTGTAATAAAACCCATTATTATGCATTTATGGCTGTTGAGAGGAGTGGATGGGACAATCTCTTGTTCTGTCATTGGAAGGGCAATTATGTCCTTTTGTTTCAAGCTGAGGCACCTCGCCTCTCTGGATTTCAGGCCTTTGGTGCCTCAAATGCCAATTGTGCTGGTCTTAGTTATTAGAACACTTATTTCATAGGAATGATATGCAGCTTAAGATTGAAGACTCAGAGCAATCTTCCCATGGCAGGGCATGGGAGGATAAGAGTGAGCAGAGAAAGAATCCTAGACTTGAACTTGTGGGGAAACATCTGGAGTTTGCCACAGATTGGCTTGAGCACGTCATTTACCCTCTTTTGGTTCATGCTTCTCACCTGTAAAATGAAGCCAATAACAGCTCCCCTGCCTAGTTCACAGGACTGTCGAGGAGCCAATGGCACGGGGCCGCGATTTCACCGTGTGCTCACCCCAAACCCGCCACATTCAGCTCCCCCTGCCCTTTCCATCTCCCTCTCTGTAATCTACATCTCAATTCCAAGAGCTGCAATGAAAGTAGAGAGGTTACCATAGACTGAATGTGTCCTGGAAAATTCATATGGTGAAACTCAAGATCCCATGTGTTAGTATCAGGAGGCGGGGCTTATGGGAGGTAATTAGGTCATGTGGGCGTGGCCCTCATGAATGGGATGATAAAAGAGACCCCAGAGAGCTCCCTGTCCCCTTCCACCATCTGGGGACCGTGAAAAGACAGCTATCTATGAAGCAGGAAAGTGGTCTTCGCCTGACACCAGATCTGTTGGCGCCCTGATCCTGGATTTCCCAGCTTCCAGAACTGTGAGGAATAAATGTATGTTGTTTAGAAGCCACTAAGCCGCCCAGTCTATGTAGGGTATCTTGTTATAGCAGCCTGAATGGACTAAGACAGAGGTCAACTACCTTTTCTATTCTTTAAGACTGAAAATGTTAATGCTGGCTTGCAGTTAAAAGTATCAGTTCTCTACACAAACTGCCCGCCTCCTGAAGCAAGATGCCTGACTTCGTTACAATTGAAAGTTGTCCTGTGAGGTGGAGGCCTGACAGGGATGCTATGAAGCGACTGTGACTAGGCCCAGCGGCTGGCGTGGGGACCCTGCTGGCTGGGTTGGTTTGAGGACAGGGAAGGTCCAGGCCACAGCTGAGTCCCAGGACTGCCAAGAAAAGCTGTTCCAGCGCCAAAGTTCCAGATTGGGACTGGGGACGTCTGCCATTGCTCCTGCAGGGGTGGGGAGGCTGTGACAACACCAAGCTGTGGACAGAGATGCTGTCAGGTCAGCGGTGGCGGGAGGGGAGCTGTGGCACTCTTTGGGAATCCCGCAGGATCCACTAGGTTTGCAAGGTGGTGGAGCTGAAAATCTAGGCTTCAGGAAGAGGACTCTGGATGGAGTATGTAACAGGTTTTTGGGGCTGACACAACCGTGGCCAGGAATTTCAACCGTTCTACCCACTCTAACTTATCTATTCCCAAGTCGTCTGCGCAAAAAAGTCGGGAGAAAGAAAATGTCCCACTAACCTGAATGACTTTACCAAAATCACATAGAGAGCTTGAATTACTTTTCTACGTGTTAAACTTTATGGCGAAACTTTACTATTCCTGATTCGAATATCTTAGCATTTGATTATCCAATATTTTATCCCAGCAAACATTAAAATTTTTATCAAGCCTATTTATCATGTCCAGGAAAACTCATAAAACCCAAAATTCAATAATAACTATTGTCATCACCATCCCTTCGGGAAACCCCGAGCATGTGGGATTCATATACACCTGGCTTCCTAGAGAGACACACCCCCATGTGGATTACAGTGGTTCATGTTTTGATGAGTGACAACAAGCACACTCAACCCTTATTAACTGTGCAGGGTAAATGTTTCTAGATGGCATTGTCTCACGACGAAGTAAGGTTAAGGTTTTAACTATATAAATGGTCACTACTGAATACATCACTGCTATCTTCCCAGGTGCCAACTGTCAAGCGTGAAATCTGAAACAGTGACATTTCCCATATTAAAAATGGCTCTACCGGTCTATTGGATATCGTAATTCTGCAAACGTTAAGACAAAAAATATCATGATAAAACAGTATACCTTCTTCCACCCAAACTGTGGGACTGGGAGGAAAAAAACAGATGTTTCAGCTAAAGCCATCAGAAGAGAAGAAAAACAAGTTGGGAGAAGAAGGGACCAAGAAGCAGATAATAAATCTGTCTGGACCGTTTCCAGGCCACTAGGACTCATTATATTTTTCCCTCAAAGGGCAAAAGGCCATTAAAAAATGGAGACTAGTTTCTTAGGGGACTGGAAATTAAATGCCTACAGAGCTAGACCGAGAAGGTAAGCAAGCGAAGGCAGCCAGGTGTATAAGAAAAATCACAGGGCTTTTGTCTTCTCAGATTTTTCACATTTGGTTGGAGGCTGCATAGGACTCTTCTCTGACTAAGAATAAAAACACAGTCTGGGCACAATGATTTAAATAGCAGCTGCTCCTTGGCCTAAATGGAGATCAATGGAGAGGGGTGGGGACCGTGACGACCTAGTCAAAATGGCCTGAAGGATTACAGGTGCCAAAAGTGTTGCTTAGGTAAATATTTGTCCAAGCGCTTGGATGTAAGTAAACAAAATAAAACCCAGCCCTATCGAAAACACAATGAGATACCACTCCACACCCATTAGGATGGCTGTTATCCAAAAAATAGAAGTAACAAGTGATGGCAAGGATGTGGAGAAATTGGAACCTTTGTGCACTGTTGGTGAGAATGTAAAATGATACAGTTGCTATGGAAAAGTCTGGTGGTTGCCCCCAAAATTAAAAGTAGAATTATCAAATTGTCCAGCAAACTTCATTTCTGGATGTTTATCCCAAAGAATTGAAAGCAGGGTCTCAAAGAGATATTTATAAACCTATGTTCATAGTAGCAATAGTCACAAAGTGGAAACATCCCAAATTTCTATCAACGGACGATGGACAAACAACATGTGGTATATACATGCAATGGAATAGTATTTAGCCTTCAAAACATCAGAAATCCTGACATGCTACCACATGGCTGAATCCTGAGGAAGGACGTTATGCTAAATGAAATAATCCAGTCACAAAAAGACAAATACCGTATGATTCCACTTATGTGAAATCCTTAGAGCACTCAGATTCATAGAGACAGTTAGTAGAATGGTGGTTGCCAGGGGCTGGAGGTATGGGAAGTTATTATTTAATGGGCATCGAATTTTAATTTTGTAAGATAAAAAGAGTTTGGAGATTGTTTGAACAGCAATGTGAATATACGTAACATTACCGAATCGTCCACTTAAAAATGGTTCAGATGGTAAAAACAAAACGAAATAAAACCGCAAACCCCCCAAACCAACTAAAGTCTAGAGCAGTTCATGAAAGATTATGAGAATATTACAAAAGGCTAGACAAAAGGCAAAACGGCATAGTTTTTCTGCTGAGAAGGGCGGTCCTCTCTAAAGTTCTGACCCACGGTTCACTGTGGTTCATCATCAACCTGTTTTGCCAACAAGATGATAAGACTCATCTTATGCTTCTATTATCTCTCGCACAGAACCTAGAACATTACTAAGCATTGGGTGAGGGTAAGGCATTTGAACGGGGCGATGAAGAATAGATAGGGCTTCCTCAGGTGGAGGAAGGGCGAAAAGGCAGAGGGGACGAGATGTGCAAAGGCATGAAATATAGGGGAGAAAGTTGAAACCACCGGACGCCTTCAGGGAAATGCGAGTTGTTTCCACCAAGCACAGAGCAAAAGCGAGGGAAAGGGAAGAAGCCTTACAGAGACAGGTGGGGGCCGGACGGCCCAGGGCTCCTTTGCTTGCAGGGGAGAGCGGAAGAGAAGGGAAAAGCTGGAGAGAAGAGAAGAGTCTACAGATCTTGGCTACAGTGAAAGGGACGGACATGTGAGATGATGAGGAAGGCAAATTCAGATGTGTTCACATCATTTTGCTTGCTCTGTGAGTGATTAAAAACTTAAACTACCAGCCACGTACATACTAAAGTCATACCTGTGAGACTTTTCATTTTGACATGTTGTCTGAAAACCTGTACTCTTGTTTCAAGAGTGAAGTGAGAAGGAGCAGACTCTGTGAATCAATCTCAACGATCATCACCCCGTGTTCTCCTAGAACTTCACCAGATTGTTTTGAAAGCTTAAGACCAGTGCACTTGCTTCTCACTGAACCCCAGGAATTCACTTTGTTGGAATTCCAAGGTTTGGTTTCAAACCGGAAATCAAAGTTCTCTTCCATTCAGATCAAGTTCCAGCATGGAGGGTTTTATCCACGAGAACCCTAGTCAGAGGATCCTGTAAAGAAGACAGGTGCTCTGCTGGCATAGAGTCTAAAAGATGCTTGTGACGGTCAGGTCGAGTGTGATGGATAGATAAGCCTGGCTGAGTGATGCCTGGAACAAGGGCTTTGGGTCGGGGAATGGCAATGAGTGGTGGTGACATCTTGTGAGAGCAAGCTTCTTCTCTGTCCTAGGTACCCTAGAGAAACTTGACCCCAGGCTTACGGACAAGAATGTGGGGCTGGGCCAGTCGAAGGTGAGAAACCCATTCAGATGATGCAGAAGTTAAGCTGGAACCACCGGATTTTCGCAGGCTTTCTAAGTGCTGTAAAATTAACCCAGCTGAGCGAAGTCTTCATCATATCTAACTTTTAATTACCTGACAATTACTGTAAACTATGTATGAACTATTCACTCTAATAATAAACCACGGAAAATTCCTCCATCTACCTATGTTCATATACACTGCCAAGAATTACAATCATAATCTCAAAGTCGAAACAACTTTGCCCAAATATTTTTTTTAAAAAAATGACCAAGAGTTTCCAAGATACACGATCGAATCCTTGACTTCTCTAGTATTTAATCTCGGTTTACTCCCTTCCTCCAGCCCCCTATTCTCCTAGGCCCACCCCTCCCCAGACTGTTCCGAAAGCTTAAGACCAGAAAAGTAATATTGCAATGCAAACCAAATGCCTTATACACTCAGTGCAAGTTCATTTAATAAACTAGGTTGTTGCTTAAGGCCTCAAATGCTCACTGACAGTTACTGAGAACGAACCACTTGAGCAAAAGAGACTAACAAACGAAAAACCCGGCATCTCACCCAGCTCCACGTCTTGGTCATCGGTGAGCACGAGAATTATGTTAGGTCGGATGTTTTTTCGTTCCTGCTGGATCCGTCCTCTGAACCTCGGCGATCTGGCAGTGGAACAGAGGCTCCCCAGCAGCTCGGCGCCCAGGACAGCCCAGACCAGAACCCAGCAGGAAGACTTCATCGTGTTGGGTCCGAGGTCACAAAACCGACACAACGTCTCAGCCTCCTGGTGTCTGCAGGTCTGGGCAGCCAGAGAGAAAGCGAGGGAGAGAGAGACTGAAATGAAATCCAAACCCCAAACACAGTGGCAGAAAACGGGCCTCAGCCGAGCAAGAACTGGCACATAAGTTGGCATGGGAAGGGCGGGACGTGAGTCAGAAGTGGCAAACTCTCCCGGGCGGGCGCTGGGGCGTTCGAGCACTTGATTATTTTGCAAATTCGCTTTTGTCCTTTATTCTCATTCTAACGTCTCCTATTTCAATTCATGGCCGAAATATCATTTCCAACAGAGGGGCACGAGTGTGAAAGTTTTCTGACGAGAGTTAATACCTTGAATTAGGTATCCTGGTTGAAAAATCAATTTCTATACCCAGAGGTGCTCAGAACATCTGCAGATGGGCTCCTGGAAGGGGGAGAAAAAAAAGAAAAATACAAAGAAAACATGAGTGAAGGATTTCAATACAGGTTTTTGGTCTGAAATAGTCTCTTAAAAACGGCAGATAGATGATGATGATAGATAGATGATAGATAGATAGATAGATAGATAGATAGATAGATAGATAGATAGATAGATGATAGATAGAATTTTTTTTGCCTGCACTCCAAAAGGAAGAAACAGGAAGAAATCGACCCTCAGATGATTGACCTTAACAAATGACTCAAATAACATCTCCATTTCATAATCAGCTCCATAAAACAGTGCTAAGGGTATCATCTCCACTCACACTGTGACAGTACTTTTAAACATCCCAAGAAAACTAATGACAGATAAGGAAGAGCCAGCGATGCCCGTGAAAGCACTGTGCGTTTGGAAAGTGTGCCGTGGGGCGTGTTCGGGATCTGTTAACTCACCAGCTTAAGACATTTGAGTACTTATCGGAGTAGAATGACATGCAAAGCTGTCATTTGTCAACTGCGTTATGTCACTCACTACCCAGGAGAGTTCTTTCTGCTGACAAAGACTCCATAGCAAGTGACTGGGAGGGCAATCTTTTCCAGCCTCCACAAAGCTCGCAACTGCCCTCCGTCACTCACCAGGGGAAGAGGCGCTTCCTGCGAGCTAGTCTGGTCCCTCTGTCCAGCCTGTGTCTTCAGTGCACTGGCGCCTAAAGGGACAGAACCCTCCTTCGACTGTCAGCACCAGCTCCACTATTATCAGGACCCGGCGCAGAGGTGCCTGCACAGAGGTTGTGCTTTGCTACTGCAGAACTCAACGGGCAGAGCAAATGATTGATTGGGCTCTGAGGCTGGGGCTCAGAGGCTACCCTTGCACATTAAAAAATAAATAAAATCTGGAGGGGCGCTCTGTGAAATCTCTGCCAGTCTGCCGAAGGGGAGAGTTTGAAAGCGTTGGAAGATGCTGCTTTCACTTTAGAACACTAACCCGCTGCAAGCTTTCCTCCTGGACTTCTGAAAGATAGCGAAAGGCTCATTGAAAAAAAAAAAAATCTGTCTCTTGGATGTCACAAGGGAATGTCTGTATGGGAATGTAGGCTGCCCTAAAATTAATTAGACAGTGGTCCACTTCATGAGCTCCTCTGTCCCCACGTATCTGAGGGTCTGTATTTTGATCTGCAACCATAAACTGGCATCAGATAAATAAACATAACGAATTAAGCGTGAGTGTTGCAGAGCAGGAGGAAAGGGACTCCATCGCGCATGTCTGCGTCTTACATTCTGGAGGGTGGCCTGGGACAGCGAAAGAAGAAAGGCTGTGTACTGTTTACCTCAGCCACACACAGTATCTTTGTTTACACAAACACACACACACACACCCCCCTATTATTTTAAACTTTATGAGCTGTTTTGTAAACAGTTCTAATGCTTTTCACTCTGCAGCTTGTAATTAGAGACAGAGAGGGAGAGAGGGAGAAACCCCACAAGTAATCGGTTTTTGAACAAAACTCTAGTGTCTGCAGCAAGGCGGTCCTGACTCCATTATCTGCAGAGTGACCAAAAAAGCCACCTCCGATTGGTCCCGTGGCTCTTGAAGTCCATACGTAAGATTCAGAGTTGGATTTTTGGGGGTAATAACTCAGGGTTATTTCAGTGATTGCTGGGCATGCCGAATACTGAAAGCCAACGATTGTTCTGCATCGACTGTTTGGTTTCTGCCCATTTGTTTTAAATCATGAGAAAACTGATACGAGCACAAAAG
>NW_011888880.1:4999542-5012426 GCF_000151845.1 Pteropus vampyrus | reverse complement strand
GAGCAGGAGGAAAGGGACTCCATCGCGCATGTCTGCGTCTTACATTCCGGAGGGTGGCCTGGGACAGCGAAAGAAGAAAGGCTGTGTACTGTTTACCTCAGCCACACACAGTATCTTTGTTTACACAAACACACACACACACACCCCCCTATTATTTTAAACTTTATGAGCTGTTTTGTAAACAGTTCTAATGCTTTTCACTCTGCAGCTTGTAATTAGAGACAGAGAGGGAGAGAAGGAGAAACCCCACAAGGAATCGGTTTTTGAACAAAACTCTAGTGTCTGCAGCAAGGCGGTCCTGACTCCATTATCTGCAGAGTGACCAAACAAGCCACCTCCGATTGGTCCCGTGGCTCTTGAAGTCCATACGTAAGATTCAGAGTTGGATTTTTGGGGGTAATAACTCAGGGTTATTTCAGTGATTGCTGGGCATGCCGAATACTGAAAGCCAACGATTGTTCTGCATCGACTGTTTGGTTTCTGCCCATTTGTTTTAAATCATGAGAAAACTGATACGAGCACAAAAGAACAGGAAAACGAAAGAAATAGGGCTTTCTCCCACAGAGCGTGCATCGGCCTGAGCAGTTACGTACAGAATTTCTTAGAGGGCTGGTCGTTTACGTAGCAAAACTCTGCTCACCTCTCAAAGCCTGCACGGGGGTGTGGAGAGAGACCGAGCAGGGTTTTCTTGCACTCACCATGGAACAAAACAACTTCTGCTGACTGCAGTGACCTAGAAGGGACAGTTAGACTCACTGTGTCCAGCAAACGGTGGCCCTCCGAGGTAAATGGTCAGCCACGCACGGAACTGAAAACTCCTGACAGTTAGGATGCTGATAACACTCCCTGGACCCCAATCAGTGTTGCTGGGCAATCTTTTCTTTATCTTACTTACTTTACTTCTTCCTTTAGGAAAAAGGAAATTAGTTTTAATGGTGCCTGGTATAAACTACATTGAACATCATTTCCTAATGAAGAGAAGGGAGGCAGAGTAGATTTTTTTTTTTTTTTTAGCCTATAAGGTGACTTTCCTTTCTGGAGAGTTAAAGGTACAGGAGGGACCGACATTTCTTATGTCACAGTTTATGATCGATTTAGGGATTTGTATTTAAAAACATGGGAATTGAGAGGTAAAGAGCTTTCGACAGGCCTGGCCCGCAGGAGTGCTCGATCCTTTATCCCATCTCCCTTCGCTAAAACACACAAAACACGCTACTGTGCAAAAACTGCACACAGACAATTCTTTATTCAAAGCTGACCTTTGAAAGCCTGTCATCCTCTCACTGCCTGGTTTCCACCTCCAGAAGGAAAAGAAGTAAAGAAGAAAAAGAAGAAGAAAAAAACTCTCTCAGACAAAATGCAGAACCTGACAACAGAGACAAGGATGCAATGTTTGAATTGGATACTTTGCGGCGGGCGACAAGTGCCCTTAGAGACTAACGATTTGTCTTGAGAAACAGTCGAAAATGGAAGAAATGTAAAGAGAGCTTTTTCTCACACGTGGAAAGGGAGCTTGAGGAATCGTGCTCCAAGCCCTCAACGAAATATGCCAATTGTAGTTATGGCCAATCGGGCAAAGTTTACAGAACTGTGTTTAAAGCAGTTTAGCCAAACTCTACAGGTGACGTGAAAAGTTTCAAGTCACATATAAAAGACAAAAAAAAAAAAAAAAAAAAAGACTGGGAAGACTTCATGCCCACTGGGAGGAGAGTCGAGTTCGCATGTGCCTGTGTGGCCGGACCCCACTTCAGTGCCCAGGAGGTTTCTGGGGGTCTCTGTCTTCACCAAGACCCTCCCTCCCCCCATCTGGCATTTGGTGCTGAGGCAAAAGGGTCCTGCTTCGTCCACCGTAGCAGTTTTCTAAGGGTGACTGCGAACTTGGGGGAACCCTGAGATCCTTTTGGGGGTCCACAAAGCCACAACTATTTTGATAAGAATACTGGCACGTTATTTGCTGTTTTTACTTTGTTGCTATTTCGCGGATGGAGTAAGAGCAACGGTGGGTAAAACCGCAGTTTTTCAAAAAGCCAGTTTCACTTAAGATGAAGCAGTAAAATGACTCATTTTCTTAACCTTGAACCCTTGACTACAGATCTTTTCCAGTTTCTGTTTTAGGAGCTAGGAGGTCCATACAAAGGCCTGTGGAGGTGTCATGGTTTTCTTGAGGAAAAACACTTGTGTGACCTAGTTGCGGGCTGAATTGATACCATTTTTTTTCTCATAATCACCATTTTTACTTGAAAGAATTAGTTGGACTTAGATATTTGGCAGTCATTTTCTCAAATGATGAATGAAACGAGACTGTCTTTTCAAGGAAAACAACTGGCAGTATTTGCTGCATTTGCTGCCAACAACAGAAATCTAGCTTTCAACTTAAAACCAGGATTTTGGAACGCTCGGATTTGCCACTATGAGCTTGGCAGCTTGCCAATACAGAAAACCTTTCCGATGACATTGGTGTTGATATTCATGAGTGTTATTTTTTGATATGGTAAAATGAAATGTGTCGACATTTGGGATATTTGCTTGATCTGCTGACCCAATAGTTCCCAAATGACCAAATCCGATGCTACAAAATCATACATGAGTAAAAAAAATTCAATCGAAGTACATGAAGACCTGTTGGATTTTAAAGTAACAGTATTAAAATTTTCATCGATATGGTTTCAGATTTCTTACCACTTCTAACTTTTAAAAAA
Organism: Pteropus vampyrus; assembly: GCF_000151845.1. Classification (NCBI taxonomy): domain Eukaryota; kingdom Metazoa; phylum Chordata; class Mammalia; order Chiroptera; family Pteropodidae; genus Pteropus; species Pteropus vampyrus. The sequence continues at coordinate 5,009,727 of NW_011888880.1, read as the reverse complement.
TTACCACTTGTCAAGTTTTGGTATAGTATCAAAGAAGATCTACAAGTATCTGAAAAAACTATGAAAATATTTCTCCTTTTCCAACTACTTATCCACATGGGGCTGAATGTGATTCCTAGACTTCCACCAAAACAGCAGATTTCAACAGATTGGATGCAGAAGCTGCTTTAAGAACCCAGCTCTCTTCTATTCAGATAAACATTGACGAGATTTGCAAAAATGTGAAGCAATGCTACTTTGCTCACCCACATCTTTCTGGTTTGGAAAATACAGGTATTTTCATAAAATATGTCAGTTAACATATAATAGATTTATTATTGTTATTTTCAAAAGGATTAATAACTACTTAAAAAATTTCTCAGCTTTAATGTCTACATATCAATAGCTATAATCTTATAAATAAAAGCTCTTGGGGGTCCTCAATAAATTTTAATAATATAAATGGTTCCTGAACCCAAAGGGTTTGAGAGTTGCTGGCTCGTGGCATACCTAGTTCCACGGGTCAATCCAGATTGTCACCTCTAAGACTGTCGATCTGGCCCTAGTCACAAAGTTCTCATTCACTTTTTTTTTTTCCCCCTTAAAGCCTTGAAACTGTCCTAAATGCCTGATACCACATAGGAGTTGTTAACGAGCGATGGCATACTGTTTTCATTTTTTTAATCTGAAGATAACACAAAACTTTACAAATGAATGCCCGTACACGTAAAGCATGCGAGACACAGGATGAGAACCACCCACTCAGCACAGAAATACACCTCTCAGGGATGGGGCAAAGAACTGTTTCCAGAACAAAGCAATGCACTCCATAGGGCAGAGAAAAAAAGGAACATCATAACCAACCAACACAGCAGGGGAGATGAGGCCAGCAAACATGCCATTTTTAGAAGTTGAATATAGCCAGAACACATGTAGTTTATCACCACAGTGACGCAAAACAGGATTATGCCTGCAAAAAGCTGGTAATCACATCCACCCACAGCCGCCACCCATCTACATACATTTCTTAGCATCAGTTTCCGTGACCCTTTTTCCCTTAATATTGGCTTTCAGGTTTCCCATACATCACTTCTTCTCTTTCAAGGAAGCCTTCAGGATGTGCTACCTTCTTTGATATATGCAAAACCGGGAAGGAGCTAGTTTCTTCTTTTTAACAACCCCATAGCTGGCAACATTCATCTACTGTTCATGCCCCGGAAGCCCATTTCCCAGGCTCATTTATTATAACTCCAAGCGAAGAAGATAGACAAGAGTCTCCTTTTGGGGCAGTAACATTTTTATGCCCCTCTAACAATAAGTCTCTTCCAACAACCAATGTCAGCCGAAAAACATGCATCTCCGACCTGCAACACCTTTGGGGAAACACTTGGTTAAAGGATGAGCTCCTCCTTGAACAATGTTTGCTTTTCTTCCCTTTCTCCTCTTTCTTCCCCCAGCATTGTGAATCCTGAAATCGGAAGGAATCCTGAAAAGTCATCTATTCACAAAAAGTGTTATTGTCGGTTACTCCTGGGATTTGGTGAGGGCGAGAGACGGGTTTTCTCTTTACTAAATTCATAGATGTTTTTTTTGTTCAGTGCTTTTTTGCATTTATAAAAGCAGAAATAAGTACATTTAAGTTTTCTAGGTTTCCCCTCTGTCTTCTTGTGGAGGAATAGATTTGAGTAATGATAAGAATGAAACGAGAGGTTTTAGCAGAAAATGTACTTTTGAGACCAAGCCCCACGAAGGTGAGAACAGGAACCACATCAAGATGAGCGAACGAAAAAACGCGAAAAGTCCAAGGCTGAGATTTGTCCAGCTTCTTTCAAATAGGAATTAACAAAACGAAGGAAAACTACATGCTCTAAAAATTATGAAAAGAGCCAGAAGAATCTGATATTCCCCAAGCAGATGCTACCGAGTGTCTAAAGTTTCTGATAATGGTCACCAGTTCCAATGGTGGCACTGAGGTCCGAGAGAATGATGACAAAGAGATTACTGGAGTTCCAAAAAAAGGAGCATTGGAAACTTCAATTTATATGGGTTTGGCGTGAAGATAGCAATACTGATAAACAGAACTGCTGATGTGGTCTGAGGCATCTTAGCTAAGTCTTAAAGTATATGATTTATTACATTAAATTCCGGTCAATTTGCCATTGGTTTTACATACTTACAGTTTATTTATATTGAAGTATATATATATATTTAATGTAATAAATCATATACTTTATGATTTAATTTAGAAGTAGTTCGTTGCAACAATAAACTTCAAATATCAGTGGGTTAACACAATAAAAGCACATTCATCATCACACTCCGAGTCTCCAAGTCACACACAAGCTGGCAGGGAGCTTTGCTCTGCCCAGTCGTGCATGGACACAGGCCGACGGGGGCACTGTTGTCTTGTTGCTCCAATAAGTGGACTAAGAAGCAGAGAAAGGAAAAACTACAGAATCTTGCAGGAGCTTTTCATGGCTTCAACCTGGAAGTGACTCAGATCACTCCTAACATTTCATTGGCTGCAACTAGTCACATGGCTCCATCCAACTACGAGGAGGCTGGAAATTTGGTGGAGCAGGCGAAGCGTTTGCTGAGTGCTACTGCTCCTGTCTGTGCCGCAAACATCGAGTTTCATCGGTACCTTATGCATTTCTCTCTTTCGAACACACACATGCATATACACATGTGTGCACACACCCATGCACATACTTAAGATATGCGTATAAATATATTTCACACAGACACATATTTCAAGTAATGAAGAAACATAAAACATAGTCTTCACAGCTTCAAGTTCAACCATTCCTAGGTACAAAAAATGTACTTTTAACAGATTTGGGGTTTTTTTGGGGCATATTTCCTTTCAGTTTGTTGCTCTGATATCTATAATCTGGCAGAATACAAACGAATTTTAAAGTTCCACGAGTCTTGTGATACATTTAAGTTGAAGAAAATTTTTTTAAAAGATAACTAAATGCTGTATTTATATTTCAAAAGCATTTCTCCAAATATTTTCTTGCAGTTAAAAGCTCTGTGAGGAAAGAGGAACACCTGACTTAATGTATAAATTAAGCCATAGCCAAGAGAATTCCACTGGCCTACTTTCCAGGAGGTCAAGCTCACCACCAATACAATGTTCTTTATCATTTTCTAAGGGTTTATTTAAATACAGCAGAGTGGAAATACAAGTGCCTTCTGAGGGGTCCTGCTGGCCTCGCGTGTGATGACCAAGAAAGGGAGGTCTGGGAAATAGAGTGTAAAGGATGCATATTCATTTCTAGTTCCTAGCTTAAGACAGGGGCAAAAATTATGGAAAATAGCTCTGACATAGATATCATATGTATCAGATGACATATCTGATATATACAGATTAGCAAAACAAAGGAAATACTATATATATAGTATTACTTATAGGAGAACCTTTTAAAAAATCAAACGCCCAAACTTGAGTCAAATCCTTTGCTTAGAGACATTTTCAGGAAAACCTTAAAATTCAGATTAGTTCATGTATTGGTATTTTGAAAATACTGCTTTGCAAGTTTTACTGGGAAATATTGCTTTTATTATTGGTTAAATGTATATGATTCCAAGTCTTCTAATGACAAAATCATCTTCCTCGTGTGCTTTATATGCAGCTAGATCCCTGTGCTATCTTCAGATGATTGTCTTTCCTTTAGCTGTATACTCACCTCCCAGGGACTAACATGCATAGTTGTACATTTATCGAGTTAAAAGAACACCGCCATTAAAATTTCAAGTGAAGTTCAGGCCTGCAATCTTGGAAAATATCATTGCAGTACAACAAAGTGAGTAACTAGAGGCCTTTCTATGAAAATTAACATTAATCTTAGCCATAAAGCATGCATAAAGCATACGATGAACACAAATTGTTTATTTTTTGACACCCATTTGATATATGGTATTCTCGTCTGATCAAATTCATCTTCTTACCCTCAAATCATTATCTGAATTTTGCTAATTACCCTAGAGATATTTATCAATGTTTGGAGATGAAGTAGCACTGGAAGAGATATGGTAGATTTTAAAACCATAAATTCGCTACCGTTTACTAATTTAAATGATTCTACTTGCATGAAAGTCCTGTAGTAATTTGAAACTTAAAATATGACTTCTGTCTTAGTTCATTGTCTGTACAGAAGTTGGGAAATATTTTAGCTAATTCAAGCTAGCATTTCCTCTATTGTCACAGAAGAGTAAACTTTATGAAGATGTAAGCTGCAGGAATTTGTAGGACGAAAATTTTAAGAGCCGTATTATCACCCTAAACTAATATTTGTCTTATTTGTAAGATAGTCTTCCTGAAAAGGCTCAGATTATGATCTACGTCCATGGACATTTGTGGCAAATTTCTGTTTATTGTCACCGGAGTGTCTTTATAAACAGTTGGACAAGTCCTTAGGTTTCATCTGGACTTCTGCTCCACAAACACCCAGTGGTGTTCCAATGCCAGAATTTATTTTCTAACAACTCTGTTTAGTTTTAAACCTTCATTTCTTAGCGCACACGAGAACAGCACTTGTCACACAAAGGAGCTGATATAATTAAACCAGATGAAGTGCCTCACAAGTAAAATCAGCCATTCATGAAAGCTGGTCACCAGAGGCTATTTCGAACAATGCATATTTCAGAGTAATCTACAGTAATCCCTTCTCTCTACTGATTTGGTTTCCGTGAACTCTTAAGCACATGTGTTCTGCCAAAAGGAAGCTTATGAAAACCTGATGTGATATTAGAGATTATAATGCAACAGGGTTGGGCTGATTTTAATATCCGAGTTCAAAAAGGAAAGCCATTTTCAATTATATGTGTAAGCTCGCTAAAACATTATGCGTATAAAGGTAGATGGTGTTTACTTATTAAGGGAAAAAATAATGTTATCTGAATTGGGTGTATGTGTAAAATTTGCATATAAAAATGGGGGAGAAACTAAACCAGTTTTCACTGATGGACGGATTAGCAAAGCCCAGAACTATTTTATGGCTATAAATAGTGAGGAGCTTGTATTGTTTAGAAAATTCTTTATAAAATCGTGAATCTCTGGTCGATAATTCTTTTGGTTGATTATGGTGAAACATTATCAAAACCTGTTACATCAGCATTTGATGACTTCAAAATATTAGTTGTTATCATTTGTAGAACTAGATTCTTACGGTTACTGAGTGAGTCTGGCTCCCTGAGAAGTTTATCAAGACCTATAGTCTCGGTGGATTTCTGGAGGTTTTGTTATTAGCAACCTCCGCCTTATAGGGCTAATGGGAAGGAGACACCCTAGAAAACAAATGATAGAATCTCTGAGTTAGAAGCCGTTATGGACTGAACGTTTGTGTCCCTCCCACCCCCACATTCATATGCTAAAGTCTTAACCACCCCCCATGTGATGGTATTAGGTGGTGGGGCATTTGGGAAGTAATAGGTGATGAGGGTGGAGCCCTTATGAATTGGATTAGTGCCTTCATTAAAGGGACCCCAGAGAGCTCTCCCATCTTCTTTCCATGTGAACACACTAGTGACCGTCTACGGATCAGGTAGTAGGTTCTCACCAGAAACTGCATCTGCTGGTGACTTGATTTGGACTTCCATCTTCCAGAACTGGGAGAAATAAATATTTGTTATTTAAGTCACCTGGTGTTTGGTATTTTTGTTAGAGTAGCCCTTATGGACTAAGACAAAAGAGATCTTAAAGTTTACCTAGACCGACCTTTAACCAATGAATAAAACTTCTTTAGGGTATCAATGAAAAATGTCCATATCGGTAACACTGAACTCACAAGGTCACTTGTTTAATCTTGGGGCAGCATTTTAAAGTTAGAAAATTTTCCCTTTTATCGAACGAAAGTATGCCATCATCTCTTCTTAATGTTTCATCATGCTCTATTCTGCTGAGGCACACAAGATAATTCTATGTTCTTCTATGCAGCAAATGCTTTAAACGTCTAAGATTGTTTCCATCTAACTTCTAAATTTTCCCCTCTTACAAACCACCTGTGTGGTGGTTTAGTGGTAAGTGATGGGAGGGTGGCGGAGGGGTTACTTTGGATTTGGCCATTGGTTAGTTAAGTATTAGATCCATAGATCCTATAGAGCTGTAGTTACAGAAATAGGAAGCCAGCATATTTAATGTCCATCTGGCTCAAAAAATTTTTCAGTACCAGAATACTAATCGATGTTTTTCAAATTTGCTAAGAAACGTTTCCTTATGTAGCACTACTATCATGGTTGGACTAAATTCAATTAAAAAAATTTTCCCAAATTTGCATAATTAACTTGTTAATCAGTTCCGTTGGAGGAGGAAGATCCAGACTAAAAGTCATAATCCGAGTACTGGCTTTTTTTTCTTTCCTTGACAATTTAGTCATTGATTCCTCTCTAGATCTTGAGGATGCTTTCCTTCTAAGAAGAAATACCTTCGTCACCACACTTGGCTTCCAATGTCAGAGCACCAGATTCTCTGAAGGAGCTGTGCAAGAGAAGAAAACAACCATTCCGCCATCAAAGGAAGGCCCCAAGGTCAAGTATTTAATTTCTAAGATAAAACAGAGGTTTACCATAAACACCTGGGGGGCTCGTTAGTTACTCCAGAGTTCCTGATTGGAGGGTGGAACCTAAGTAATTGCATTTCTAACGAGTTCTTTGGTGATGCTGATGCTGATAGTACTGGTTCAGGGTAGAGGACTCAACTCACTAGCAGTAGCCAAAGGGAAGAGGATGTAGTCCAAGCCTGGGGCAGGTGCTACCGTCTTTTCATGAAGGTTGATTTCTCAGGCCTTTGCACTGGCTGGAGCAGCTGAGCTCACAAGACAAGATTATTGATATTGCTGCCCGTTATTTCGTAGCTGATAGGACTTTTGTAAAGAAACTAAGTCCCACGAGTCCTTGGCACCCATGAACTAAACGAGCCTGACAGTGGCCCAGTGCAATGCTAAAGCTTGTTACATTTATTAAACGACTGTTATGCACAAAGATCTTTAGGTAAATTATTCCTAGATATTAGGGAAGCAGAATGAGTTACTTGCTATTGCTTTAATAAAGCCTTTTCTCAATTTTCTAATTCTGTCCAGATGTCTCTGCCAATCACACTCTGGGCTTTTACCTACATCTATCACCTCCTCTGAGACACTGGCAGACAAATACAGTCGCAGTAAAAGACAAACTGAATCCAACAATATGATCCAAAATATATATCACCCCGCTGTGATGTGCAAGACACACGAGGTGCTCTGGGGAACCCCATGCTGACTTCTCCTTCTCACTCCACAGAAGAGTCAGGGAAGGGGCGTGGCTACACAGAAGCAAACCGGAAAAGTTAGATAGAACTCATCGGTCCAGGCTGAAACAGAGTGAAGGTCAGGTTTACAACCTTCCAAACTACTTTGTGCATCTTAATTCTTATAGCAGCGACTTCTCAGAGCTCCGAATTCAGACACATGGTCTGATACCCAGCAGAGAAAGTGCAAGCATTCTGGAGTTGGGGTTTTCCCGTTGTCCGACTTCGGGGAGTATATCCCCAGCCCACGTGGACCGCTGCTGGGAGCTGGACACCACTGAGAACAGGTGCATCTTGAATTTGTGGCCCTTTCTTCTTCCTTTTTCCTCCTCCCCATTTCATCGTGTTTCTCCTTCATTCCTCCTCATTCCTCCCCCGTGACGCCCTAAAGTCCTTCACCACTCCCTTCTTTTGCACCCGAGTCTCTAAATTTCCACAGTTTCCAACATGTGGAGGAAACCTTACATTTTATCAAAAAGTAACAATCTTTGCTAATATCCACTGAGCATGTTCCAGGTATTAAACCTTTCACAGTTAGAGTTCACTTTATTCTAGCCACATACCTATGAAGTAGGTACCATTCTTACTCATTTGGAAACTGAGATGCAGGAAAGTTGAAGGGATTTGTCTAAAACTATATCAAGGGGCAGAACTGGGACTACCTCCCACCAGAATCTTTGTTCTTAACTCTTCTGTGTTTGTATTTTCTCCTGAAGTGCACATTCACTTTTAAAGATCTTGTGTGCCTAAAGAATTCTGAACTGCAAAATTAACGTGGACAAGTTTCAGGGATGAAAATGCGCATCAGGTACTGCTGGTGTTTCCAGGCATTTGTCACTGTGCCTGGCAGTATCTACCCAAGGAGAACAAAACAAGGCATCAGTATTGCAGCCACACACCACGTGCAGGCCCCCTTGTACCTCCCAAACAGAAGGGGACTCTCAGAGCTCAGTAAAACAAAGCATCGTCGCTGAGTGAGAAAGTGGACTAGCGTGGCCAAGCATGAATATTCAAGACCACAAGTCACAACTCCGTGAATTTGAGGGTCTCCTCTATTTGTATTTAGCATTGTGTAGTCACGAGACAACTTGCGATGATTAATTAATCCTTGGTGGTAAGGCAGAAGGTGAAATAATTTGTGCATAGTCACGCAGTCGGTCATTTTCAGGCTCCAAGTTCGTACTGAAGCGCTGCATTTTCCAGAGACAGAAAGAAGATTGGACTTGACTTCCTGCTTTGTGTCTGTGATCTGAGAGATTCACCCCCGACCCCTGAAATTTTCTAAAAGGAGGGCAGGTGGCTGCCATCTGTCCTTAGCCCACACTCTCATGACATCATCCTCAATATCACCAGTCTGAGGAAGTTCCTTCTCCTGAGACCCCCCCCCGGCCCCCTACTGCCCCTACCTAGAAGGCCAGTTCCCCAGCCCCAAGGAGGGATGTCCACAGAAGGCCTCCCTGAGTCTTGGCTTCCTGTCTTGCTGGGTGAGGGGGGTACAATCCAGTTAATATATTGCCCGAGGCTGCTTGTGGCCTGTTTCCCATCATGTCCTCAAGTGCTAGTCACAGTGATACCTCAATTATCTACCACAGTTGGGGGAAGGAGGGTCTCCAAATATGTAAAGTTCTGAGATACCTTACTTTAAGTATTTAAAGGCTGGCCCTTAAAACAAACAAACAAACAGGAACCATTTTAAAGCACTGAATTTGCACAAAGACCTGCCAAAGTGCAGTGGCCTATAACAACAATGACGACAAAATTACTTCTCCCTCTGTTACACGGTGGCTGCAGGGGGTGGTGGCTGTGCCTCCTGGAGTCTTCTCCCTGCCGGACTCAGGCTGGGGCAGCAGCCCCCGATGTGAGAACACGCCATCCTCATGATGGACCCCAGGGGCAAGAGCGCTGGTGGAAACTTGCGGGGCTGCTCAAAGCACCTGGCTGGACGTGGCATCCGGCAGGCCTGCTCACCTGCCATTGGCTAACGCAGGTCACGTGGCAGAGCCCAGCGAGAGTCCGGACGTGCTCGGCTCCCAAGAGGGGTCTGGTTTGCAAGTCCCACTGCAGTAGGTGGGGATGTGAAACTATGTTCGCTTCTCTGGTAGGGGAGGGGTGGCAATAATTGGAGATTGTGAATTAATTGACCACGTGCACTTTCAAAAATTACGTATCTTCTAGTCTCCAGAGAATACTGGGAATGACATCACTGCTTTGCTTCATTTCATGGCTCTGGGTCACCGCTGTTAATATAAATATTGCCCTCGGCTATAATTCAGATTTTCCTCAAAGAATACTGAGACCTGGAAAGGTATTTGCCCAAAACACAATGACACTGGAGGAATACTGTTTGGCATTCCTTATGGATGCTTTCCATAGTATTGTTTTCACTTTCTTTGCTACCAATTATCAGCTGTTTTAGTTCTTTTCAGTGTGTTTATCTCATAACGCCACCTTCTCTTCAAATATGCTAGAGAGATAGGGAGAGACCTTGCTCCATCCTAGTTTAAGAGTAAAAAAGTAAGGGTCTCTCTCAGGTGCCATCCATTGGTGGGTCTGCTGCAGGGATGCTGTGACAGACATTTGGGTGTGGGCGCTTCATAGAGTTAGATTCCTTCTTGGTTTTGCCTGTGTCTGGCTGGTCGTGGGTGTTAGATAAATAAAGTTAGGCTTTGGGGTTAAGCTCCACAGGAGCACCCTGCTTTGCCATTTCCCATATTTAAAAGGAATTTTTTTCCTAGAAAGTTGACTGAACATTAAAACTACCTGCATTTTTTGTTCTATTCTATTGATTTTAATTGCTCTAAACACTTAATTCAGCAACCTTTGGTAGAGCGATGTGTAAGGCACTTTGTTGGGCATTGTTAGAGATGACAGATGGAAAAATGAGGCAAGAACCTGCTTTCTAATGGGTAGTTACATAC
>NW_011888880.1:4987422-4999492 GCF_000151845.1 Pteropus vampyrus | reverse complement strand
GCTCCCAAGAGGGGTCTGGTTTGCAAGTCCCACTGCAGTAGGTGGGGATGTGAAACTATGTTCGCTTCTCTGGTAGGGGAGGGGTGGCAATAATTGGAGATTGTGAATTAATTGACCACGTGCACTTTCAAAAATTACGTATCTTCTAGTCTCCAGAGAATACTGGGAATGACATCACTGCTTTGCTTCATTTCATGGCTCTGGGTCACCGCTGTTAATATAAATATTGCCCTCGGCTATAATTCAGATTTTCCTCAAAGAATACTGAGACCTGGAAAGGTATTTGCCCAAAACACAATGACACTGGAGGAATACTGTTTGGCATTCCTTATGGATGCTTTCCATAGTATTGTTTTCACTTTCTTTGCTACCAATTATCAGCTGTTTTAGTTCTTTTCAGTGTGTTTATCTCATAACGCCACCTTCTCTTCAAATATGCTAGAGAGATAGGGAGAGACCTTGCTCCATCCTAGTTTAAGAGTAAAAAAGTAAGGGTCTCTCTCAGGTGCCATCCATTGGTGGGTCTGCTGCAGGGATGCTGTGACAGACATTTGGGTGTGGGCGCTTCATAGAGTTAGATTCCTTCTTGGTTTTGCCTGTGTCTGGCTGGTCGTGGGTGTTAGATAAATAAAGTTAGGCTTTGGGGTTAAGCTCCACAGGAGCACCCTGCTTTGCCATTTCCCATATTTAAAAGGAATTTTTTTCCTAGAAAGTTGACTAAACATTAAAACTACCTGCATTTTTTGTTCTATTCTATTGATTTTAATTGCTCTAAACACTTAATTCAGCAACCTTTGGTAGAGCGATGTGTAAGGCACTTTGTTGGGCATTGTTAGAGATGACAGATGGAAAAATGAGGCAAGAACCTGCTTTCTAATGGGTAGTTACATACGTTACTAGGTACTAACGTAGTTCCAGCTTGCGCTAGCAAATGCCCTCTTCGTAAAGGCAAGACAGACAGCAAACTTTGAAAGGCCCCAGGGGCCCCTTAGGATGTGCACGATACTCACTCCGGTTTGCTATTACCCCAAATACCACAGTAGAGTCTGACGTTCATCCTTTTCTAATGAAAACAAACTCCAAAGAGTCATCTTGGACAAGTCAAATGTTTCCAACTTGGTTAGTGGACAGATACTTCTTAGCTAACGCTTTCCCCTAACTTATTTTTAATTGTCCTCTGAATGCCTGACCTTATACTGATAATAACCAAACTGTGAACAAGGTTTTTCATCTACTATGTTGTTTCTTGTATCTGAAATCCCATTAGAAGATATATTTGTTCTTTCGCGGATAAAATAACTCCTATGTTCACAACCCACAGTAGGTTCAAAAAACTGAAGCTGAAACTCACACTCAGATCTTCTTACTCTGAGGCTGATGGCTTCTCCTCCTAATAAATCCATTCTTTTCCATTTTATCTTGCTATTTTGTGAATAATTGCCAACGTGATCGTTCATGGGCATAAATGTTAAAAATATATAACTAATGTAATGCACAGAGAAAAAAAGCAGTCACACTAGTTTCATTGCTATTTTTCATTATAGCTAAGCAAACAGAATGTTGATTTTAGGTTTCCTTATTCCTTCTGCACAAACCCAACAAGCACTGAAAATATGAAGAAGTAATACTGTCCATAGTAGAGGGAGTAGAGTGAGTTAAAGTGTTCATGCTACTCTCTAATAATTTTAGCAACACTATTATGTTGATCAGAGCACCTTTAATAGAATCTTAGATTAAAAATATGGGAAAACAACTTTTTGATTAAGCTATGTGCATGAGATAATTTGGATTAAATAACTTGAGGATTAATAACTTGAGGAAAGCCTTGAAGATATATTGATTTTAACATTTTAATAGTCTTTTTACAAAAACAGACTAGAGAGTTAGATTGATTTCACTGCTGAAAACGGAACTCAATTAAATGAAGAGGACTGTTTTGCAGTAAGTTAGCACCTTTCGCAGTGGACAGCGGCTAGAAAATTTGTAGTTTTCTAGGCAGAAATAGGGGAGAGGACAGCGTGGGACGTGCCAGTTATTCCTAGAAATTCACCTCACCTTAGTCGTCGCTTTGCCCGACCATGGGGATGAATACAGAGGCCATACAATAACGAGAAGGCACAACTTTTCTTTATTTTGTCTGATGGTGACAACCTATTTTTCTCCAAATTTTGAGCTTGTATCATTTCTGTTGCCATTTGTTGAAGGGAAAAATTCATTTCTTATTTTTGACTGATGCAAATAGTTCTAAATTATACGGCAGCGACTGCTCACTGCCCACTTGATCATTCATTACCTCTTCATTTATAACAAGATTCTGATTTTCTTTGCAGTGGCAATGTGCCCAGCTTTAGGTGACATCTCTCTACTTCCCTTCCAACTCTATGTGTCCACATGACTGCATTCTTTCCAAAGAGATGGAATGAAAGGGCTGTGTAGAACTTCTGCGATGGTTCCATCGAAGAGTGTGACTAGCCATTTGTCATATAACATGGACGGAGCTTCATCAGTCATCCTGGACCATGAGATGCTCTCACTGGTAAAATGTTCCATAATGGAGTAGGCAGAAAAGAAGCCTGGGTCCCTAGTGGCTATTGTCCCAGCCCTGACAACCTGACTCTGGATTCCTTTCACTTGAGAGAACAAAACCTTTTGTGGTTAAGACACTATTTTGATTTCTGCTCTGTGTAGTCAAATTCCCAATTATATTTCCTAACTAACACTCTAGATTTTTTTTTTCTCATTCTACCATCATTCTAGATTTAAAGTGCTAGGAAAAAACATGGCCTTTTAAATCAAATTAGAAGTTTGATTTATATTCAGAATCGGAAAAAGCAGAACCCGTGGTTAATGAGAGATTTGAAGAAATAAAGAACTCCACAAATAAAAGTGTAATTACAACTTATAATAAGTGCTATCAAATCCATGGGGACAAGTGGGAACATGAAATTCTCTCAGCAGGCATTAATCTCCAAACTAATAATTAACTAATATTTAATCCAGTTTAAGGTTTCTTGGTCAATTAAAGAATATTAGAAATCTCTCATTAGCTATAGAAATGAAAAACAGAAATGGATTCTTCTCTCTTTTGGTAATTTCCCAGGATTCAAGGGATTTTATTATAGGAGGAACTGCTCATTAGTTTCTTAAAAAACAAATAAATAAAACAAGCCTGCAGTCTTTATGTAGACAATATACTGCAGTCTACCTGAGCTTTTTTTTTTTCTAGCATAAATACTTTTCTATAACTGAGGAAAAATAAACCACATATGTTTGAAGGCGAATCCACTGAGATCACAGTAAATTTTTAAAAAAAGATTTCTATAATCGATTGGCTATTCCATTCAAACACTCATAACTGAAGTCTTTTACATATTTTTTTCCGTATAAAGAACTGATAGTATTATTTCTGCAGCCAGGTAGGTGTTGTCCTGGATGATGCACTCAAGGAAGTTCACCGACTTTGACCTGATGAAGAACAACACATCCTTCGCATCCTGATGAGAACAATGGGAGTGGATTTTAAAGCCATATTTCTGATCAGACTGTGCCAGTTTAAACAGATGAGGCAAGAGGGAGAACTCTGGCTGAACTTTCTCGAATGGCTCCAGCAGAGCTGCTGGTGGTGCATCTTGCTTTCACGAATGCAACGAGGCAAAAGGCTACCTGAGTTTTCTTGAAAGAGGTTAAACGGTCACCCTCAATGATGGATTTTCATATTTCACACCCACAGGAGGAATTCCCATGTTTTCAGGAAACATTGCTTATTGTTTTCTTACTGAAATGCAAAATTTTAATGTTGTATACAAAGATAATAACACAAACAGCTTCTCTGAAGGAGGGTTGGGTCACGTTTACCATTAATGATCTCTCTTTACCTGCCGACCTTTTCCCTGTTTTCCCCTCTCACTCCTGCAAATATGACTTTTGTTTTTGGTTGAAAATAGGAATTCTGCCTATCCTTGAATAGCAAGGATTTCCTAAAAAATTCAGACTCCTAAAACTCAGGTCTCTATGCTTCAAAGGAATGTAAACACAATTTGTTTCGCATATATGTCTCAGTTATATCAGTTATACCTCAAGTTAAGATTTTAAAGCTCAAATTAAAACATACATGTATTAAATGTATTCCAGAGAGGCTAAATTACTGACCCCAAATCGCTGTTTCTCAGAGTGGAGAGAACTCCGCAATTTGCGATTTCCTGCGATGTCACAGGACACTCCATCATGGTTGAGCTACATATTGCACTTGATGCAAAACTAATCCGAGGCAGCTCCCTTTTAATTCCATGGATGTTTTCACTGAAGCCAGTGTGTCTCAAGCGCAGGGACTGGCTCGAATGAGCAAACTGCATTTGCGTGGCGAAGAAATGTCTAGTGTCCCTCGACACCCAGGTAACTAAAGTCCGTGAAACCCTCTCTGACATTCTTCAGAGTATGCGGAAGTCCGTGGCTTTAAAGAAATTATACCAGTAAAGAAGGCGTGAGGGAAAGAAAAGGAAACAGCCGCATGTCGTCGGTTCTCTGGGGAGAAGGTGTTCGAGAACTCGCGTGTCATCTGGCCCCTCAAAGGAACGGCTACGTGGGGAAGGGGGTGCGCGGCTCTAGAGCGGGAAGCCCCAAGTTCAAGGACGGATGCCCTTTCCTTATTTTCTTCTCCTCACTTCCCGGCCTCTGCCCGCTGCCATCAGCGGCTTGAACCCAGAAGTGTTGAGGAAGAAGAATGGAAAGTCCAATGTTTTCAGTGATCTACAAATTGGTGGATCCACAGTTCTGAGCTTCAAACATTTCTACCTCTTTTTTTCTTTTATTCTCTGCTCTAGAAAGCAAATATCACTATTTAGCCACCCACGCATCTACTCACGGCACCCCTACGTTTTATCAGAAAGCTTGTTCTCTCCGACAAATATTTAGAAGGAAAGGCTTTCTTCACAGGTTTTCCTCCCTTTGAGAACTTTGAGATTCTGCAATACCCCGATGACAAAAGACATCTCTGCTTTCAAACACATGTCCATGCATCACTGTGCCTGCCTTAAAAATGTAACTGCTGGAAGGGGTGTCTTTCTTTTCCACTTTCTCTCCTTTTTCATGAACACCTCTGATGGAAAAACAATGTCCCATATTTCCTCACCAGAGCCAAATCTACTTCTCCTCTTACAAGAGTAAATATATAATAGTAAATCTTCAAATTCCCTGCATTTCCCTGAGTTCCGCTGCCTCAGCTTTTCTGAGCCAGGACTCAGACTAAGTTCGACAGTCTTTCACACTGCCCCAGCGACAGCAGGCAGGCCTCGCTGGCATCACGCTTCTCAGAAGGAATGCCCAGTTGTCCCTCCCTCGTTTACGACTACCCGGGTATGTCGTGGTCTCGCAAATGGGAGTCGTTACGAGTTGATATGCTTTACTGTCGTATTTCCGTGGATTGTCGACATAATTTCTATTTGATTGAATTCGGTGGGAAATTAATGGACAGACCTACAGACGTGATCCTGTCTTGTAAATCCCGCCCCTGTCCTCTCGACTCTTGCCCCATCGTGCTCCATCTCCCTTCCCCCAAACACACACTTTCTCTTTCTTTCCTTCTCTTTTCTCGAATTCTCCTTTTCAGAAATCCTTTAGCTGCGCCGTGCAGGTAAGGCTACGAGTCTCGGGTTAGAGATTCATACTGAACTTACAGATTTGTTTTGGTCTACATTAATTTGCGTTAGTTTAGAGTGATTCTAGCAGAGGTATATGAAATGCTTGCGATCACCTACTATATGACGGGTCCTGTGAAAGTTACGAAGAGTATAATTCTTCTAGGGACTTATGGGTCTTTCGTTTGTATATTCTACCTGGCAAAAGACAAAAGAAGGCATGACAAATAGCTCTTTGGTGTGGAGCCCTCAGTGACATCCTACAGCGAGAACATACACTGCTAACTGTGGTTGGCAACTAGGTTCAGGAATCTGGGCAAGAAGGCAGGCAGTGCTGTCAACGAGACACGAACAGCCTGTGCGTGTCCCCTGTTGGGGCGGGAAGATGGCTCCTCGCAAAAGACCTGGGCCTGCTACAGGAGGAGGAGGGATGGGTTTGGAAGGACGTTCTGAATCTGAGGTTCTGCTCTCCCACTTCCTAGTTGTATGATTGTGGAGAAGCTGACATCCTCTCTGTCTTGTAGTTTCTCATCTCCAAAAGGTAATCCCTGCCTGTCTTCCAGGCTTGTTATTATTGTCAAACGACTTAAAATCAGTGGAGTGCTTGATAAATATGAAAATGCCTTATAAATATCAGGCACTCTAATATTTTGGTCTCTGTTTACCAGAAAATGATCCTGGTCATTCTGTCAGGAAGGAAAGTGACTCATCAGTGTCTCCATCTCAGGCAGTGGCACAGCTATCATTCTACGAATGACAGATGAATCTGGAGGCCATATGTATCCCTTCTCCCCTTCTGTGCTGGTACCTTCCCCACTCATTTACTTTTGTCATCTAAATGTTTCTCTATTTGTTCCTTTCTCTCCGTTCCTTTCTTCACTACTAAAGCTCATAACTTCACCTCTTTTCCAGATCATTGTAACAGCTTCTAATGGTGTTTCTGTCTCCCGTCTGCTTCCTCTTAGATTCGTCTTTGATTCACCCAGATACCAGAACAGTCTTCTTAGAGGCTAGCCTAATCACGTCTCTTCCCTGTTCAAAATTCAGTGCCCTTCCAATTGGGGCCCTGGCACTAAAAACACCTCCTAGGTTCAAAGACTTTGCTAACTGTCCAGCATGATATGTGCCCAAACAACTCTACTCCCACCGAAATGGCTGACCGTTTTTTCATTCCCTGAGAAAGTCTGGCCATCACTAAAGCCTTCCTTGACCTCCCCTTGCCTCTCACACACTTGCTTCCCTTCCCCAGAATTTCTATGGCCCTCTTCTGGTCTCTATTGATATTCTGAGCACCTGAACCGTCGCTGTCCCTTTAGGGCTCACCTGGAAACTAGCACAGCGCAGGGGGTTAGAAATATTTGTGGAATAAAAGTATGATTGTCTAGATGGTTAGATACTCCTTACAGGTATTTCTTCAACTTAAAGTAAACTATTTTAGGAAAATAAATTGGCTACATCACCTTTTGGTATTTTCGGTCATATCTAAAGTTAGCAGGAGGACGAGATCTTTTCATATTTGCATATCATAGTGTAATGTGAGAAAATTAAGACATTAAAATGACTTTTTCAAATAATGTGTGCTCTCCCTTCGAAAGCCTTTCCTTTTTCCGAGAACGATAAAGCCTCAGGTGTTTGGGTTCCAAAGCCGCCCCCTCGGCCTTGCAGCAAGTAGCATGACAGCAGGGTGCGTCTGAGCAGTGGGAAGAAATCACTGACAGATGCGCCCTGCTCTTTCCAAAGACAGCGCTGGACTCTAGCAGGTATCCAGCTTGGGGGCTCAGCCCTGGCTTATCTCACTTTGTTTTGGAAGTAAACTGAAGTTTGCAAAAGAAAAGACTGGAGTGTGGGAGACTTGGACCTGATAGGATTTTCTGTTTTCTCGCTCTGTCTCATTTTTGCTCAGTACTTGATTTCCGAGCTCCTCTCTGTGGAAACTGTCATTAAGTATCCCTCCCTCACCTTCCATACAAGCGCTTTCAAAACTCACTAAGCTTTGGGCCTTGTGGGGCAGACTCCCGCATGCTGACATGGTCTGGAAAGGGGTTCTCACCTGAGTGCCTTCAGCCCTTTGCCTAGAAACCTCAAACCAAGTTCATAGTCATGATTGCAGACAAATGGGTATGGTTGCTGCGGTGCCAGCTTCAAGAGCATTGTATAGAGGTCAGGGGTGACCTAGGCATATGCCTAGAAAAGAGTTCAACGGCTCAAAAAAAGGCAAAATTAACCAAAAAACTAATAAGCAAACAAACAAAGCAAAAACCAGGCTGATTAGTTCTTCTTTCTCTGCCTGAAAAAAGTCAGTTTCTCAGGTTTTATAGTATTTTAATTTTGGATGCTTGGTTCAAAGGGCCATGGAAAGACACAGCCTATGAGGAATTTGCAGATCAGCAAGGGAAGCGAAAAGTTAAAAGTCGAAGTTCACCATCTCCTGTTGTACAAAACAATACATATCACAGACTCAATTCAAACGGGCGGACGTTAGCCTCAGTATCCCCGTGGTAAAAATGGGAAGCACGTCAATTTGCTATCAGGGAATGGCTTACTCATGAGGGAGACTGCTTGACTGAGCCACATCCCTGAGGTACCCCTAGATGCCCACACTCATGCTGAGAGTACAGCTACGTCTATTTAATACGGTATATTCTTGGAGATCAGGAACTGGGTCAAGAAAGTCCTTCAACAGAATTACGCATATTTAATAATGGTTTCTGGCAAAAGAAATCCACTCATTGGACACTGGGTTTGAGGTTATCAAGAAGAAATGTATAAAACTACCAAGCAATTGGTACACCAGGGATGAGAAGCAGTTTCCACCCAGGGTGGCAGCACTCATTCGACAAATCTCAAGGAGCCCCACTGGGTACCACGTGCTGGGGATGCCCAGAAATCTGGGCATTTGCACCCAGTTTGCTAGTTAAGCTCTTTCCACCTACAGAAAAGCAGAGAGAAGTTTCTGAATGGCCCAACTCAGGGACTTTGCTCTCGCTGGAGATGTGGCACAGAGATGTGGGGGTCAGAGATGCTACTTATCAGAGCTCACGTTTACCGGCACGTCGTATGTGCCAGGCACAGTAACTGAGGAGGTAGGGCTATTTTCTCCATTTTCAGCGATAGGAACTGAGGTACAGAGAGATAAAACAGCTTTTCCAAGGTTATGCAGGCTTCACTGCGGGGTTAACTCAGGAAGTCTGAGCCAGAACACCTCTCTGTCCCCCCGCCCCGGGGAGGACGGGAACCTGATTTACACCCTGGCACTAGACTTCCTGGCAGCTACCACTCTACATCTTGCTTCTGTGGCTTCTTCTTCTGAAACACTGGCATAAAAATTAGAAAATATATCTGCCACACTTCTCTAAATAGACATGAGTGAATCGCCATACTGACACCCCTAGAAAAAAGGCATATCCCCAAGTGTTGGCGTTCTGAAGTTCCATCCTCAGTAATTTTGTCTGTCAGATGATTACTTTAAAATGCAACCCACTTTAGCCTGGAGAATGTGGACATTCTCACTCCTCCCAACCAAATGTACCTAGTGTCCTGCTTACCACAGATATCAACAAACATGAAGAGCAGGCTGCTCCTATTCTTATTTCCTGGCCCGGATTTTGCTTTTTTTTCCCTCACCACTTGGTATCTCTTTTGCTTCCAGGAGTATTCATACATCCTGCCCCTCCCCTACAGGGCACATTATCTGAGGAATATTTCTTTACCCTTCCCCTGAGCAAGAGTGATTGTTTCAAAGACAATAATTAACTAAATCCAGGTCATTCGGAGCCAGTGAGACTCCAGAGGCTTTGTTGCTTGACCTGTGAAGGAAGTCAGTGCTCTGTTGTCCACTGACTTAAGACTTGTGAGGGTGAGAGGCTGGAGCTGCAGCAGCCACGTTGTAAACATGAGGATGTAAACACGCCTATACGTAGAGCCCTCCTCAGCGCACAATGTCCAGAGATGTAGGAAAGGAAACAGAGTAGGTGTCTTAAATTGACTCTAGTGCAGCCTCAGCTGCAGCAATCCTTGTCCCTTGCAATTACCCATGAGCTCAGTCCCTTGTTGCCTAAGGTAATTTGGGCCAATTTTTTTCTGTATCGACCCAAAGCATTCTAATTGACTCTCTCTCACACACACACACACACACACACACAGTAAAACTTCAATGTTAAAAACAGGTTGCTTTCGTGATAGAAACAATCCTTATGAAAGCTAATACAGTTTCACTTCCAATCAGCACATTTCTATCTGAATTATTTAAAAATTTTTCACTTAAGTATTAATGAATTATGAATGGCGACTTTTGTGTTTATAACAACCTGAAAATACAGTTCTTGTTAAATATGTATGACATCAGTTCTACCAATGTTAACGCATTCGTTTCGTAGACCTGGGAAACTTGTTATCTTGCCAAACTCTCATACTGCCTTTGGATACTACTATCTTGTCTTATTTCTCTAAGTCTCAACAGAGTGGTGAAATAAAGTCTTATAATTCATGCATCTGTCAAGGAAACGTAGTCCATGACATATGGAAGATCAAGCTGACTTCACCAATGTTGAAGTTTGAATTGGTAATACAACAGATGAGTAAAAGGAATGGCGTATTCCTGCTTTTCTGGCACCTTGTCTTATGTATTATAAAACTTCAAATGATTGGTGATGCTTCTAGAAGTATATCCCTATTCTTCAGAGTTGGCATCTTAGAGTGGACTAGATTCTCGTTTCTTACTGTGTACAACTAATTCCCTTAAAGACTGAGTTAATTGTAAGTCGCCCAGAAATTGACTATGTATGATTTAGTCAAAGTAGCTATTGTTTATTTCTTAATTAAGGAGTTTCTCAAAGAGCCATTTGGTTCTAAAGATGTAATATTATATTATAGACATTTAAACCATGGGTAAATGCTTTCCGAATTTTTTCCATTTTCATCTGGACCTTGGAGATTGCCTATTTAATTAGTAGCTACTTCCTGTAAGAAACGCGAGCAAGCAAACCAAGATTTCAATAATGTGAGATGTACATCAATCAGCATGTGAATTCAGCCTCAAGATGAACTTCAATCATGTAGCTCTCACTATCGCTAAAGTCATTAACAGAAGATTTTTCCAAAACCATCCATAGCTTCCTTATCATTCCCATCCCTTGTCATGGTTTTTGTCATTATCATAAGCGCTAAGAACAAAACTCCCTTAGGCCAGAGAAAATAGTCAGTTTTATAAGTGAACCTTGCCAATGTTTTCTCCTAGTCTGTTGTCTGACTTTTAACTTTGTTTAAAGAGTTTTAGGCTATTCACAACAAGCCTTTGATTTTAATATCACGATAAGAGACAGATTGGGGTAAAAAATAACTACATTCTTTCCAACTTGTTTGGTTTTGGAACAAATAGTCCAAGGGCCTTGAGAGTTAGCTTTTAACACTACTGTCCCAATACCACCCTTATCAGTGATCAGATTTTTCAATAGCTTTTGCACAAAACTGAGCACATAGAAGGCTTTATCAAAGACAGGAAGAACTAAAAACATGTTTGTAATCACTTGGCCAGCCACGGCTCTGATCCATGATTTCCTTAATATTCGTACATCCAGACGAATTCACTTGCACGTTTAAATCTTACCCGTAGTCACAATTATTTTAATTAGTAATAGATCTCTGATGTCTACAGGTCAAAGTTGTCCACTGTCTTCTTGTGTTCTCTTTTCATTTTTTTACTGGAGAATGCATTTAAAGATGGCACTATGCATTCTCTTCTTTCAAAGGGTAGTGAAAGCGCTAGTTCCTTTTGGTTTATGAGCAGACTTTTCTGACCGTTATTAATAGCAGCAAAGTATCTGTTGTTGTTTGGGAAAAAAAGGGGTTAGTGACCTGTTTTTCACAAAGCTAATGAATCTATTCTATTCATACTGCTGCCCAGTTTTTTGTTTTTTTTAAAACCATTGAAGGTTGTTTATTTCTCCCTAAATATTGAAGATTCTTCTAAGGTTCAGTGAAGCCTAAAGCTTTCTCATGTATCTGTTTGTATTGAAACAATTATTTTAAGACATAGAAATAACTTGTTTCCCTGTAATACACTTGGGCAAAAAAAAGAAAAACAAACACAAACAAAAAAAACCCTTTTAATGAAAAAAATATATAAAGTTTGAAGTTATAGGATGACCTGAGGGCAAATTTGTAATCTAAATGGAAAAGCTACTTGTTTCTCAACATTCCTTAATGAAGAAGCAGTGCCTTCTTAATACCCCTGCTTCCTAACTTCTAACTAGCTCCTCTTGGGGTCTCAAGAAAGCTAGAAATTACCCCATTCTAGGTCATCAGTTGGGAGGCGAGTCAGTCTCAGGTCTTCAGCCACTTCCCTTAATCAGCTTAGAATCACCTCTCTCTCCTGTGGTGGTGCTGAGCTGTGGAGCCAGGAGCCACCACACAAACAGAAACAAAGAGGAAATAATCTT
>NW_011888880.1:4971814-4986382 GCF_000151845.1 Pteropus vampyrus | reverse complement strand
ACAAAAAAAACCCTTTTAATGAAAAAAATATATAAAGTTTGAAGTTATAGGATGACCTGAGGGCAAATTTGTAATCTAAATGGAAAAGCTACTTGCTTCTCAACATTCCTTAATGGAGAAGCAGTGCCTTCATTAATACCCCTGCTTCCTAACTTCTAACTAGCTCCTCTTGGGGTCTCAAGAAAGCTAGAAATTACCCCATTCTAGGTCATCAGTTGGCAGGCAAGTCAGTCTCAGGTCTTCAGCCACTTCCCTTAAGTATGTGAATTCCTGAGCTCGGCAGCAAAGTGCTCCCCTATAGAGGACTGGGGGTGCATTAATCAGCTTAGAATCACCTCTCTCTCCTGTGGTGGTGCTGAGCTGTGGAGCCAGGAGCCACCACACAAACAGAAACAAAGAGGAAATAATCTTCTTGGTAATTACAGAGAAAGAGAAAGCATTGATTATAATGTGTCTGCATTTAAAAAGTGACTCCTGAATAAACAATACTTCTAAGATGACAAGAGGTAAGGTTCTGTAGGGAACTCTCAGTCACAATACAACTGACTTTTCAGCTTCCATATTAATTACTGTAATCACAATTCTAAAGCAGACAAATGTACTGGCTAGGAAGGACTTTTGTGTGGGGGGGTGTATAATATGAACAGATTTTGGCGGGGAATAACATGATCTTAAAAAATGAGAAATAATTTTTTTCTCCACCGGTGGAAGGGAACACTCAGTGGGTTGGGATGGAAATGGAGAAGCAGGTGGCGTCTTGGGTGAAAATTTGCCATGAAACAAAAACCACCTTCAGAGCTCGCTGTGGGCAAAGCTTCCTAGTGATGGAGCAAAGGGGAATTAACAAGGAATACTATTATTAAAGAGATGGCAATATATTTGGAAATTCTTCATTTATGTGCACATGCAAACATAAAGATAAAATCACTTTTTAAAGCTCAAAACTTACAAAGTAACACGGGGTAATCTGAGGAGAGCAGAGGAGTAAGCGGGGCCTGTTTTTGAGAAGTACAGGTATCCCCACTTTTCAAAAGCTCACATTACGCCACTTCACTCTTAAGAAAGACCTGTTTTCATTAACCCAAAGGAATCCGGAGAGGATTTTCACTCTTATGAAAAAAAGGCAAAAAGCAAAAATAGAGTTCAGCATTTGTTTTGCGGGGAACTGTTAACAGAAGAACAGGTGGCAGGCACCCCAAGGTCCTTCCCAGGGAACCACACACAGCATCTCAGCATCAAGCCGCCAGAGCGCTGAACTGCGTCTGTGAGCATCTGCGCTTCAGCTAGATTTATTTTGGGCGCCCGTGAGCAAGATGCGTTCTATGGTAATTGCTTTTTGTTTTATGCCTTTGCAGCTTATGAAAGGTCTCATGGGTTTCTGCTTTCGGATAGCGTGGGAAACCTGTATTTAGCCAGCGTAGTAAGAACCCAGGCTCGGGAACCTGGATTTAAGGCCCAATCTGCTTCTCGATCCCTGAGTGTCCTTGGGCAAGTTGCTTAGCTTCTCGGTGTTCTGTAAAATGGGATAATAATCACCTCCACTACCTGCTGTCATTAAAGAGTTGGCACGGGTTCGAGAGGGCTGGCCCTCAGCCTGGCACACCGGAAGCCCTCCATAAGGACCTCCTCCTCTCCCCACTCCGCTCCACCCCTTCTCAGCACCCACTCATTCGGGGTACCAGAGGCTTCAACACTTTTGGAAAGCACAGCTGTCTAATTTGACATGTGGGTTAAAGAAGACAAACTGTTCACTTAGTCGTGTAAGGGCCAACGCCAGTACTGAGGTTTAGTTAGCTTTTCGTCTAAGATGAAGAGATGAGATTATGTGTCCATATTTTAGCCAATGTCGTGTGCTCTTCTGTCAGCTAACTTATTTTCCAAATCGAATTTGCAACCTGAGACAGACAAGGAAGACCTATCTGAGGAGACCACTGCTCTTTGTCAGCTGTCTTGTCTGCTTTCCTCCTGGAGCTCTTCAGCTGACAACAGATAGGTCTCATCAGCAGTGAGGGCTCAAAAGCCATGTTGTTGTCTTATCTCATTCCCATACCTAAATGGCACCCTCTCTCACGACACATTCATGACTCTGTCTTTTAAGAGCTGTATATCCGAACGTTGGATTTTTAAAAGAAAATTTTAGGTAAAACCAAATATCCCAATTTTCTAGTCAGAGTTTGCCAAGCACTGTAGGAAAGAATTCAAGAGCTGCCTCGATTTCACAGCACAATACTAAACTGACTAATCACTGGAGATCTTGGTCTGGCTTTTTCACATTTTCTGTACGAGAGAAGTAAAGCAGAATCTACTTTTGTTTATAAGCTCTTTCATTCCCATTCCTATTTGGGTAGTGGTAGAAGAATTTTGAAATCCAACCAACCACTTCAGCTGTCTTACCTGATAGTAATCGTTGAACCGGGGAGTTAGTGTGGTTCAGGACCTGAGCTTTTTTATGCGCTCTGCCATTCTATTTGAATTCAGTGGTGGGGGAAGGGTAGAGGAAAACAGCAGGTGGTTTCATCAAAATCTCCCTGGAACTCTGAACTCATTTTTAAGGTTAGGAAGCAATGTGCCAAAGGTCATGTGGGGGCAAAGGGCAAGAAGACCGAAAAGGATTAAAGGAAGCTAGAGACATAAAGGAGTTACTGGAGAAAGCAAAGAATTGGCTGGAGACATATTACGCTTTTATTATTTAACTTAAAATCTTTATCCTCTCTAAACTAGCCTTCCTTTAGTTAGTTGCATTACACTGGCGGTGGGGAGTTTTAAATCAAACTATTTACAAATTCTCTCTTTCTCATTTTCCTCATCCTCGTTTCTTCCTGCCCACCCCAGTGAAACACACAGGATTTTGTTAGTCAAGTATCATTTTTCATCATGCATTTTCCCTGAAATTCTAAAGAAACACACACACGCACACACATACACACACACACGTGTGCCCACACTACATGGATAGAAACCACACAATGAGAATCTCATTCATTTTTAAGCCTTTTAATCTGTATGGATAATAGTTGTTTGTTTTTCATTTAATCTATCTATCCATCTGTCTATCCTCTATTTACTTAGTGTGGAGAAATACACGCTCTGGAGACACCTGTGATTCTGGTTTTTGCCTGACCGGTATTGTACGTGAGCCGCCCCGTGCCTGCTCAGTCCCTACGCTGCCACCGCCTTGGTCTGTCCTGGAGCATCTGCTGTGAAGTCCTTGGCCCTCTCTGCAGAGCCCTTTGTCTCTCCCTCCTCCAGTTCTTTCCTCTTGCTCTACCTGTCATTCATTCACTTTTTCACTCGGCCCCATGACATGGCCGTTGTAAAGTTTTTGTATTACTTTGGTTCCTACTACAAGGCCTTCTATGAAATAATCTGCTAGCTAGGGGGCGTTTTCCCTGTCATTTTTCTCTTTATATCCTTCCTGTGTACAGCCAATTTACAAATCAAGAATATGATTGTAAACTGTTAAACTGAAGCTCTGAATGCGAGCTCCTTTCACGTTCAGAGTGTCTGTCCTGAAGAGTGCTTATACACTCTGCCTGCCCACGGGGTCATCCTGGGAAAAGCAGTCGTCAGTGGACCAGAGGGGACTTCTCAAGACGATCATCAAGTCACCAGCTGAAGTCAAACAAAAACGCACTGTTCACACTGACGTTTTGTTATTTGTATTTCTAGAGTGTTTAAAGTACTTTTGGATTAATTCTCTTTCAGACACTTATAAGAGACTTTTTTTTTTTTTTTTTTTTTTTGCTATCTTTCTCATGAAGCAGATCCTATAACTTGAGTGGAACTTAAGAAGCCTCTCTGTATGAGCTTCAGGAAACGAGTATTTTCAAATAGAAACATTTTTTTCAAAGGTCAATCATTTTCCCAGACTGACTAATAAAATAAAATTTAAGAAAAGACAGATTGATCTTTGGGAACAAAAGTCCCCTCAGAACAGAGCTTGCAAGGAACATAGGACATTACAGCCTCAGTAATGTCACTGAACAGTATCCTGCACGTGGAAGGCATGCACTGATATTTATTAATGAATGAATGACTGGCAATTGCCATTTCAGGCAAAGCCTACTAGGGCCACGTCACGTGGTATCGGCTGCCTGGGAAGTTTATTGCAGTTTATAATATTACTGCAATTTATAATAAAGTACCAACAAGATCCTAATTTATTAAAAATCCTCTACTGAATGTTCTTTTACCATTTGAATATCCCTCCCCGCCCCACACACAGATTTCCTAGAAAAATGCAATGAAAAAGGTTTTCTCTGGTTTACTGATTTTTGAAACAAGGCATTAAAATTGTGAAAGATTTTGCTTATCTTGGTTGGGTCATCAATTCGAATGGAGATTGTAGCCAAGAAATCACAAGAAGGTTGAGACTCAGAAGGGCAGCAATGGAAAATTAGGAATGATTATCAAGAGCAAAGATGTATCGTTAGAGATCCAGGCTAAGGTCATCCACACCCTTGTATTCCCAGTTACCAGGTACAGATGCAAACGATGGACAGTGAAGAAGGCCAATAGGAAAAAAATATATAATTCATTTGAAAGATGGTGTTGGAGGAGAGCCCTGTGGAGACCCTGGACCACCACAAAGACGAACAAGTGGGTCCTAGAGCAAATGAAGCCTGAAACATCACTGGAGGCAAAAATGATAAAACTGAAGCTGTCCTAATTTGGGCACATCATGAGAAAGCAGGGTTCTTTGGGAAAGACAATAATGCTGGGAAAAACAGAAGACAGTAGGAAAAGAGGAAGAACAAATATGAGAGGGACTGACTCCATAAAGAAGCCATAAGCACGAGTCTATAGGAGCTGAGCAGGGCTGTTGAGGAAGAGACATTATGGACGTCATTATTCATAGGGTCGCCAGGAGCTGGAGCCAACTCAATGGCATGTAACACATATACCTGGTGTCATTCTTGCCATTGCTAACCACAGGCAAAGAGATAACTCTTAAACATGAAAAGGAAAATTACTCCAGGGGAATTCTACCCGGCCATCTTTCTCGATTTCAGTCCGAAGGAACTAGGATTCATTTCCACTGCAAAATTGAACTGACAACAGAATTAATAGTCAAGTGACTTAGTGCCACTGAACACTTTCTGAGGATCTGTGGGCTCAGATTCATACAGAACCTGGCCAAGGTGCCATTTCTGACTTCCAGGAAATCGTTTGCAAATATTCCTATGGCGTCAAGAATGGAATGTAGCGTAACTATGAAAATATCAACACTTGATCCTCTTCTCTGAGCTGTCACCAGGAAAAATACTATGAATTGCTTCTGTCGGCCTAAAGTCTGTATGGGTATCATAATCAAAATAAATTCACATCGGAATGATTCTCTGTCACAGTAAGTAGAAGATGCAAAGCCATAAAAAGGGGTAGTGAAGCCACCACTATACATACAGCATTATCCATCGTCCTTCAGGGATTTCAGATCTGTTTCTCAGGGAAGATACCTGGTTTATGGTCTCCATAAAGCATGCCTGGACCACCTATACTTCAGTCGGATTCCTCCTTCTCTGCCATTATTTGACACTTTTCTAAGGACTTTCTTATTTATTTCACTACAAAACAGAAGCAGCAGGTTATTGGGCATCTTGATAGTTTCTGGTGGGGAGAGGGGAAAGAATCTCATTTTGGCAAAATGTTCCTTCACACGAAATGTGATGATTTATCCAGGTGTGCGTGTGTAACTATCTTTGAGTAATATAATTCTATAAAATTGAATACAATTTTGGGTCTTTCCATCGAATCCGTGCTATGTTAAAAATCTTTCTTAGAGCCTGCCAGCCTGCCCGTCTTCCTCTCTCTGTTCCTTCCTCCCTCCCTCCCTCCCTCCCTCTAGTTTCCTTCTAAAACCTGGGTACTTTCTTATTTCTCACCTTATAAAAAAAATTGGCTTATGTTATCAGATTACATAGCCTACCACTTCCATAGTCATCGACTGATTCTGGGATATTCCTCTAGTGTTAAATCTGTCTGAATTTTTAGAGAGTTCAAACTTTATGAATGTGAGCTTCCCAGCGCCGTAGCCTCTTCCTTTCTGGACCCTGGCCCGCCTTTCCTGGAGCCTCTTTCCTCTAATCTCTAGGCCAATCTAGTCAGTCCCTAGCCCTTAGCAGTATGAGTCACTGCCGCCCTTCCTGCTGTCTTAATTCCAGGCGTCCTGCCCTCTGATATTGGCCTTTCCATATGCCAACCCCAATGACTCTGGCACAGCAGAGCTACTTAGGCCTTGACCCTACCACTCGGCGGCCCTCATTCCCTTAATGTCCTCACTCCCCTCCTTATTGGATTAAATCCACAGTTAGTCGCCGTAATCAGTCCTCTGTGAATGCCCTCGCCTCCCTTCCGCCTCCGTTCCTTTGCCTTCCTTGCTTGGCACACCACCACCTCACTTAAATCCAACTCCCCGCCTCCTCCACAGCTGCACCTGTGCAGCTGAACATGCCCGGGGACAAATACATCACCCGGAATGATCTCATGTTACGTTCAGTGCCACGAACCTCGAGGAGGCCCGAAATGCTGCCAGGTGCCTATGCTTTATTCCCTAGTCCAGTTACTCTTCCGTTTTGTCAGAAGTCTATTTCACACCACCTCCTCCCTGCCCACGCCCACAGCACTCCTCCTTGACCTTCGCCCTTGGCAGATAACCTTCGTTCACACCTCGTGAGGAAACAGAAGCAAGTAGAGAACTTCCAAAGGCTTCTTCCCCCAACCCCTCTGGCTGTTCACCCACCAGCATCTGCTCCCCTATATTCTGCCTTCTCATCTATTTGGGTATGTGGATTATCCACGTTCTCTCTGTCTGAAGCCAATTCTCCCACCTGTGTACTAGATTCTAGTTCTTCTCACCTATTCAATTCAAAAAACCACACTCCAGCAATGCTCCTCTCTTTTGCTCAGATCATCAATTTTCCTGCCCACATGACATCATTCCCATCAGTGTACAAACATGCTGTTATTTCAAATATTCTTGACTTAACTTTTCTCATCAGCTACTGCCCAGTTTCTTTGCTCCCCTTACAGCAAACTCCTTGGAAGAGCCGTCATATTTCCAAGCTTCTCTTCTCTCATCCTCTCTGTGCCTACCAGAATCAGGCCTTCTCTCCCTAGGCTTCATCAAAGCTGCTCTCATACACATCTCCAATGACTACCAAGGACATAAATTCAATGATTAGTTCTCAATCTTCATTCTATTGGACTTGCCAGATACATCTGATCACTCTCTCCTCCTTGAAACCCTATCTTCATTCAACTTTCAGGAAACCAAGAATTCCCTCCCCTTCTTCCTCCCCCTTGCTTAACTGTACTTTTTCTCAATGTCTTCTGCTGACCTCTCCTGGTCTTTGACCTCGTAATGTTGAAGAACTTCAAAGGCTAGTCTTTACTTCTTTTCTCTGTCTACGCTTACACATCTTGTTGATATCATGCTAATGGCTTCCAAATGCAAACCTTCATTCCCAGATCTAGACTGATCAATCCAACTGCCGACTCAATGATATCTCCACCTGGAGGTCTAGACCCCTCAAACCTGATTCCAAAACTAAACTGATCTTCCTCCCCAGAACGCTTCCAACTGCTGCCTTTGCAATCTCAGCAGATGGCGACTCTGTCCCTTCAGTTACTTGGGCCAAAACCTTCGAAGCATCCTCGAGACTTTCCTTTTCTTCTCTTCCTTGCCGCCCCACCCCCCGCAACATTCAACCAATCAGGTGAGACGGTTGCCTCTACCTTCAAAAATAGCTAGTATTTTTGCTACTTCTACTGCTGTCATCAAATGCAAAGCACTCCTCTCTTTCGGTAGCCTCTGTCCATCTACCGTCTACTCTCAACGGGAGAGATAGCGAGAGTCTTTTAAAATATAAATCAAAATGCACTCTTCCTTTATATAAAATCCCACCATGGCTTTAATTCCATCTGGAGAAACAGCCCAAATCCTTCTCATGGCCTACAGGTCACGTGCTGGCCTCTTTTTGCTTGTTTGACCTCATTTTCTACTGTTCGTCAGCTCCATTTCTGTGGTTCCTCTAATATGTAGGAATTCCACGTTGGGGCTTTTGCTCCAGTGGTGCCCTCTGTCTGGAATGCTCTTCCTCAAACTATCTGGTTGCTACTTCTTCTTTGTTCAAATCTTACCATCTCAACGAGACTTGCCCTGTGAATCCATTCTAACACTGCAACCTCATTTCACTAATCTCACTCTACTTTTTTTTTTCATTTTACCATGAACTAATATCACTTTCTAACGTACTCTATATATTTAACTTATGCATTATGCTTAGTTTTAGCTTCTGTCTTCTGCTGCTAGAATGTAAGACCCACAAAAGTTCAGATCTCTACACATCGTGCTCACTGACTGCATCCTGAATACCTTAGAATGGGGCTTTGCATGTCATGTGGTAGGTGCTCAGTGACTATTTGCTGAATTAATGAATGCATAAGTAAAGAAATAAAGGAAAAGTGAATTAACCTAGTCTGTCTGAGCTATTTACTTGAAAACCCTTTTGTTGAGACTTCAAAAGAAATTCTTTCCCAAAAGTATTATGCCTGACACCAGAGCCTCTATTACTGAGTCTGTCTGGTTTCCCAATTAGAACGAGTTCCAAGTAGCTGAGAAATTCTCCCCCATCTTACACTTAAAACAAGACGTTGCTGCACCTCAGACTCCAGTAACGATCATACTCACTCTGGAGACATTAGAATACGAGTTTTTCAAAGACCGAACTAGGCGAGTGGGTCTGATATAAAATCAAAACTCAGAGCAGGTTCATCTAAAGCTTGGCCAAGTTTCCTATAAACCTGGCCAAGACCGAAAGAGAACCTGAGCTGATATATCATTTCACATGGAAACTATGCAAAAATTCAGTGGCTTCACGTGGTTTCAACCCCAAACCAGGTGGAACCTGAGGCTTTGGCAACGGTTCACTTTATGTTCCTAACTGAGAATGTAAACCAAGGCGGGTGAATGTTGGAGAAAAGCAAAGGGAAAGAAAAACTTTCATTTTTAACAGTTCTGGAACCATGAACTTAAATCACTGCTCTCTAAACGTCACCTCGCTCAGGCTTTAAAAAAGTACAATCATTATTTTGAAAAAATTTCTCTCAATAATAAACCAGGTTTGTTGTTGTTGTTGTTGTTGTTGTTGTTATCGTATATTACAATTGCAGGGTCCTTTACTCTCACGTGGGGATCAAATTATTATTTCCGTCTGGTAGGTCATATAATGAAAGAACAAAGATGAAAAGGTGATTTGCCGGAGGTGACGGGAATGAACTAGCAGATTCGATGTCTCACTCACAGCTGAGTTTCCCAACGAAAAAAACTGCTGCCTTTCATTGACAGAAATGAGAAATACAGTTAAAAAGAAATAAAAAAGAGTTTCAGAATGCTGTGGATCAAATGAGATTGCATATTAAAAGACTAGTTTTGATAATAACAATATCACGTGAACCCTGAATTGACCTATGGAGTAGGAGAAATTTATCTGTAATGTGACTTGCGTGCATGCGTGTGTGTGTGTGTGCGTGTGCATATGCGTGTAGGACTGGAATACTTCTGAATCTTAGGAACCCTTTACATAATTAGGTAAAAGCATTCTAATTATAGGAAATGTACCCATATCTAGAGATTTTAAGCATCATAGATTTTTTTTAAGAGACTTACATGAATCCTGTATTCTTTCTGATACAGATATTTCTTATATACAACCTACTGTGCAGGTGTCATATTAAGATTTCAAAGTGAAATCTTTAACATAAAAATGCAGGACTTCTTTCCCACCCAATTTGTGCAGTTTATAGCAGTTTGACCATAATTCTTAATTTGAAGTCTACTTTTTGATCGTAAGATGAAAGCTAGATAGACTTTTGAAAGACCAACTCGATGCATTTTGCTCTTTAAATGAAAGGCCATCATAGCCCCTTCAAAAGACTAAGGTAAATAAAACCCTTGTCTGAAAATTTACAATCTGATATATGCTTTGAGGTAGAAATCTCTGAAGGTAGATACTGCATTTGCCAACTTCATGGACTGAACACTAGAAACAGCCACCACTACTTTTAATTCTAGAATAACCGGTCATTACCGTCCTATAGGTACCTGAAAACATGTGATCTCCGTTTCTAGAGAGTGGCATGTCACAGCTGTAAGGATTGTTAAGTAAGCTTAACATAGAGCTAGTTTACCCTAGCATTGCTCTCTGGCTTATACGAATTCGGTTGTTTAAGAAATTTTTTCTCTGTTGCTTAAAGAAAAGTGCATGTTACAGGACTGCTTAGATATTTACATCAATGTCTCCACTAAATTGAGATGATTTAGATAAACTTAATAATAATCATTCATTCATTTCACTCAACAATATTCATTATGCCAGCCATGTGCTAAACTCTTATGTTAGACGTTGGGAATAGAATTGAATGAGGCCCTGTCACGGCCCTGACGGGTCTGACTGACTAGTGGGGAGAAAAGAAAAAGAAATACTGTTTGGATACAAGTGTGGTGGATCTCTATTCCCAGTCGAGATGGAGTGACTGGTACCACGCTGGACTTCCCGCTAGGAACAGCCAGAAAACAAAGTATATGAAGCAACTATCTCAGACATGGCTGTGACCCCTGAGAGAAGGGACGAAAGTGAGGTATGTCCCACTAGAGACACTTTCTGGAATGCCCAAGAAGAGCTGAGGAAAGAGTGCAATTTGGGGACGTGAGGTGGAATTTGTGGGGTAGACTGTAGGAGGAGAGAGCAAAAAAAAGAAAGAGCCCAGAAATCTGTATGGGATCCCCTGAGTCGCTGGCCCAACATTAAGCTACAGATCTGCGAGGTGAGGCTCCACAGAGTTGGGCCGAGGGCGACTACCAGGTGAAGGACAGCCTGCAGGGGGCTGGAAGAAAGGCTGGCACTACGTGTGTCTGGGAGAGAGTCAAGTTCTGACCAGACATAGTGGAAAGAATTCGTTGAACAGATATGGGACATCCGGTGGAGACCTCAGGAAGGTCAAGCCGTAAGAGGAGGGCTCCGCTAGCCCCAGAGTGGATTTTGCACACAAAATCTACTCATTTCGAGCACCAAGCTGGCTTTTCTTCTGCCTCCACCTTGCTGTTTCCCAGCCATGAATGGCTGCACCATTAGGCTTGTAATTGTCTCTGTAGTGTCCTCGCGTCCAAAGGATTACGGTCTTTCAGAGCGATCCCTTGTAACAAGCTACTTTTAAGAGACATTGATGTGTGGCAAAGAGATGTGGGGGATGATTCATTCATTATTCTACGGGGTCTTCGCCTTTCATAACAGTTGCATATGCGCTCCTGCATCTCTCACTAAACTCTACAAGACAGGTGCCAGGCCACAGGGCTCCTGCTCGATATTTAATTCAGGGTTTATTTGCACAAGGGCTTCTAAATATTCAAATACTCATGCAAATAAAAGAAAAAAAAATGTATAAGCAGTTTTTAAAATTTACCACTAGGGAACCGGCCTGAACCAAAGCAGGGATGCCTCCTTTTGGCAAGTCACAGAGCTCGGTATTTTAAAACCAGAAGTTGCAACTTGGTTTTTTACATTGAAAACAAGCATTCATTGTGAACTGAACTAGCTAAGTGCTGCGCTAAAAGCAGTAAGAAACAGAAAGATGATACTCCAGTCTCCAAAAGCACGCAATCGAACGAACGTGAGGCACAGACGTGCAAATGCCAGTCAGGTACAAATGAGATTTAAATAAACACGAGCTGCAATTAAAGTATAAAGTCCACAGGAGTGCGAAAGAAGAAATAATCAAACTCTGGCTGTGAGGGAGTCGAGGGATAGTTTCCAAAGGTTAGGCATGGCATTTGAGCTTTAGCCAGACAGAGGAGGAAAGCGCATTCGCGTCCTGTGTAAATCGCAGAGCTCGGCGCACGCGGGGTGTGCTGGAGGAAGCGTGAGCATCCGGAGCGGAGTGGAAGGAGCGCGGTGACGCCTGCAGGGACAGGCTGGGAGGGGAGGCAGGGTGTCACGCGTGGGGAAGGAAGAGGAGCAATGCTCCGTGCTAAGACAAGGTGAGGAGAGAAACGGGGGCTTCTTAAATCGATGCTATCCGCATGGCCCCGGGCTTGGTGTTTCTCTTTGAGTTTCTCACCACACTATGGGCTAAATGCAGTTGCCCACATTTTACCAGAAGGCAACCTGAGACCCAGCAGGCCACGCGGCTTGCCTAGTTCCACAAGCTAGGAAGTGAGGGCGGATCTCCATTATCTTTTCACAGTATCACACTCGT
The DNA here is from genome assembly GCF_000151845.1 of Pteropus vampyrus. Classification (NCBI taxonomy): domain Eukaryota; kingdom Metazoa; phylum Chordata; class Mammalia; order Chiroptera; family Pteropodidae; genus Pteropus; species Pteropus vampyrus. Next base: position 4,974,130 of record NW_011888880.1, on the reverse strand, counting down.
CTCATATTGACGGTCCTCGGAGGGGCTTATAAAGCTTTGCTCCTGATTCTTTACACAATGGGCAGCTACCGCACTGCTGTTCATTAGTGTCATGCTAATGATCACCTTTACCTGTCATTCGGGAGATGCTGGGGGGAGTTGATGGGGTTTACGAGGGGCTTTTTCTGCTCTGAATTGGTGCAGCAGGTACTTGCCAGCTCTCGGCACATCTACATATTTCGAATAAAGATGGAAAAGTGGAAAACCAAACACCGAGTGTATTACTTTAAGATTCCATGTCAACATTCGATATGCAATTAGAATTCTAAATTTCATATAAAATGTCTTTTTCAGAAGTATAAAATTCAAGCCAGAATTAGCGTTCTCCACTGTGTGAACAGTCTCCAAAATACACAGGAAAACTCTCTTCATGGGACTTCTTTAATCCATCATTCTGTAAAGATATTTTTTTCTCTTCTTTCAACAAGGGACATTTTAATAATGGCACAACTAGAAAAGCAGGGTGCTTTATAGTTGTCAACCTGGAGCTTTGAAATGACATCATCATTTAAATAGCGACAGCTGTAAAAATCATCAAATGTATACAATTTACAAATAAAGGATTAAAACATGTTTTCACGAGGCAAACCCATTCCTCACTTCTGTGGGTCTCTGTGTCCAGTGTGAAGCTAAGTCTAGACCAGAGGATAAATATCCAGCCTGTCTGGGGATCAGAATCTTGGCCTGCTGAGTCATCAGCGCCTCCATAAGGAGAATCTTTGGAGTGGATTTTAGTGATTATTGGTTTTTATTTGTTGATGTTTGCCAAGTCATGGCTGGATTGTGGAGAAAGCTAAACCTAAGGCCAAACAAAAGGGAAACTGGACCGTAGAAAATTAAAAGGTGCTTTGAAAAAAGTTTTCCATGTGTATGCTGATAATATACACACTCCCCCCTAATTTTTCCATTTATCATGTCATCTGACTCTCGACAATCGTTACAAGTGTACAAATGTATATTTCAAGTGTGTGGACGAAGGGTGCTGTTAGGGCTATTATTTGTGAAGTGCATGTATGTGTCCAGCTCCTGATGGGCACCAGTTTCTATGTGGGTGGAAGCTGTGACCAGTGACTGGCTTCTCTACAGTGCCTGGTACACTGACTCCGTGTGTGTGTGTGTGTGTGTGTGTGTGTGTGTGTGTGTGTGTGTGTACAGAATTATAGGCAGAATAATGTTATGGAAACTTATTATTTACTCTTTGCATTTCTAGATTTTTAAAATGCCCATAAATAATAACAGTTAACATGCATAAAAGTTCAGAGCCCTTTATACATCCGAAATCGTCTATTCCTCTAAACAGGTAAATGAAATCGGGAGTATTGCTGGCTCTCATTTTTCAGATGAGCACACCAAGGCGTGAAGAAATTAAGTTGCATGGTTAACAAATGGCATAGTTGGGACTCAGACCCAGGCAGCCTGGACTCCAAATCCGTGATCCTACCACCATGCTCCGCTTCCCTCATGTCACCATAAATTAGAAAAGAAAAAAAGAGAGAGTGAGCTTTCCACTCAAGAAGACAAAATCACCTGTGCTGGTGATAGTGCTTCAACCTCTTCCAGAGGCTTCTTAAGGTACAAGAGGCTCTTTTTACATCAACTGTAACATACATCACCGAGTATGTTCTCAGACACCCATGAAAGCTAATGGTTCAGTCTAATTATTGCCAGGAAGATGCATGGTCTTACATGAGTTGGGGAGAAAAAAAATCAATGTTTTGATAGTCAGAATTATTGTCCGTCACATTTAGGAATTGGTCATCCGTGGAACACTTGTTCATACATGTACACATGTCACACCATACAAACTCTGTGTTAATATTTCCATAACCAGAGAGAAAGTTGCTCAAATGAAGATGGACTTCCCCATGAGAAATGAAAATTACATTCCTCTCCTTTCACCCAGAAGCAACTGTCTCAGCACTTACAAACTCCTGAACTGATACTGTATCTGACATTTGAAAGAAATTCCTCTATTAAGCCGTGCTTGAGGGTGGGAAAAAAAAAACAACAACCAGAAAATTGAAGATTTCCCTAAGAGAAAGACAATCTTGTGATGGGTGCTGACAGTGAGCAGAGAAATGTCCATTTCTGTCTCTGGCCTCTGTTTGGGGGATGCCAATGATGGAAATTTCTCAATCCATTTTAGTGCATATTAAATCCATGTTAAAGCAATATTGCCCCATCTCCGGTGAGTTAATCTTATGCATTTTTTTTTTTTTAACACCTATAGCACCTGGTCTTCCTAGGTGGTCTCCCATCCAAGTACTAACCAGGCCT
>NW_011888880.1:4950948-4970905 GCF_000151845.1 Pteropus vampyrus | reverse complement strand
AAATAATTATTCTATCTCATAGGCCCTGCAAGCCTAACTGCCTTTCATTTAAAAATTAGGGGGGCAGAAATCACTGAAGTAATGTTAGAATCTGCCTCCCAAAAAGGCTCCTTCAAAATGGGCCTCTTTCCATTTTGATAGCCACAAGCCACTGCAGCTTTCAACATAGTTGTCACATATAGGTCACCACTCCCCTTCAGCCTGGATGACCAAGCAAAATTCCCTAGCAATTTGAGAACAAAATCATAAAACAAGTATGAATTCCCACTGTAATCAATTTTATTTCCATACGTTTCTGTAGTCTGCGAGAGAGAGAAGGACTTTGCCCCTGAATATATACACACCCGAAAACCAGTGGTTTTTCAAAATCGAATACTGAGTTTTGCAAATTCTCTAAACAGCAGATGCCAATGTCAAAAGCCTACAGTGTTCCTGTTCTATTATAAATACTCACAGCAAAAATATTCTAATTAAAAAAAAAAAATACCCCTCGGTCAATGACTTACTTGTTTTAAGCCCTATTAATGCAGTAACAACAGAATCTTAATCACAGGAACTGACCTTATCACCTAATTATTCCAGGGATGACTTCCTAGAAAATCTAACCTCTATGTGTAATTGCGATGCTCTCTCGTGAAATCTAAGTGGACAAATGAGGTTAAATGAGGACACCATAGAGAGAAAAAGCGCCTAAAATTGAATATATCTGCCACCAGTGGTTCTAGAAACTCAAGATCAACACAGCTCAAATGCTTTCTCTGTAAGCAGAATTAATCAGTCCTAAAAATGCCATAACATAATACAAGACAGTATTTTTTTCAGGAAGTGACAACTTTCTCCTTAGAAACATATTCCCTCTTCACCTCAGATTGCCGTTCGAAATGATCTTGCAAAAAAGGGCACCGATTGAAAACATCTGGCCTGACACCAAGTTGTACAGCTGCATTCTGCTTCTAGAAATTCACTGTGTCGTAAGAATCTGGACAATTTTTCTATACTAAACGGTGGCTTAGCGATCTTCAACAAATGCAGTACACCCAGTGTAGGCCATTCACACTGGGTGGGATGATTCTGCCCTTTGTGTCTGTTCTGACGATGTCTCGGGGGGAAATCCTAATGTGAGAAGGGTCCTTGGGCCCTTCCTAAAAAGTGTTACTACAAAGTAATCTCTTTGTAACACTTACAGATCTGGGCACAGAACAAGACCATGTGTGTGACCTGATTTCATTTCACTGACTGTCCCAGTAAAGAATGACATCATCCCATTCTTTTTTCTTGCTCTTCACTGTGACTGCTCGGGTCCCCCCACCCCCACACTCCTCATAATTAAACTACTCCCTCCCTCCCTCCCACTCTCCACCCTCATCTCCAGGGGAATAGCTATTTTCCTCTTAACTTCCTGCCTGAACGTATCACTGGGGCAAGAGCAAAGGGATTTCCTCGGGTGGGTCAACATCCCTGGAGTTTGCTTCCTCGCCGTACTAGACAAAGCACTATTCTGTTGGCAGCCAAAGCGTACTGAGAGGGCCGTCTGCGGGACAGGTCTCAGTCAGATGAGAACGGAGAGGTGCCAGCTGAGAGAGGCACAGCCTGACGAGCCCAGTGCTTCTCCTCCTATTGGAGCTTGGTGTTTTCTTTAAACACAAAACTGGTTAGCTTTGCAGATGTATTGTCTGCACAGACCCATTTAACTGTGTCCATACGTGCATGCAGGTAGTATGTTTGTGCCCAGTGATGCTTACTCTATCACTAAGATTTGTACTGCAGACTCTCATGTAAAACGTTCAGTTTCAGAGGGATGAAAGATGATGCAAGAGACACTAGTTTAAACACTGGCATTAGATTGTAACCCAATAGGATAGCTGTATCAAGGAAGGTATCGATTGTGTGCGGGGTATTTTTTTTTTTTTTTGAGTATTATCTTTCACAGGAAAAAAGCAAAATTAACTTATAGGTCCCGCATCAACTTATACGTCTCATATCCATTTGCGTGAATTTAAACTATGAACTATACAGACAATGTAGAAATTGTAAACTGTCTTGCCATAAAATTAAGTGAAAAAAAATGAATAAAATTGTACATTCTTTAAGTTTCCCATTATGTAAAATATTAGGTAGCACCTATGAAACTGGGGCTTTTGTAGGTCAAAAATAGTCGAATAGCAGCAGTTTTCTATGATTTCACATAGCATATATTCATATAGAAAAGGCTTGTAGACTTGGGTTAAGCGTGCGTGGTTTTTTGGACTCTTAAAAAAAATCTCATGTTAGGTAGCTAATTTACTGTTTTTACAACAAATACATTTTAACTAACTTTAGGGTTCTGTGAAATAAAATGTGAAGGGTAAGAGTGATCGCTAAGTAAGAGTCTGCTTCTCGGCACCTAAAATCAGCTCTTTTTATTCTGCGCTAAACTTTCAATATTCACTGGTTACCAAGACAAGGATAATTTTAGCGTTTTTAGGGTCCACATTGGTAACTGATTCCTTGACAAGATGTAGTTTACTATTATAGTCTATGGACTATTTTTTTTTTAAATCACTGAAATTGAAATTAACGCATTGAGTATAACTTAAATAATTAAAGTAACATAAAAAAATAAAATGCCAGGGAAGCACAGCTAAGGCAGGCTTATAATAAAATTTTCCATCCCGAATAGGCATCAATAGGCCTTAATTTCCTTACAAACAACATAGTCACTGTTCTAAGTTATCCCATTTGTGTGCACCAAACTTCATCTGACAGGGTAGTGTTTGAGTCCAGAAGGTATAATAACAGCCATTCAGATTTTGGCAGGTGTATTTCAAGTTGAAAACTAGGTTCCACAAAAAACAGCAGTCTGTTCTGCAGGTGTGAACATTTTCGACAAGAACCCTCTACGTCTCCCCCAAGCCATGAAATTTAATTGTCCTTTTGGTGTCTTATTATATGTGATTACAACCTATCTCTCCTTGGAACAAGAGGGAATCTTCTGGCAATCCAACAGGCAGGAGATGCTTGGGCAGCTTCTGAGATTTGCTTATAACATCTCCTGGTTCTGCTTTTCACGTTATGTATTTTGGAGGTGAAGCCAAGTTCAATGAACTGCAGTTGCAGGTAAGCAGTTTTTAAAGCTGGAAAAATATTAAATGAAAGAACTTTATACCCAGAGGACGAGAGCAGAGAGGCAATCAAAAACGCACAGGGCAGCATTTTGAAACCCGAAGTCCCAGTAAAGTGGTCCTTATTGTATAAACCTGGCTGTCTGAGCACACACTGAAAGGACCAATTTCTTTCTACAACATTTACCAGATGGGAGGATTGTGGACCTATGAATACAGATGTGGTGGTGGGAGGTAACTGGGCTACCTATCTAATCCAACTCAAATGATAGAGGAGGAGGGCAGAGATCTCTGAAGCTGGCAGCTGGTCAGACTTTGAATTTTCTAGTGCTAAGCCAGAAAAAGAGGTCTGGAGCCTGTTCTCATAGGGGGTTCACAGGTTTTTAAGAAATAAGTGTTAGGTGTGTTAAATTCGAGCAAGTGATTCTAGCTAGATCCAACATTAGAGTACACACATTTTTATTTTCTCATAATAAGGACATGCTGAGAAATGAAAAAGATATAATGCTTAAAGTGGTAAAATTACCCATCAGAGGGGAAAGAGTGTGAAACAAAAAGTTATTGACCAGGCAGTAAATAACATGGCATCCCAGAAAAGTGGCCTCTCCGTACACAAGAGAAACTAGGACAGATGGCTTTGAAAAATCTGGTCTTCAGTGACTTCTTGGGAAGATGTAGGGTGAGCTCCAGTATTAAGGGTTTTCCATCCTCTTCTACGGTTAATTTTGAATGGTATGATACAGAAGGCCAGCTTCTGTCTTTCCTACAGAAAAAATGATGCATTGGGCTAGAGGTTCATAAAGAAAAAGTATGGAAAACCGACCCCAGAAGATGAAAAACTCTTAAGAAGTCATAGTTCTACTGTTTATTGAACTTATTTCTAAACCACTATCTTTTTTAGTTTCTGTTTTGGAATATTTCCCTCTCCTGTTTAGAATTTTGAAGTAGGGAGACCTAAACTTCAACTTGTCTTCTCTTGTGGCTGCCCAGCTTCTGGATACATTACTGGTGATTCTCCAGTCTCCCATATACGTCCAGCCATTTCGTGTCTTCACTCGCCATTTGTAGTACGAAGGAAAAGTGTTTAAATTCATAACCATTAGAATAAATTTTTAATTTATACTAAATTGGATAAAGCCTCTAAAGACAAATCTGAAATTCAGGCCAGACCTGTTTGAAGATTTTTTCGTCGTTTTGTTTTGTTGTATGAGGTTCATGAACTGTTTGGTGATTAGAGGACTTTTCCCAAACCAACCTGGGCCAACACGAGGCTTAGAATGAATCAAACGAGGGGCAGATTTTGAAGAGCTGCAATTCGAAATCAAGAAGAACCCAACAGTTTCCATCGCATTAGTTTCGGTCGGGGGTGGAAGGAAACAATTTTCAATATTGACATTTGAGAAAAGACTCATGGGGTGTAAACTCACATGATTCCACATCCCTAAGAATGTTTTTGCAACCACGGTTGTATTGCCAAGGGGAGTCTGTAATTCTCTTCGGCCCCATAACACTCTTGGCACTAATGTTTATATGGCCAAGGCAAGAAACTGTGAAGGCAATCTGTGAACAAGTCAGGTGACACCTGTACAGTTTTCACTTCTGATGGATGACTAGGCATACTTGGCCTGCCATTCACTGTCCCTCTAATTCTCCTAAGCTTACTGAACAGCTCATGACATGTTAGTACAGTTATATGATTCTCCAGATGGCCATTTTTCAGATGGCTCTTGCATCATTACCAAATGCTAATTTCATAAAATGGCTCCGCCACATTCAAGGACCCTTTTGGCTCTCGGCCAAGAAGGATGAGACCACAGGAAGGAACAGGGCAATCAACTCCTCAAAGTTCTTACAATTCCCCATCCATGAAATATTCCCCCCTTCAAGTGACATGGAGTGCTCAGGTTTAATTAGCGCCTTGGTTCCGTTACTCAAGAGATAAATATTTGATATGAATACCTTTGAAGATTTTCTGCAATTACTCTGTCTTGGAAAACTTGCATGTCATTTGCCAAATTCTCCTTCTTCAGATGATGGTGGGTGGCCGTCGGCACCTACAATGAGGGAAAGCAAATGAGCCGTCAGTTGCGTTTTATCAGAGATTTCTCTTATCCTTTCACAGCCTCAAAGGAGCACATTATTAGGAGTAAGAGACTCCAAATTTCACCTAGGCCAATTTTCTTACAACATTCGCAAGAGACTCGGAAGCACCGTGGGTAATTCAGTCCTGTAGAAGCTTCCATTTGACTCTCTATCAAGAGAAAGACTTTCTATCAGATTCATTTCTTATTATTCGTTGACTGGATTTTGTAAAAACAATAAAAAAGAGTTTCTTTTTAAACGTTTGCAAAGTGCTTCAGGTTTAAAAGCTGAGTGACGTCTTATTCTAGGTTATGAGATCTCTTTTAACGGAAGTGTATGCTGAATCGTAAAATCTTCTAAAGTTGCTGCAAGCTATTATTTGATGAGTTGCAATTTGCTTCTACTCTGCCCTTATGACAGTTGAAAAATATAAGCGACTAAAATCAATTTAGATACTTGAAAAGGAGAAAACACCTAATTTAATGCATTAAGTATTTGATGAAGCAACTCTGTAGCCGTGAATAGCACTTTTTAACGTATACTTGTTACACATAAATGTGGATGTGATACACAAGATAGAAGCGGAAATATATGTCTTATAAGGAAATATAAGACTAGGAAAATGACAAACACTAATAACTCAAAATTTCCTTTACATTTATAAATATTTCTTGTGCCTATGTAGATATTAAAGCATTTCATTTGGAGCGTTCTGACCTCTGCACTGGTGAGGACAGTGCGTGTTGGTCTACGCAGAGGGCTCTCAGAAGTAATGGGTGGAGATTATTGACCTCAGCACAATAGATATGGAATCTTTTCTCGCTCTGAACTGACCCTGGTGACTCAGGTTAAATGTGGGCAGTTCCAGGTTCTTCCCTCTGTTCTAGAAGCTTCCGTCCTACATAGAGATTGCTACAGCAGAGGCTCCTGGGAGCTGGCCTCTTCCTCCCACATAGTCCTTATCACAGCTCTTTCCATTCCGGGCAGAAGCTTGACTCCTCCACCCCTTACGCCACCCTCTGTCACCTGGCACACCCAGCCCAGCGGGCTTTGTGATCACCACTCCCTGTGCTTCTCTCTTGGGAATTGATGAGTTCTAGGAGAACTTTTATCTTCTCTATTTCCACGTCTCTGACATTACAAATTATGATCACACAGACACCTATATGTTCCAGGAGGATAGACAAATGTTTACATTTATAGTTAAGCATGGCTTCTCTGTGACCTACTGAAGTAAAAGTTTACGTGTGAATGTGAGGCCATAAGCATCTATCTGGCTGTGGTCGTGCTGGCACAGCCTAATGTTAAAATAACAACCTCCTCCCTATGATTATTCTGAATCTTCTACAGAAAGCAGCAGAATTAGATGCTTGAATTCCAGGCAACAGCGGTCACTGGCCATGTGACCTTGAACGAGTTATTTCATTTCTCTGTTCCTCAGTATCCTCCTCTGAAAAATGGCGATTAAAAACAGTATCTAACCCACAGGGTTAACGCGAGGATTCCATGCAAACTAAACACTGGCGATCATTGTTACTTGGGTTGATTTTTTTTTTCTTTTCTTTTTTTTTTTAGCCAGTAATAAGGATAAAACTTGCCTGGCAGTGGTAATTTACAATCAAAAGACATTTTCATGGAATGAGACTAGAGTTTTCATTAATTTTATAAATAGAGACTTTGACTTGTCATCATTAAAATGAGAATGGATGGGAGAATAATGTAATAATGTAATTGTTATAGGCTGTTAAAGAACGAACAGAGGCAGCCCAAAGAACTGCTTAATACACGTATGCTCGTATGAGCCAGAGACATCCTGCCAGCTGCATGAGGTGTGTTTGCCAGAACAGAACAAGGTGATCGGATGACTGAGCCATCATCAGTTCTCGGCCCATGATCTCGACCCCAGAAGATGTCTTGCCTGGATCCTTTCCTCCTTTACACCTGCCGACGTGTGATAATTCATTATAAATGGGCATAGTACTAAATGCACAATAGAAATTTTGTATTAAAATAGTTCTTTTCTTTATAATTTCATTAAGGAACACTTGGTTGAAACAAGTTCTTTAGTTCGGCAAAACAGCATCATCATCTGGCAAATAAAATTAATATTATTAAGTGGAATATTATTGGTTTATGGCTTTGTTTATATCTAATTAGCCGTTTATTTTAGATTTTCAATAAAATAAATATAATGATATTCCTGTGGATTTATAGTTCTACAAATATAATTCAAGTAATTTATATCTAGGTTTTTTGAGTACTTATCTCAGTAACAGTTCAGTAGATAATAATGCAAGTCAATATTGGGGGCTCCACGGTCCATTGATCGCATTGGGAGATGCTGGAGAGCACCTATCAGCCTGGCTTCTTTGGGGTCCCACCCACGAGACCTTCCCCAAGCTGTTCTTCTTTATCTAGAAAAGTCTACCGCTTTTCCCTCCGCATATTCAAATTCTAAGCACCTCTCTGGGATCAGCTGAAGTCTCGTTCCCCGACGATCCCAATTTTCATCCATCTCTCACTAGAACTCCCACAGCATTTAAAATGCGTGCCCCACGACGCGGCCTGGAGTCACGCCGTCTCCGCTGCTGTCACCGCTGCCCGCACGGTGAATGCCTCGTCTCTCCAGGCAGGTCTTGAGATTGTTCCTCAGCACGAGGGGTGCTCCTTGGGCTTTGTCTGCATCTTATGCTCTCATCACAATGTGGCCCCAGTAACTGCCACGCGTTGACTGAGCATCACGGTATAATCGGGACCTGAGTCATTTGGTGATCCTTGGTTTGTTTTGCAGTTTATTCAAGTTTTGGCCAAAAATATTTAATCTGAGACCCTGGGTAGTTCCTGAAGCGAAGACATATTGTTGGCCCATAGCCCTGAAGCTGGGCCACACAAACTTGGATGGATCAGGAGACCACTGGCCCAGCTCTGGGTCATTTTGTCCTTTCTTTTTTTTAAGATCTATGATATTCTCTGTAAGCAATGACTCAGCACAAGACTCAGAAATGTGGTGGGTGTGTGTGCGTTTTCAGGGTGGGAGGGGGAAGGGGGGAGAGAGAGAGAGCTCATATGAGTCTCAGTCTCTCTGTTGGTAAAATAGAATATAAGACTGGAAGCCCTCCAATATCCCTCCTGCTCTAAAATTCTAGAAAATGTTGGCACATATGCCCATTAATTTGACGTTAACATTCACAGATCACTGTGTCGTGTGCCAGAATTTCACCTGCTGATAATATGGCGGGAAGTTAAGCCTGATAGTTTAAGAGCTGTATTTTAAAGGTTTGGTTTGGCTTCTCTCTCTCTGAATCAGTGTTATGGCACTTAGCACTTGCAAATCCACGCTCTAAAGCAAGTAGATGACTGAGCTTAACTCTCTTGGCTTTCTCAGTTGTTCAGAAACTGAGTTGCATTTCCTGGCTCTCAAACTTCATAAACTCATCAGATTTTGCTGCAGAGAAATGTCACTAAAATTAACAGTCCTCAGTGGCAAACACTAGCACCATTCAGAGTAAAATGCTGAAACAGTAACTGATATTTTTAAACTGTGAATTGGAGGCATTTTTCTATACTGTATACATATTATACATTCGGATAAATGTGTGAGGCAAAAGTTTATTTTTCTTAGGCAGTTGTCCTTTAATTGTCTCCTAAAAGTAGCTTTAATCTTGTTGGAGAAGTGCATACTGTCCTAGCCCCCTTCACTTTGGAAACTAGTGGTCAGTTCCAAACCGCTTTCCTTCAGGAGTTGTTGGAAGGCCTAAAATGTCCTCGTTAGAAAACTCGCACCGAACAACACAGATCTTGCCATCGTGGATGGTGCTTGTGGGACTATTACTTCCTGCACAGTGACATGAGACCAGAAAACATGTGAGCAGGAACCAAGCCCAAGAGAGAGTTGGGGAGCTTCCAGCTTTCCGTGGAGCCCAGAAATGAAGCAAAGTGCAGAAATATTCTGAACTCAGGTGTCTGGGGGGCTGCACGGCTGTACCCTACCCACTCTTCAAACACTGGGTGGGGAGCACAGTGGCACAGGCGGCACTCAGCCTGAAGGAAATCGTTATGTCGGCGAACCCCAAAAGCCTGTGAGGTTGTAGCACTTGCTTCTGAAGCCAAGACTTTAAACCTAAGTGGAATGGCCAGCACCAAATATGGAAGCTCAGTATGTTCTTCATACTTTCAATTGTACTAATGAGGATTCACCAAGTATTTCTTGCTCCTTCTTTAAATAATCAACGTTTCCATGATGCAATCTCATTTCTTCTAAAGTATTATATTTGACGATTATTTTATAGAACTGAGATAGTAAGTTCTTTTTTGGGACTTTTCAGTTTTTTGTTTTATGAAGGAAACAAGCATTTTAGAAAAAAATAGAAACCTTTTTCATCATTTCAAAAGCCAAAGATAATTTCTGAAGTTTGGGGAATTTCAAAGTGAGCTACCAGAAGCCTATGGAATTCAGATGATAACCAAATACTATCTTTCTCTTTTTTTCTCCCTTTTTATCCAACTACTGTCTTTCTATGATAGTGGTGACAGTGATGAATGGTGAAACTATTATTTACAGGTAGAAACAAGTTCTTAAATCTGTTTTTAAATGTGTTGATATAGTTTACCTCTCAGAAAGAAATATTATACGATGTTTCAAAACTAGCCACGAGGTCTGGGGCTAAGCTCCTTTTTTGTAATAAATGGTATTTGCTCTGCTGTATTTACGTGCAGTAAAAACTCTGAACTCCAGGAAAGCCAATAGAGAAGCTTTGCCATAGCAGATTAAGTGCTGAGCAGAGATTGGCTAAAAGGGTATAAGGGAACTCAGGTTATCACATAATCAGACAAGAAAGACTTAAGAAGGCATGGCTTCCTGTCTGCTAATCAGATTGTTCTCTATTCATTCACTCTAAATGTCAAAAATTCTTCCACTTGTCACCTTTTAAAAATTCATAAATGTTACCCACCCCTCCTTTCCAATTTTGCACCATTCAAGACTATGAGAAAAACTTCCTGCTCACAATGAAGAAGGAGGAAATGGTTGTAGGCTACGTAACGGTCAAGAAATCACCTCCTTTGTTTTAGTCTCTTGGCGAGTCCTCCAATTCAAGGGGAGTGGGAAAGCCCCACTGAGGAAAGGACTGCTTCTTGATGAATACTCGTTCTCTGTGAATGTGTGTTCTTTTCCAAGTATTCTACCAGCCCACAGATCTCTGTCCTACTCTCTGCTCACTTCTGAAGGCTCAGAGGAAGTCAAGATTACTCTTTTTTGAGTACACAGCTACTGGCAAGACCCCCCAGGCTCGGCCTTCCTCTTGAAAAGTTAATGGGAAGATAATCTATTGACAGCAGGGATTCAAGATGAAAGCTCAGAGCCCAATGCGTCCAGAGATTGACATTTCTTGGGGGCATGGAGCATAATAGGAAGAGCCCAGACTTCGTTTCTCTTGAAAATTTCCAAGAAAAACCTGGCAATTTTACATTTCTTTGATGAACTCCTTTTGATTTTTACTCAGTCTTGCAATCTAACCTCTTGTTGATATCTCAACTCCATATGTCCCAATTAACACAATTTTCTTCTATAAACTTGTACCTTCCCTTGTTTCACACGTTTCCATTATAGCTACCCAGTTGCCCAAGCCCCAAACTATTATTATACACGTTTCCTTTTTCTATATTCCGTTCATTCAGTCCCCAAAATGAGAATGTTTTACCTTCTAAATATCTCTGGATCTGTGCCCTAGTGTCCCTGGCACTGCTCAGGACCTCAGCATTTCTCACTTGCACGCTATAACCGTCCTTTATCTGGTCTCCTAGTTTATAGCATTATCACCCCCTGGCCTTTGCCTAACCCATACGCCAGACCGGATACTACATGATCTACATAAAATCTTCCTAAAACATGGATCACATCTATTCTCCCTCCACCTTCTCAGCCCCATTCAAAGTCCTCCCTCATCTCCCCATTGATTAAAGAGTGGTTCCGGAAGGGCCGGGCCTGGGCGAGTTCAGGAGTTTGCGCTACAATGCTTCCACCACTGAGATGGGTGTGCGACCACCAAGCAAGCGAACAAACAACATAGTCTACTGAACCAAACGATGTTCAGTGATGCAGCTGACTTACATTTCAGGCCAAGCCTTTTATATTGATGTGAACCTATAAGAAAATGTTTTGTGGATGAGCATGTCTATGTATGAGTTAATAGAGCAATAGATCCAAACACCTCAGTACGAAGCATCACCTCAGTATGAAGCATCAGAATATCCAAGATCCGGCCCCTGGCTAAACCTCCAGCCCCCCTAGAATCAACACTAGCACCAATTGAAACCAGTTCCTGTCTCCAGGCTTTCTCACACCTTCTGCTCTCCCCAAAGCTTTCATTCGGAACTGTCCTTCCACACTCCTGCTGGCTTTTAAAAGGCACACAATCAACATCATCTTTGTGAAAGTTCCTTTTTTGACTTTCACCAGGAGAGACAATCACTCTGGCCTCAATTCTGTCACTTAGTCTTGAACACACTGCTATTTTTGCAAGTATTATGCTGTTAAGAAAATTATCCGCTATTTTGATCTGTCTCTTCAGACTATGAACCCTTCCAGGGCAGAATAACAATCTTATTCACCTTTGAATCACTACTAGTGCTTAGCATAGCATGCAATACATAGTAGACACTCAATAAACAAAGGACTTGAATCAAAGATGAAAAATAGAATAAATGGAAAACCCTAAAATCGACTGAAACACTGCTGTTTTCAGATACTGTGCTGGATATTTTACACATTATTTCCTTTTAATTCTTTCAGGAATCCTCTCCTTGGGGTGAATAGTACTGGTCTTCTAGTTGTGAAACCTGAGGCTGAAAATCTTAAAGATCTGTAACCAGGTGATGGCAATAACGGTCCTCAAATCGGATCCCATCAGCATTTGTGTTCCTTCTACGATGACTGAGTGTGCCTTTGAGGCTAACGTTGAGGTTATGTGGCCGAGGTTATGTGGCCGATCTTGATAATTAAATTAGCTAGAGTAAAGAAGTTAGTGTTGACAGATCGCTTTTAAATTTAGGGGTAAAAGCAACTAGGATCCAGCCTCATTTTCAACTTTTCTCGTGCCCTAGAATTTCTTTGAAGCCACAGAGCAGTCTAAGTGGAAATGTCATTTAAAGAGACTTTTAAACATAGACACAATTTTTTATGTTTCCCATGTTTGGTGGATAAATAATGAATAAATAGCTCTACTTCATTCTGGTCCAATTTGGATGAGGTGTTTGGATTTATTACTACCATGTAAAATACTGAGCGTTAGATAGATACAAGTGTACAAATTTTAAAAAATACGCACACGCTTATACATACACGTTGTATGTGGTTTGCCATCTGTTTATTTAAAGAGAAAGACAATCAAGCTCAGTAGATTAATCATAGCACTTATGTCACTAAAAGTGAGAGGTCTTGCTTTTCTACATCATTACCAAATCATATTTCTTAGTTTCCTTACCTGAAATAAAGATAATAATTTTCTATATATCATCATGCACAAATTATAATCGTGGTTTTATAAATGCAAATTATACGACTATCCCAAACAGCACTTTATTTTCTTGGCTTGTTCAATTAGCAAATCACACTTTCTGAGTGTGCAAAATCATATCTTTCTCAGTATTATTTCAGAGTTTTAAATTCTCCTTTTGTTGAAAAACAATTTCTCAAAGCAGTGAGCATCACCCCTGAGAAAAACACTGGGTTGATTCAGTATTCTTCACAGAAATGTAAAAACAGAGCTTTGGGTTTTGCCAGTCTGTGTTCCTCCACTATTTAGAAGCCTGAGCTCTGCAGTGAAAACCTTAACAATTCACAGGTCCGCTACAGTCACAGTGTTTTACAGGGTTTACAGCAGCTGCTGCAAGTTTCAAGCCTACACCGAAAGATGGCATTCATTTCAAGAGTGGGAAAGCAGCTTCCAACAGCTAGATTTGTCTGAAATTGTGAACACGACGGCAGAGAAACCGAAGGTCGAAGTGTTTGCTCCTAACCAGCCAGGTGAACAGCCAAGGTCGCACTCCAGGGTGAGGTGTGCGTGCGGACCAGTCTCCAGGACCAGGGCTCAGTGAAAGCGGCCGATTCCCCGCACCTCGCCTGGGCGCTGTATTGTTGGAGTGAATTCTCACCAGAAACCACTTCCCCCTCCTGCGATGTTTGGGAGGTACCCAACTGGGTGGAGAACTTTGGCCAGAAACTCACTTTCCATCATCTAACAATCTGACTGAGGAAAACGGCTCCCGTGCGAATAAATCCCACGAAATGGATTAGGGCAGCAAAGAAAAGTTTGTTTCCTTCCTTCTTAAAAGAAAGAAAAAGCCGAGCATCATACTTACGAGAGCCGCCTTCAGCACCTCCGGAGGACCAGCTCTGGGCGCTGGGAGCCCGCAGGGGCGCGGAGATAAGGTGGCAGCGGGACCTCCTTCCTCCTGGAGGCGGGAGTCATTGTCCCTTATCTCTCCCCTGACCTCCCGGCGCGGGAGCCGCCAAGGCTCGGCCTCTGACCCTCGCTGCCCTCCCTCCCGGCCTCCCGGCCTCCGGGCCTCAGCCTGGGGTTTCCTATTCGCCGCTGCGGCCGCCCGGCCTGACACCGGCCCGCAGTTTCATTAGGGACCGTCTGCCAAGTGCTTGCAAGACGAAGAGGGTTATATAAGCCCGGGGATTATTATCATCACACACCCCCATAGAACCAAGGCTGCCAGACAAACAAAAGGCACTTCCAAGAAGAGGAGGAGCAGAGGCAGAAGTTACACTGGGGGTGAATTTCGGGACACCGCTGAACTGACTGGAAGAAAAAAAAAAAAAAAAAAGGCAACTCGATCCGTGCATGCAAACCTCGGCGAACAAACAGGGAGCTGCCGCTGGCCGGCCGGCGGCGGGGGAGGGCTCCCGGGGGGCGGGAGGGGGGTCAGGGTTTGCAGGCGTGCGGTCCCGCCCCCCTCCCCGGCACCCCGCACAGTAGCCGCCTGTGGCAGGGCCGAGTGCATGAGGATGTGGTGTTTGGAAAGGCGGGCGTTCCAGAGCCCAAGTGCTTGGTAAACACTGATGCGTCTTAGAGCCGGACCAGGTGCTCCTGCCCGCTTCTCTTTACGCCCGGTCTCTTGTTTTCTTAGTGCTGGTTTGTGGGGAGTTCCCCGAGCCAGCGCCAGCCCTCTGTCTGTCGTCTTTGCTCTCTTCCCAGTGGGAGCAGTAAACGCAGGCGGAGGGTTCTTGACATCAGACCTGAGGGCATCTCTGCTACCCTCGGTCCCCGACTTTGGACCTCCTGTTTTCTTTAGGTTGTTATTATCCTGCCCTGTTCCCGGCACTGCTCCCCAGCACGTAAGGAACTTCCTCATCCTGGCATTCAATGCTTCCATTGGTCTCCACACTAATTTTCCGCTGCGTCACCTACCCCAGCACGTTAGAATATGAGGCAGCCCCTAAAAAGGCCCTGCGGTTCCCCCACTTCCCACCCTTCTATCCTCCCCTCCTCTGCCCGGAATGTCTTCACTCCCATTTCCTCGCAGTTTAGTTCAAACCCCATCTTTCCCACAAAAGCCTTCCCAAGTATCCCCCTTTTCTCCCTGGCGACTCTGCTTTTCTGTCGTAATTCCCAACGTGTTGTCTGGCTTCTCGGCGGTTCTCCCAGGTGGCCTAGGACAGGGGCCTGCCTAAAGCAGGCACTTAAGGCGTGTTTGCTGAATGGAACTGACAGCTGCCCGATCTTACCTGGCCCATCAGTCTTGGAGTGAAAAGCGGTCCCATGCGACCTCCATGGGCTCAGGTGAAAGCCGCAGTATTGATATCGGAGCTGCGCAATAGGCTTATGGGAGTTTGTGGTATCCTTTTTCTTTTGTGTGTGTTTGGAAATTTTCATAAATTAAAAAAAAAAAAAAAGAAAGCTTTATAAAGCGTGGCAGGGAGCGTCTAAGCTTTGAGTCAGCTTCCTTGAGGACGTAGGATCTTGACAGTAACCTATAAAGTGGGTCTTAACTTAATAAAATGCCAGGAAAATTCCCAAAGGTGAGATTTTTCAGAAATCACAGACTTCTGGGATGCATTTTCCCGAGGCGGGGCGGGGCGGGGCGGGGGGCGCCTCCACTGTTGAAAGAATGCAGGCTTATCACAACAGCAGCTCAACAGATGAACAACAGCGTCTCTGCTGAGTTGTTTTATGATGCGGGGTGAAATATCAGACGTGAGCTATCAGGTACTGAATTTCTCGTGGCTTAGTATTAAAGCGTTCTTACTGACATTTCCCCAGTTTTTCTTTGATGAAAGCAACGTGCTTGAAATTCCAACAGTGGAGGTTGGATCGACCATGGTGTCATTTAAGAGACTCGGGGTGTGTCTACACTGTGTGTGCTCTCCAAGGCATACAGAATGTTCAGCGACTTAGAAGAATTTTCCCGCCTCCACTAATTTGGAACAATAAAAACAATCAGGTTTTAAAGAGGAATTTTAGCTGCAAGGTCTTGAGGTTTGGGCTTCGGGAATGACAGAGGTCTCACTGCAAGTTAGGAGTTCAAGTACAGGATCTTCCCTCATTTTGTTCAGCTCAAGTTGGAGACATAACCTTCAGTTTCTGTTACCTTTTCCGGGTCCCCCTGGGTTTCAAGCACTGGCTAGAGTCTTCACATGTATTCTTAACCTAGCAATAGTCCTACAGGAGAGCTGTTTTTATCTTTCCTTTACAGATGGGAGAACTGGCCATACAGACTAGGAAGTGACAGAAGTAGAATTTGAACCTAAATCTATCTGTCCCCATAATCTATGATTTTTTCCCCCATTCTGCTGAAAGCTGGAAGGAACATTGGATAGTAGCTCAACTGCTGGTTTTCAAACTGGGTTCCAAGGAACCCTAGGCGTCCAAGGGAACGCTTCAGAAATCTTGGAAGGGAGTGACTATGAGGGGGAAGGAGCAAATGTGAGGGGAAAGCCGGGTCAATTGAGCTTGGGCTCCATTTATTGGGTTCGAACAAGGAAGCTTCATTTCTGTTTTATAGAGTGACTTTAGATTTCATTTGAAACAAGGGTTTTGCTACTAAGAAAATTGTTTAAATACTCTTGATCTATTTTAACTTCCTCACTAAAACGGTACAGAAGTTGGGGTCTGGAGAGATTAAACTTGCTCAAGATTTTAAAACAGGCCCGGTATTAACTTCACATGCCCAAGCTCTGCCTGGAACTACAGGCCTCCCTTCTCTTCACTTGTTAATTCTCAGGGGAAGTGAGAAGTAGTCTGACCTGATTGTTTCCTGACAGTATTTTTTTTGAAAAATGGAAGGCAGAAATATCTTCATTTTGGCAAGCTAGACCATCTTCTGGCCTTTGGCTGTGGTTCTGAAGTTGGTCAACATTCACCTGCTGACAAATTAAAATCAAGTGAAGAGTTAAATACGTCATTTGTCTGGATGATTTAGGGCTCTCTTCCTTTTTTCATTAAAGGCAAAGTGAGTGGCAAAGGGTATTTCTGCATGAGTCAATCCAGCTAATTCCATAGCCTTGGCCTGTGAGTACTCTTGTTACAAAACTGCTTATGTCCTCACGTTTATCGATCTCATCAAAAGTGACTTTTTACATGAGACAATAGGTGTGGCAGAGACAAGTACAGCCAAGGAACCTGAGCACCCCGTAAGCCGATATAGTTTGTATGGATGACTGGCTTGTATGGCCTAAGATTTCACGGGCTGCCTTGACATCTTGAGCTTCACAGGGCCCCAAAGGCCTGTTGAGTTCCCCAGCTTTTACTCGATGTTCCCTCCTCCCCCCAAATGGGAGAAGCTCCCCATCTGGATAGTTTCTCTACAGCTGGAACAGCTGCACTTCACCTGGTCTTCATCCTAATTGGTTTTACTTCCCCGCCAGCCCACACAGTCATTGAAACAAGCCCATCACATCCTCCCCTGAGAACCCGGGCACACCTCACCCTCTTGTTACTACAAAGCCTGCCGCACCACAGCCCCTTCGTCCACTCTATTCCTGAATTCAACCTTTGTGTGGCCCTACGTGGCAGGTAGTATAGATGTGACCAATAAACTGTTGATTTCATGTGCCCAGTGTCGGATGTCCTGTGTTTGGTCATCCCAGACCCCTCAGGCAATGAAGTGACAAGGAGACAGTCAAAACGATGACCAGACATAAATACTAATACTACATGGAATTTCAGAGAACTAGTACCAAGTATCACCACCTCCTTTGTAGTTTTGCTAAGAGTCAGGCTGTTCGCAAATAGAAATGAATTTCGACTGAAACGGTGTCAGCCAGAACTGACCTTTATTAATTGCAAGGTCCCTAAGCTTTCCCATCTGCTCTTTTTAATTTTTATCATTACGCCAGGAGATTTTTGAAAGCAAAGCATGGTTCTCTTTCTGAGATGGTTTAACTATCGTCACGCCTAAAGGCAAAGGAATACAAAACTGACTCTTCCATGGCCGTCTTTTAAATCTTTACTAACCACATTCTTTCAGTTAAAGGGAGCAGAAAGAATTCTCCTCATTTCCACAGACAAGATATAACAAACGCGTCTTTTTATTCCATCTGAAAAATCCCAGCATTAATGTATTTTCAAATTTTCAGCCCTCTAAACAAAGCTTTAGATGTAATTTCTTTTCCTATTCGTGAGATTTGCCATAGGAAGGTCATGTTTGTACTAGATTCTGGCTTGAAATTAATCTTCTTTTCTCCTCAGCATTTCTATAGAATCTGGGCACTTCATTATTTCATCATTCCGAATATTAAATGCTTGTCATTCTCAAACAATGATCTAATCGTCCCTTAATGGGTGGGGGAACTAAGTTGTGGAACTTGAGAATCATTGCCAGAACATACATCACTCTGAAGATTGTGGCTATCCAGCGAATTGCTTTTCTCCACCTTCTTAAGGCTACAAAAAAATTGTAAATTCTGTCACAAGCAGTACGGATGGCATCTCCAACACTTGCACGTATGGCATCCTCCAATCCTTAGAAACTATCAGTTACATGTTCATTTTCATTAAACCATGTGAGAGAAGCTTTATGGGGTAAATAAATATATTCGAACTCCGCAACCGATCTCTACACTGAGGCTGCGCCATAGTCACTTCCTCTTTTCTGGACCGTGCCTCATACAGATCAAAATATATTCTTAGTTCGGCTGA
Source organism: Pteropus vampyrus (assembly GCF_000151845.1). NCBI lineage: Eukaryota > Metazoa > Chordata > Mammalia > Chiroptera > Pteropodidae > Pteropus > Pteropus vampyrus. The sequence goes on along the minus strand of NW_011888880.1, from coordinate 4,952,577 downwards.
ACAAGGGTTCGTGTAAACCACATCTGTTGGTCATCAAACGTCTGTTTTAGGAGTGGGGAATTCTTTTTCAGAGATAGATTCTGTCTGTAACGTCTATGGCAACAAATAGTCCTTATTACATTTCACGTTTTACCAACATATATACAGTACTCGCTTTTATGTGACTATAGGATCCAAGCAAAACCCTGCACCCCCACTTCAAAGGATTCCTCACTTGACTAATTCTAAAGAGTAAATTGATTTTCTCATCATTTGTTGTGTTTGACAATAGAAAGGCTGATGCAGCAACATTGCTAAAATGACAGCTCGTTTCTCTTCAAGGGGAAGGAATTTGTGTTAATATCCTTAATGACTGGCATCTTTGTGAGAAATGTGAAATCGTTTATCCTTCGCAATAACCTGACTAGGATTTAAAAAGTACTTCGTGCTCACAACGGAAGTCATCTGTCAGGAAAAATTATTTAGACTGATGCAAATTAACTGAATAAATTGGCTTCCTAATTATGGTGTGTATATTCAAGTGTGTTAAAATCGGTTTGAACTGAAGAAGAATTTGGAAAGGATCTTTCAAGAAGTGATCTGACGTTCTGTTGGAGGAAAAGATAACACATTTACTTAATAAATTCCTTTCACATTTCCTAAGAGTTTCTGGGAGTGATTTAAGAAGCAAGGATACATTAAACGAGGGAAAACATGAAGAAAGCGCGTGTTATGTCTTGCTAACTTGGAACTGTGGTGATAATGCCCTACAGAAAACTCAGCAGTAAGTTCATAGTAATGCCCTAGATTCTAAATAACCAGTAGTGTTTCCACGGGGTCGTTTAACCCGTCCAGGGCTGGCTTGGTCATGAGCCCCCGGCACCAGTCTGGGAGATGGACACTTAAGGCCAGCTGTTCACAAGCAATGTCCAGACCAGTCTGTGTTTTGTGGCAGATCCGCCCCTAGCAGGCACTGTGTTGTACACCAGTTCACAAGTGTTTATTGGGTTCTCAGTCTTCTCTGGCTCGCCAACTTCACAGCAAACTTTCCTTTAGCAATTTACCCAAAAGCCTAGGAAATTGTGAGAAGCACATTACCAGATTTGGAAATTAATTAGTCTGTGGGAAAAAGGTGTGAATCGTATAGCAAAATGTAAACTTGCTCCATGTAATTAATGACTGGGTTTTACCGCTTAGCATTGACATAGGACTTTCTCTTGAGAGACAGCATTGGTTGTTGGAGACAAACTGAATTGGGTTCAAACCCTAGCTCTTTGGTGTGTAATTGTTTTCAGTCTGGTTCCTTCACTTATAACTAGAATGACAAGCACAGGAATAGCAAAGCCTGAAGGTGAATGGCAGTGTCCAGCGTGTGGTGGGTATTCAGCGTCATTCGGTTTCCCCTTCCTTTTCTGTAAGTCTTTTAGGGCATTCACGCCCTAAGCATGAGTTCAAGATTATTTGTACTGACTGCGTAAAAAAACGTATTCCTCTTTTTGGTGAGCATAAGCTGAAGGGTGACCCTGACAACTGTTGCCTAGGTTTCTGTGTTTAAATATAAATATTAACTGATATAAAAGAAAAGCAATAGGAATCTTTAAAAAGATGGTAATTGATAATTATTAACAATAACCTGAATGTTATTATTGC
>NW_011888880.1:4948630-4950898 GCF_000151845.1 Pteropus vampyrus | reverse complement strand
GGCTTCTCGGCGGTTCTCCCAGGTGGCCTAGGACAGGGGCCTGCCTAAAGCAGGCACTTAAGGCGTGTTTGCTGAATGGAACTGACAGCTGCCCGATCTTACCTGGCCCATCAGTCTTGGAGTGAAAAGCGGTCCCATGCGACCTCCATGGGCTCAGGTGAAAGCCGCAGTATTGATATCGGAGCTGTGCAATAGGCTTATGGGAGTTTGTGGTATCCTTTTTCTTTTGTGTATGCTTGGAAATTTTCATAAATTAAAAAAAAAAAAGAAAGAAAGCTTTATAAAGCGTGGCAGGGAGCGTCTAAGCTTTGAGTCAGCTTCCTTGAGGACGTAGGATCTTGACAGTAACCTATAAAGTGGGTCTTAACTTAATAAAATGCCAGGAAAATTCCCAAAAGGTGAGATTTTTCAGAAATCACAGACTTCTGGGATGCATTTTCCCGAGGCGGGGCGGGGCGGGGCGGGGGGCGCCTCCACTGTTGAAAGAATGCAGGCTTATCACAACAGCAGCTCAACAGATGAACAACAGCGTCTCTGCTGAGTTGTTTTATGATGCGGGGTGAAATATCAGACGTGAGCTATCAGGTACTGAATTTCTCGTGGCTTAGTATTAAAGCGTTCTTACTGACATTTCCCCAGTTTTTCTTTGATGAAAGCAACGTGCTTGAAATTCCAACAGTGGAGGTTGGATCGACCATGGTGTCATTTAAGAGACTCGGGGTGTGTCTACACTGTGTGTGCTCTCCAAGGCATACAGAATGTTCAGCGACTTAGAAGAATTTTCCCGCCTCCACTAATTTGGAACAATAAAAACAATCAGGTTTTAAAGAGGAATTTTAGCTGCAAGGTCTTGAGGTTTTGGCTTCGGGAATGACAGAGGTCTCATTGCAAGTTAGGAGTTCAAGTACAGGATCTTCCCTCATTTTGTTCAGCTCAAGTTGGAGACATAACCTTCAGTTTCTGTTACCTTTTCCGAGTCCCCCTGGGTTTCAAGCACTGGCTAGAGTCTTCACATGTATTCTTAACCTAGCAATAGTCCTACAGGAGAGCTGATTTTATCTTCCCTTTACAGATGGGAGAACTGGCCATACAGACTAGGAAGTGACAGAGGTAGAATTTGAACCTAAATCTATCTGTCCCCATAATCTATGATTTTTTCCCCCCATTCTGCTGAAAGCTGGAAGGAACATTGGATAGTAGCTCAACTGCTGGTTTTCAAACTGGGTTCCAAGGAACCCTAGGCGTCCAAGGGAACGCTTCAGAAATCTTGGAAGGGAGTGACTATGAGGGGGAAGGAGCAAATGTGAGGGGAAAGCCGGGTCAATTGAGCTTGGGCTCCATTTATTGGGTTCGAACAAGGAAGCTTCATTTCTGTTTTATAGAGTGACTTTAGATTTCATTTGAAACAAGGGTTTTGCTACTAAGAAAATTGTTTAAATACTCTTGATCTATTTTAACTTCCTCACTAAAACGGTACAGAAGTTGGGGTCTGGAGAGATTAAACTTGCTCAAGATTTTAAAACAGGCCCGGTATTAACTTCACATGCCCAAGCTCTGCCTGGAACTACAGGCCTCCCTTCTCTTCACTTGTTAATTCTCAGGGGAAGTGAGAAGTAGTCTGACCTGATTGTTTCCTGACAGTATTTTTTTTGAAAAATGGAAGGCAGAAATATCTTCATTTTGGCAAGCTAGACCATCTTCTGGCCTTTGGCTGTGGTTCTGAAGTTGGTCAACATTCACCTGCTGACAAATTAAAATCAAGTGAAGAGTTAAATACGTCATTTGTCTGGATGATTTAGGGCTCTCTTCCTTTTTTCATTAAAGGCAAAGTGAGTGGCAAAGGGTATTTCTGCATGAGTCAATCCAGCTAATTCCATAGCCTTGGCCTGTGAGTACTCTTGTTACAAAACTGCTTATGTCCTCACGTTTATCGATCTCATCAAAAGTGACTTTTTACATGAGACAATAGGTGTGGCAGAGACAAGTACAGCCAAGGAACCTGAGCACCCCGTAAGCCGATATAGTTTGTATGGATGACTGGCTTGTATGGCCTAAGATTTCACGGGCTGCCTTGACATCTTGAGCTTCACAGGGCCCCAAAGGCCTGTTGAGTTCCCCAGCTTTTACTCGATGTTCCCTCCTCCCCCCAAATGGGAGAAGCTCCCCATCTGGATAGTTTCTCTACAGCTGGAACAGCTGCACTTCACCTGGTCTTCATCCTAATTGGTTTTACTTCCCCGCCAGCCCACACAGTCATTGAAACAAGCC
>NW_011888880.1:4917024-4948580 GCF_000151845.1 Pteropus vampyrus | reverse complement strand
TTCTCCTCAGCATTTCTATAGAATCTGGGCACTTCATTATTTCATCATTCCGAATATTAAATGCTTGTCATTCTCAAACAATGATCTAATCGTCCCTTAATGGGTGGGGGAACTAAGTTGTGGAACTTGAGAATCATTGCCAGAACATACATCACTCTGAAGATTGTGGCTATCCAGCGAATTGCTTTTCTCCACCTTCTTAAGGCTACAAAAAAATTGTAAATTCTGTCACAAGCAGTACGGATGGCATCTCCAACACTTGCACGTATGGCATCCTCCAATCCTTAGAAACTATCAGTTACATGTTCATTTTCATTAAACCATGTGAGAGAAGCTTTATGGGGTAAATAAATATATTCGAACTCCGCAACCGATCTCTACACTGAGGCTGCGCCATAGTCACTTCCTCTTTTCTGGACCGTGCCTCATACAGATCAAAATATATTCTTAGTTCGGCTGAACAAGGGTTCGTGTAAACCACATCTGTTGGTCATCAAACGTCTGTTTTAGGAGTGGGGAATTCTTTTTCAGAGATAGATTCTGTCTGTAACGTCTATGGCAACAAATAGTCCTTATTACATTTCACGTTTTACCAACATATATACAGTACTCGCTTTTATGTGACTATAGGATCCAAGCAAAACCCTGCACCCCCACTTCAAAGGATTCCTCACTTGACTAATTCTAAAGAGTAAATTGATTTTCTCATCATTTGTTGTGTTTGACAATAGAAAGGCTGATGCAGCAACATTGCTAAAATGACAGCTCGTTTCTCTTCAAGGGGAAGGAATTTGTGTTAATATCCTTAATGACTGGCATCTTTGTGAGAAATGTGAAATCGTTTATCCTTCGCAATAACCTGACTAGGATTTAAAAAGTACTTCGTGCTCACAACGGAAGTCATCTGTCAGGAAAAATTATTTAGACTGATGCAAATTAACTGAATAAATTGGCTTCCTAATTATGGTGTGTATATTCAAGTGTGTTAAAATCGGTTTGAACTGAAGAAGAATTTGGAAAGGATCTTTCAAGAAGTGATCTGACGTTCTGTTGGAGGAAAAGATAACACATTTACTTAATAAATTCCTTTCACATTTCCTAAGAGTTTCTGGGAGTGATTTAAGAAGCAAGGATACATTAAACGAGGGAAAACATGAAGAAAGCGCGTGTTATGTCTTGCTAACTTGGAACTGTGGTGATAATGCCCTACAGAAAACTCAGCAGTAAGTTCATAGTAATGCCCTAGATTCTAAATAACCAGTAGTGTTTCCACGGGGTCGTTTAACCCGTCCAGGGCTGGCTTGGTCATGAGCCCCCGGCACCAGTCTGGGAGATGGACACTTAAGGCCAGCTGTTCACAAGCAATGTCCAGACCAGTCTGTGTTTTGTGGCAGATCCGCCCCTAGCAGGCACTGTGTTGTACACCAGTTCACAAGTGTTTATTGGGTTCTCAGTCTTCTCTGGCTCGCCAACTTCACAGCAAACTTTCCTTTAGCAATTTACCCAAAAGCCTAGGAAATTGTGAGAAGCACATTACCAGATTTGGAAATTAATTAGTCTGTGGGAAAAAGGTGTGAATCGTATAGCAAAATGTAAACTTGCTCCATGTAATTAATGACTGGGTTTTACCGCTTAGCATTGACATAGGACTTTCTCTTGAGAGACAGCATTGGTTGTTGGAGACAAACTGAATTGAGTTCAAACCCTAGCTCTTTGGTGTGTAATTGTTTTCAGTCTGGTTCCTTCACTTATAACTAGAATGACAAGCACAGGAATAGCAAAGCCTGAAAGTGAATGGCAGTGTCCAGCGTGTGGTGGGTATTCAGCGTCATTCGGTTTCGCCTTCCTTTTCTGTAAGTCTTTTAGGGCATTCACGCCCTAAGCATGAGTTCAAGATTATTTGTACTGACTGCGTAAAAAACGTATTCCTCTTTTTGGTGAGCATAAGCTGAAGGGTGACCCTGACAACTGTTGCCTAGGTTTCTGTGTTTAAATATAAATATTAACTGATATAAAAGAAAAGCAATAGGAATCTTTAAAAAGATGGTAATTGATAATTATTAACAATAACCTGAATGTTATTATTGCTGTGACTTCAGCCCCGGGACAGTTATTCAGGGAATTGAGTAAACTCAAAGTGTCGGGGTTGGTGTTAGAAATCCTAAGAAAGCTTTTGCTAGAAAACGGTGGATTAGAGAGACATTAAAAAAAAAAAAAAAATGAACAGAGGGAACATAACCCAAGAAAATCAGTATGTGCCAAGTCCAGTTTGTCCCCTCCAATCTTTTTGTGAGCAGGTGGAGGAATAAATTGCAAATGAAAAATAAGCCAGGGAGCGGGAGCTAGGGCAATGCGCAGGATCTCAGGCTGGGCAGAGAGGATGAAGCGAGAGCAGGATGTGCAGGGGACAGAACAGGGCCCTGGGCACAAGGACTGCAGAGGTTGCGCTGTCAGAGAGACGCGGTTAGAGGATGTGCTGAGACAGAGACAGAGAAAAGCCTCATTTTGCAGATCTGCAGGTACCCACGTCTGGGCCGGCAGGTGCATTAGCAAAAAGAACCAGAGGCGAAGAAGCCTGGGCCTGAGGCCAGGGTGATGGACAGCAAAGTGGGTGATAACGGGCGATGCCTGAAAGGAATTGCTTTAATGCTTTAAACCGGTGCCAAGCTGAGTAACCTGAGACCCGATGTGCGGTTGACTTCCATGAACGCAGTTTTTACCCTGAAATCCCCTTTGCAGTAAGGTTAAGCTGTTCACTTGTGCCGTCTGTGCTGTGCCAGAATGCACGGCAGGGCAGAGGCTGCATTACCAAAGGAGGAAGGAGGTAGAGAACAGGATCCTCTCACTCACCTAACCATTCTTGTTTGAAAATTTGTATACGAATGAATATTATCAGGAACTTCAGAGTGGGAGGAAACCACAAAGAGGCAGCCGGAAGTGTAGGTTGGAAGAGATATGTGGAAAAGGGTACCCGTGTATCCTGCCACTTGTCCTGACCTCATCTTCCCTGACTGGTCCCTCCCTGCGTCATCACTCAACCAGTTTGCCACTTTTAATCCTGAGTGGTTATGGCAAAGGGAAAAATCATGAAGTTCCACCAGGGGTGAGACTGAGCATCATTTTTGCCGTGTAGGCATGAGATTATAATCTCAAAGAGGTTATCCATACAGTCAGAAGCCACATCTGTCAGATTATCGACAGAACAGTTCGATTTCCCATGGGATGGTTTAAAAATAAAAAATAAAAAAATTTAAACCCGTGAAATTTGTTTTTGTTTTATTATTTATTATTATTATGTTGCTCTGGCTTTGAAACTGTGTGCTTTGCTGTAAAGCTGAGGTTTGGCGAAATAAACCAACTTGATTTTTAGTCTTGTGTTTAAGTATTTAGATCATGACGTCTTAAAAACTTTTTTATAGAGAACTCCAAACATCATTCATTCATTTAACAAGCATCTATTGAATGCTTAATGTGTGCCAAGCCTGCTGCTGATGCAAATGAGACGTGACTCTTGCTTTTTCATGCATATGCTTTTCCATACAAACTATGTTCCTGGAAAGGATTCTGTCAATCGCAGAATTTAAAAATTACTGAATATATGGGTAAGAAATTGGTTGAAAGATCAACTGAGTTTAAAGGGAAGAAAGGAGAATGTGGAATAAGGACTATTTCATTGATGGTAGGGAGTCTGGAGTTCCAGGTCCCGCCTTGGCCCCTACAAGTCCATCATATCAGCCAAGTTAGTCAAGCTCTTGGACCTCGTTTCCTTGTCTGTGTGATATGGGGACTGTGAGAATTCTGCGTTATAGAGATGTTGAAAAAATTAAATTAGATAATGTAGGTAAAGCACTTACTTGTACTTAATAAATTTTAGCTGTTATATATAATATTAATAAATAAAACAGGAATCTTTCACGGTCATTTTGTTTGCTCTTCAAGAGAATGTTACTTTTTCTATTGTTAAATACAACATGAACCCTAGAAGTTTGAGATGTGGTCATTAGGGGTATGACAAGGCATCGGGATGTCAAAGGGATATGTTGAAAGGGTACTGGTGCTAGAATTTCAGCACTTGAATATCTGTCTGCAGAATATGACTCTGCCACTTGGTAGCTATGAGCAATAATGATACAAATAATCCTCAGCCTTTTTTTTTTTTATCATATAGACATGAGATTATTATCTCAAGAAGGTTATCCATACAGTCAAAAGCCACATCTGTCAGACTGTTGACATAACAGTTCACGCAGATTCATCATTGTCTTAGACTCCTAAATATTTTTCAGTGAATGTATTACTTAAGAATGTCACTGTTTCTTATCCTTTAAAAGGGGCACGGATACTTAGTTGTGTGATATGTTCCACAGGGTTATCAAAATGAAACGAACTATTTGAAAACACTTTGGAAAATACAGATTACTATATAAAATTAAATGATGTACATTTCATAAACTAGGAAAAATCAAATTACGTAAGACTTTGGAAGACTTACAAATTGTAGTACCAACTAAGAAAGTTCATTATCTCTCTTCGTAACAAGATTAGAGGTACTTAAGAGTCTCTGTGATGAGTGAGAAAAACAAGAAGATGCTCTCACACTATGTGTCGCATCTTTTGGGTTACGTTCTTCCTGCAAGGACTTGCACCTTTTTTGTGTGTGTGCTGTTTGTACTTTAATGGTTTGCCATTTTATCTGCGTGTGTGTGTGTGTGTGTGTGAAGATTTTGAGAAAAGGTCATAGAAACTCAAGGGCAGTTGCTGCAAAGAGTTTAGGAAGAGTTCAGTTTTATTTCTTCTGAGCCTCCCTTTGAGTAGTAAAAATGTCTTCCTTTATTTTCATTGTAGACAAACAACCACGGAGATACACGTAGGAAATAGGAAAGCATGTTTCAGGAAGTGTTCAATGCATAGGCTTACTTGAAACTAGTATGAACAATGTTCTTATAGACCAAAGAAGTAATTTTTCATAGAATCCCTTTTCGGCATTCACTGTAACAAGGTTGAGCTATGTGACAGACAGATAATAATTCTGCCACATTATCTTCACATTCTCAACAGAATCTTTCCTTTTCATCAGAAGTGTAATATTGGTAAGCCTGATTTCTTTATAATTCTAACCAGATTTGCACTCATTCTCCAGTGGATTGAAATATGACCAATCACTTTAAAAAAATGAATGAAAATCCTGTTTTTCCTGTGACATATTTCTTTCATTGCTCTGACAATTGGAATGGCTTCACTTAGATACTTATGACAACAGAAAAGGAAATCTAGAACATGTTTTAAAAACAAAACTATTTTTCAAAGAGTCAAAACCACACTTAAGCAGTCTAAATTAATCTTTTATTTTGAATTATTAAATTGTTATTCTTTATAGTGCAAAATGAAAAATGTAAGTTAATGGCTATGAAACACATTTCTAATCCAATAATGATCGATTCTCCTTCTTTTACAAATCAATGTCTTAAACATAACTTATATAGATATATAATGGGATACACACTCATGTAATTTATTAAGCTGCGAAGAATAGTGCCCTCATACCTCTCTTGGGAAAATTCCAGGAGGTATTTCAAATGTTTCTCAATGAGGCGGCAATACTGAGGAGCAGCTGGGCTGTTCCAATGTAAGAGGTGCCCTCATATTGAGAGAATGGATATATTTTGAATCACCTGAAGCATGGGGCAGTGAAGTAGGAATTAGCAGACATGCGTTCTTTCTAACGTTGATTATCCCATTCGGACTCGGGCTTGTCCTCTCTCGGACTGTTTTCTGGTGCGCAGAAATGGCGTATGAGTAATGCTTAACATCGTCATCATCTTTTGGCACAGGTTAAAAAATGCCTTTGCAAAGAAGGTTGTCTGAAGCAAAGCTACGTACTTTCAGATCATCCATAGCAACAGTGCTTGGGTATTTCTGTTAGAATGGATTTTCTGCAAGGAACCCATATGAACAATAAATGCTTCTTCTGTTATTCGTTCAGTCCCAAGAACTCTCTATGGCACCTGATCATTCATCCTAGCACTCGACAAGCGGGTCCATGGTCACAAAGAGAGCTGGCTTCATACCTCCATGTTCTTGTTAGGTCTTAAAGTACGATTGACACATGAACTCCTTTTGAGTCCTGGTAGAATTTCATTTACTTGCACTTATAAAGTCTAGCTTGTAGAACTCCCTCTGGTCAGAATGAGATTGTAATTTTAGAGAGGTCCCTGAACACTCGCAGGCCTCGGTTTCCTAAGATGTAAAACAAGGGATTCTACTTAGATGACCTCCATACTCTAACATTTCTGTGTTTCTATGACATCTTACATGCCTTTCCTGGAAAAATCATCCCTAATCCTAAGTTATTGAAGAAAACTGTAAGAAATAAGATCTAGATCTAGTAGCATTGGCAAAATGAGCGATGATTTCCTCTTTCTTCTTAGTAATTTAAAGCCTGTCATTCACTGGCTAATTATCTTGCACATGAGAATGTAGCCAAAGAATTTTTACAGTCAAATCCTACTACAAAAAGAAAAAAAAATTATAGATCTCTTTATATAATTTACTATGGAGTTTACAGGGCATTTTAATTTTCACTATGCAGTAGATGGTGAGTATATTCATTCTAATGGGACAGGTCTACGTATTTGGCACTTTTTCTGAGGTTCTGGTCCAGCCATATTTAACAGGTTCTTAAAAACGGAATTGTCGCAATCTCCTCAATTCAGCTCTCAAGAGCAATTAATTGATAATGTAGAATTCTGAGTGGCTGGTATGTCAGTGACACCCGGCTATACCATTCACATCTAATCAAGAAAGATGGGAACTCTAGTTGGTCTATTGTTTTTTAAACCTGATGGAATCCAGCTGGCTCAAATTCAGCTCTGAAGAGTGATATGGGCAGAAGATGGAAAAAAATTTAAGTCAGGGGATTGATGCATGAGACAGTGCCTTCCATGTTGTCCAAAGAATTGCCTGGTGTTTCTGTGGATTTGCTGATTAGTTTCCTAAAATTTCTAAGCGACTAAAATGCAATTTTCTATCCCAGTTGCCCTTAAAAAATCTATTAAGAATAGCAATAAATGCAAAACTGAACTTAATTAAGAGCTAAAATTATCTGTAAGATTTTAAATGGTAAGAGAACACCTATAAGAGGGGAAATAGGAAAAGAAAGTTCCACGGAGGTAGTGAAGATGATCTGTCTTTAAGGATCGATGACATTTGGACATTCGGGACCACGATGGGAGGACAGTCCAGCCCAGAAAACAGCACGACGCAAATGCTTAGTAGCAGAAGCGAGGGGCGTCCATGTGGGAGACGTGGAGGCAGAACACGCCCAGAGGAAGTGGGGCGGTTATGGTGGGAAAGATTACACAGGTTCTTAAATGCCGGGTTTTTATTTAGACTGGATGCTGTAGGAAATTGGGAGATGGCTGTTTCAGAATAATGGGAAGGCAAGATGGAGCAGTGCTAAAGGAGACAAGTTTCATGGTGGTGTGTAAGAAAGATGAAGTGTCGAGCTCAATTTAGAAGCACGAGGTGATGCCGAACTAGATTAAAGCCCTTCCTCTATCCCCCACCTTTGCTTCTGGGTTTCAAGGGGAAATGTTTTATTTATTTAGGTTTGCCTTAGAATTTGCCCCTCGAGGAGAATAACGTAACCGGATGGAGGGAACAGCAAAACGAAGGCAAAGAGGTGGTGGGCGCCATGCTCCCGAAGTTAACTAATCGAATTTGCTCAATACCACACTATTAACAGTAGCCACGTTCTGGAATCTAGGTGTACAACGTTTTTCCCGCTGTGCCACCCTCTTTTTCCTGACTATAACGCGACTCCCATTATCTGGCGAATTTTATTTCATTGCTAGTAACATTTTAACTTATCATTTGCCCAGCATGAAATAGGATTTACCTGAAGCCAATGAGGCGGGCCAGTGGGTTTTCTAAGCCTCCAAAGGGGCTAGGACAGTGGCAGGAGCGACTGTAGGAACACCTCCGGTTCCACTTCTGAGACAACTGAAGTGGTTGATCGGAATGGCAGATCAATGGATAGCTGTTCTTGGAGCAAACTGACTAATAACAATTACTAATGAGCATATTTTTTTTTTCGTCTCTATGTTTGTGTCAGAAAAGTGACTCTCTGACAGAACAGGTTTTGACTACATTGATATTCTCTTCTTCCCCTTCCTTTCCAGTGATTTTTCTCTTCTTACAAGGACCCTACTTCTCCAATTCAAGAAGTACCTCTGAGACGTTGTCTAGACGTTGACTGTGTAGGAACAGACTCCAGAACTGAAGTCTCAGTGTAGGCAGTCTGAGGTGAGAAGCTTAGGGATATCAGCTCACCTTCCACACCCTAATCTGCAGGCGAGCACATTAGCCCACTGACCTAAGTGGGTACCAGAGGAAGATAACTGATCTAGGTTTTCTTTTTTTCTGGTATAGTATTTAGCTTGGCGGCTAAACCCATCTTTTGTGCTTGCTGCAAATGACGTTTATTGATCTAACTATAGCACTTGTGTGTTTTATCTTTCCCCCTTGGTTCCTTGATCAGATTATCTCAAGAATTGCCAGTTCAGTCATTAGCCATTAATAGCTTCCAGCTATAAACTGGTTCATGCCCATTAGACCCGCCTGCGTGGCAACCCCGTATGCGAAATAGATTACAGGTACTGATACTTAGGCTGGCGTCTCTCCCGCAGGAACCAGGGAATATGGTTTAGAAAACGCTTTCCAGTAAAATAAATCAGGCCAAAGTCTTCATTAGAAACTTGAGCGGAACTCAAATCTCTTGAGGAATCCACAAATTTCTAGAAATAGGACATTTTAATTCCAAATCTTGCTGACTTGAGCAAGTATTCTTTCCCAATATCTAGTGCAAGAGTTTGAAATGGCAAATACAGTCTTGGACTTCTGATAAAATTATACCTCATCTTGGAAATTGTTTACTGATTTAGTATGAGGGTATGACTGAAGAATGCCTTTCCTATTTTGAAAAGGATCTTAAAATGAAGTGCGGCGGAAACACAACAATGAGGCGAAGCAAAAGGGAATAGAAAGAAAAGCAGAGACAGGGGAAAAACTTTCCTAAACCTTAAAACTAAGAATGATTTGTCTCTGTAATGGGTGAAGAAGGGAGTGTCCATTATCATTTGTAAAATAAATCTTTCATACATTCCGCAAGGATGTCAACTCATCTCTTCCAAAGGTTTATGAGCAGAAGCAACTTAAATATTTCTTTATTTCTTTTCTTCTTGCCTCTAGACTCTCTTTAAATGTTGTGTCCCTCTCCACCACCACCATTTTCTTAGTAGAAAGAAGAGAATTATAGGTATTTTGCAGAAGTAGTTTGTTCTGACTTGAAAATTCATTACTTCCCCAAAGTTTAAAAACACTAACATTGTTATTTGGCCAACCATTTTTTTAATCTGAGAAAAGATTCTTCTTATCTAAGGAGGAATATGTCATTAAAAAATATATCACAAGGGTGTATTCTATCCTATGTTTATCGATGATCAGAAAAGTATATTATCTGTTTAAATTATAATAGCGAACATTTATATACACATATATTTACCATGTCTGCATTATAAACTTATCTCGAGCATAGCTATTAATTTACATACGACAGATAAATGTTTGTTCCATAATTACTATTGTCACTTAAGAAATTTATGGTGTCTCAAAATGAAATTCCACACCCATTTTCCTTAGGTGGGGTCACAATTCTCTTGCTTCCTGGGCTTGATACTTTGTCAGTTTGTTCTCCTGTCTTCTATTTGAGCAGTCACTAAGTGGTTGACCCTTTCCTCATTCTCAATGTCATCAATGAGACTAGGCAACTTTTTTTAAAACTTTTTTGGATTTTTGGTACCTTCTCAATTGTTCTCTCTCTCTCTCTTTCTCTCTCTCTCTCTCTGTCTCTGTCTCTGTCTGTCTCTCTGTCTCTGTCTCTTTCTCTCTCTCTCACACATGCACACACACACACACACACACACACACACACACACACACACAGAGACTATTCCTGAAAATCTTACTGCTTAAACTTCCTAAGGCACCTGTTTAACTATAAAGTCCAACCTCTCTACTTGATGTGTCAGGACACTCTAGAATCTGGCCCAATTCAGCTAGTACATGACCATCTTAAAATACAAAGGGGTACAGGGTAGAGGCATCCGAGGACCATACCCTTCCTCTTCCTCCTCCTCCTTTCTCTTCTTCCCTCTTTTCTTGGCCCCTATCACTCTTCTTTCTCGCTCCCCCTTCCTTTCCTCCTTCTCCTCTTGGCTTAGTGCCTCCCTTCATTGTGTTTCCAAACTGCATCTATGCCAATCTTCTGATTCAAAAATACTGTGTCTTTATTTGAAAATTCCATACTCAGTTGAACTACAAGGCCTAGCTCAAGTGGTTCTTTTCACATTGGAAGAAAAAAAATGTAGCTATTTGAGCACTTACTATATCCTATGCTCTGTTTTAAGCATCTTACTTTTATTATCTAATTTGACCTTTATAATGGCCCTTTGTGATAACCATATCCCATTTTATAGAGAAAGAAACCGAGTGAGAAAGAGGGTAAATGAATTGTCCTTACACGGTTTGTAAAAGATGGAGATAAACCCTTGCTCTGATTCATCTGCCATGGATGTTGGGCTGTCTTGCAGCTCAGGTTCCAGCTCTTCCAACAGGGGGCTGGCTCTATTGACATCCCTTTTATTTAATTAGAAGGAGTAAGTGATTCTTAACCACAAAATTCTTTTTGTTACTGCTAAGAATGTTTTTCGCGTGTTCGTGTCTTCCCCTCACAACTGGAGCAGGTATTCTTTCAGAGCAAGGGTGATGTCCTACGTTATTCTCTACTCCTCTCTGCACGAGGATAGAAATACGTGCACAGGAAGTTCTCGAATCCATATGGAATAAATGAATTAACACATCGATGGAGCTTTCTTAAGTCTGTTCCTTTTGGCTCTGATCCTATTTAGAAGACACATTATGGTTATTCCTTAGGGCATCGACTCAACTGCTAAAAAGTAACTTAGGCTGTTTGATATTGAATATATCCCTCAAGTCTTTTTGACTAAATATAGATGTCATGTATGAAAAAGAATGTGATAACACATGTGAAGCCTCTAGGTGTCTCGAATAAAAAATATTATGTACCCTATGCTTTCATTCATCTGCTGTATTCAGAACGTTCTCTTTTAACAGCACGAAGCTCTCAAGAGGGAAAAAAAAAGAGCATATGATTTGTAGGGGTCTCTCTTTTCTGGGATGCATTTCTTACACATGAAAGTTAAAAGCTGAAGTTTCAAGAATTTCTGGATGCAATGCCAAGCACATCTGTTTACTAGGACATTCTTTTTAGGGGAAGATTGATTATTGGCAGGTGAGGGTTAAGGGGGAGGCTTTAAACTGGCAGGAAGTCTATTCAGGGAACATGTTATGTTACAGAAAGGTGATTTTGGCCTTAAGTCCCATTAGCACTACAAGTTTGAAGATCCTATCCACAGGTCTACACTTCGAAATTAACAAATCAGTAAATGCACACTTGACATATGATCGATCATTTCTCAGACTCTGGGATAGTGAATATCTTATAAGAGTTTAACCTTCAGTTTTATTTTCAATTAACATAGCAGGTGTTGCCCTTGGGTTATAACGCCAGACCACAAAATTGGACGATAAACAAAACTCTCTGTAATTCAGATTTCCATTTCGTTTATTAGGAATGTTCTGTTATTGCTCAGAAAAACAGACAATGCTTACATTGGTATAGTTTGGGTCCTTTCATTAAGGGAATAGATTCGAGGAGATTTTCCTGAGTTCTTGAGACAAACCGTATTTCAGGCTTTTTCTATATTCTGTGAAGTTGCATATGTTACTAACCCTATTTGCAGATGGGAAGCATCCATAACATGAAGTAAAAAAACAAAGCAAAAAACACTAGTTCAGGGTTTCTGTCAAATGCAGCAAGTTGTAGTTGAACTGAAGATTTGGACAATATCACCACCACCACCACCACCAACAACAACAACAACAACAAAAACAGATTAAAACCGAGGAGAATGTAACAAAAGCAAAACTATATGAAGATAGTTGAAAATCTACACCAGAGTCAATTGCTTAGGAATAGAAAACTCAATAATTACAGTTTTTACAACGTGCTCGATATGTGATAAAACAAGTCCCCTTGCTACTATGATATTCTTCTCTTACCAAAGTGTCTAGGCTTGCTCATGAGTTTATGATCCAGATGAAACTAAGCATCTTTAATTTATGTTCGACCAGAGCCATCTGGGCTCTAGCTAGTTCCCGAAACGACACCCACCATCAGCCACTTAACCTTGATTTTATTGATTAATATTTCATAAAATGTGTAGATAAATTTGGGGAGACTCTACCTTTTCCAATGAAGATTTTTTTTTTTTTATCCAGAAACACAATAGCAGTTTAATCCTCACCCAGTACTCTTACACAATGGAATGTCCAAGTCCCTTAGATTCATATTTTAGAAAATGCAGAAATAGTTTCTTACAGATTCGCAGCCGTGTAGTTAAAAAGGAGAGCATTAGAAAAAAATTTACCTTTGAAGGTAAAGTGGAGAGCTGCACGTTTTTAAATTAACAAAGGCATAATGCATTATTGCGCAGTAGTACACGAATCACAAATTTTGAAGGCAAAGAACTAGTTCAGCTGTAATAGCTGAAGATGGGTTCGAGCAACATAACTGTTAATGCTTCTGGTTTTGAAAGGTTTATAGACCTGTTTGCTGGGGAGAGGGAGGAGTCTTCAGAAATACTGCCTTGCCCTTTATCCTAGAGGGGTTCCCGTGTCTCTTTCTCTCCCTGGCCCAGGGCAGGTGCTGACCAGATGATCAGGATGGAAAAGAACATCCTTTGATCTAACCCAAGATCCTGAAAACTGAAATTGAATGACGAGTGTCCAAGGACACATTTGCTAGGTGGCAGTCAGTGCTTTGTTAGGCGATTTCTCAGTCAGCACAGATAGAAGGCTCAGTGTGTGATGGTGGGTGCAGAATTTGGGAACAGGCCAGAGCTCAGGCCGATTGCTTTCAGCTTTCTGTTAAATCTGGTTTGGAGGTGAAGGATGGCAAAGGCCCAAGCCCCTCATTTTGTCTAAGTGGTATCTTGCTTTACCAATTACTTCTGGAAGCTTGACCTGACTCTCTACAATGTTTTGCCAAGTTATTATTTCTTTCTAAATAGTGGGCCAGGAGGAAGGAAGAGGAGCACATGACCCTTTGGTGAATTCAGCTCCCCGCTGGGGTCCACTGCTCAGCCCTTTGTTCCCCGAGCACTGCTGCCCAGCGCCTGCTCTTTATTATTCTTTAATGCAGGACCCAGGACTCTGCTCCTCCCAGCAGAGTGTATTCAACTGTCACCATTGTCCCTACAGATCCATTAACTCAGTTGCTCCAAATCCCTAAATGCCCAAAGCAGCCCCCTCCCTCCCTCTTTTCTCTTTCTCTCCCTTCTTCGTTCTCATTCTCTTGATCTCTCTCTTCCTCATGCCCCTTGCCTTTGGTGGCAGAAGAGAAGGCTAAAGACACACCATAAAGAGAGGAAACTAATGATTGACATAACCGAGGTGAACGCATTCGTGCAACCTGTATCTCTCCCTCTGTACTCACCTGCCAGCCTTCTTTCTCTCCCATTCACTGCACGTACCCTGAGCTAGGTGCTTTATATGTTTTTTTCACAACACACCCAAGGTGAGTTTTCCTGTCTCTCTTTTACAGAGGATGGAGCCGAGTGGTTAAGTCACAGCCGCACAGCTGGTGAGAGGTGGTCGGAGCCCAAAGACTGCACTCTTCTGCTTCCAAAACCATATTTAAATTTCATAGCACAGAGGAGCAGCTAGCAGCTGTAATTTCTACCATAGTTACAGAAAACTAAAATAGACAGGAATTTTTTTAGATAATACACGAGCTTAATTTGTAGCAATAATTTCACATTCTGTTTAAGTGGCAATTTTCCTAAGCTACCCCAAAATACAACCAATCGAGTTTCATCATTTTTTTTCTTTCCTCTCATAGGTGAAGAGGGTTATTGGAAGCGGCAAACAGCACTACAGTGGGGTCACTAGAAATAAAAGTGCCTTGGATGTTCGAATGTCTCTGTGGACTTGCCAACACACATTTACGAGTGCCTAACGTGGGGCACAAAAGTGGACCAGCCTAATCCCTATCTTAGGAGACTTCGCCCTACCAGAGGTGGCAAGGAATAAAAAGGCAAAGTGGAAAGCAGGAGAACATACAAGGTGGTTGTGCTAAATACAACCCATGGATAACCAAGAGCCACTGTCAAGGTAAGGAAAACATCGCTGGGAGAGGTGGTAGTCAGGGGAGGCTTCTCGGAGGAGGTGGAACTCAAGCTGGAATGTTCAAGGATGAGCCTAGAGAGGTGATAAGGATGTTCTACACAGTCTTATAAACACAGAACTGGTAGGAACCATGCACGCGATGACAAACTCTTTATTTTGCAGGCAGCCAGATGGAAAACGAGCGCGGTTAGGGGTTAGAGAAGAGACCAGGGATGGGGAACCCTCAGCCGGCCACTTTAGCTGCAGGGGACAGTGGCTGCGGCTGCTATAGAAATTTGGTGTAGATATGGTCAGAAGGTTGGGAACAAATAACAGAGGGCCAGCAGCTAAGACTGAGAAGTTCAAACTTCCTGTGGGTACTGAGGGTCCACGTGGGACTTCTCTGCTGGGAAATGCTTTGATGGAAGAAGTGTTTTTAGAAGCTCAATCTGCAGTGGTGGACGGAAGAGAGAAATGAAGGCTGTGGACCAGTCAGGAGATCGTTGTAATGAGCCGCGTGTGATATGCTCATTGCACTGGAGCAGTAGCTGTGGGCCAGATGTGGGAGGCATTTGAAAGGAAGGACTCACAGCATTTGATGACAGATTAGCTTATGGGGATGAGGGGAATTTTAGGGGCGGGGGGAAGCTAACAGGCTAATTTCCCACTCCTTCCCAGCATATTGAAATAGAATCGAAAATACTTTAAATAAGAAACATATTTTAGGATAAACGTTTTCCAAAAAATATCTTCTTTCAAATACCACCCCCCCGCCATGGATGTAACCTAAAGTAATGGTGTATTTACCATATGACAATAGACTTAATTTCACATATAAGCCTCTTTTCCCTCAAAGTCAATAATGACAATAAAAATAATAATGTATTTAGAGTCAGCTCCTTAAAAAATTTAATTCCCTTCAATGTGCTCCATGCTCTCCACACAGAAATACTGCACTGGGAAAAAAGAAGCAGATGTCCTGACCTGACCCATTGGTTGGCCTCATCCACATGGTAATGGTTGGAGAAGCCGTGTATCAGAAAGCCCACATTACGAATCTTTAAAAAAGAACCCGTTTTAAATGTAAAATGCGAAACAATCCAGCTCCTCTCCATTCCCATCTGGCTATACAGGCATGACGAAGAAAAAAAAGCAGGTGTCACACTCGCCACTCGCCTCTACGATTACAGTGGAAACGACCACAGCCATCCCCCTGAAGTCCCATGAATTTCTTTAGAAGGAAACGATAGAATCCTTTCAGTTCTCTGATAAAGGTCCCCACTCATCCTCCACCCCTGAGCTCACTGACCACCTGGGTTAATGCATTCTAGTTTTCCACTGCACCGTAAGAATGAATGGGTTTTGTAATTTCACGAATGCAGCTTCAGTCGCTTTTCACCCGGAGGATGTATCCCCTTACTGCACGCCCAGATAGCAAGACTCATCAACAGTGCAAATCAAGATCGGCACCCCGGTTATTCTTCACTTCACTGGGAGATGCCTGGTGCTCAAACACTTTCACAGCTGTTAGAACGCTGATGGGAAATGCATGTGAGTTACCAGCACAAGCGCTGTCAGGAAGAAACCAAATGTCACCCCGAGGTATGTAGAAGTCACTATAAATATGTCTCTGGATGTTTACCATCTGGAACAGTAGATCCTGATTTTGACAGGAGACTGGGATCGCCCCGCGGGCACCGTCTTTCAAGCAAACCCTTGAAGTTTTGCTGGGCGACTTCCTATTAGGGGGAATCACATGACTTTGCCTTTTCAAGGTGTGAAGTCACTATTTGTTCATCATTCTTTTTCTTATTTCCATCTTGCCTAGTCCTGCATGCAGTTGACTTCTGGGGGGACAATTCTCTCATATTGTCAGAATCCTGGGCAGGCAGCCTGGTGGGCAGCCTGCAGCATATGCTTGGGGGGCTCCCGGGGCTAACCAGTGACTGGCCTTTGTCAGATGCCATCATGTCTCACGGAGGAAGAGCCCATCTGCGAAGAGGAACTTTACCTTCTCCTGAAATATTTCTGCGAGTGTGGAAAATGGCTTGGGTAGCCACCACCGTACCTGCCGAGTGTGTCGCCCTGACCCTGACACAACACGAGCTGTTAGTTTGCCTTTCTGCCTTTATTTTTCTTAAACTCCAGTGCCATTGTAAAGCCAAAATGGAATGACAGGAATTCCGAAGGGCTGCAGCTTATGAACTTCGTCCTATTTCGGTTACGTAATAGTGAGAATCGGATAATGCCCCGTCCTCCTAACACCGCCTGGTTATTTATGAGGATGTTTTCTCATCGAAGGAGACTTTCGAGACCTTAGCCAGAGAACATTCTGAGCAACAATTAAACACTATACTAAAATAGTGTTTTAATTGTAACTTTTAACAAAGGGGGCTAAAACTACCAACCGTCTGGTTGCAAAAGTATATACAATGCAACTCGAAACATAATTTTACAGGCATCTTTATGCAGAGGAATATAAAAATCACCAAGCGCTAGCCATAAATCCTGTTATACAACCCATTAAACAGCTCCTATTTCAGAATAGCTTATATACAGTATTATTCATAGAATCTCTCACCTGCCAAGGGTGAGAATAGTGTTGGGTTTCTCTACCAAATGTGAAAGTCCAGTGGGAGCAAGAACACTTGAGCACCACAGGTATATGAACTTGGATGTGGGAGGGCAAGTCTGTTAAGCAACACAATCAGTAACTCGCTTGATCAAAAAACCTGAAAACCGAAAATTTTATATTTTGATCCCTGTAAAAATAGGGCAGCAACCTGAAAGGCCTTTTTTATGCCACAAATTAAACATAGCATAGCATATAAACCTCATTGTTACAGTCAGTTCAGTTTCATTTGGATGGGTGCTTTGGGCAGAGTGGTTCCGTTAACGGCTACTCACATATATGATGATGACAACTCATTTTATACGGCTCAGCCACCGAATGACCATTAATTTCCAATGACTAATTTATAATTAAAACCTTAAAAAAACCAAAAAGTTGGTTTATAACCAAGCCAGAAAATCTATTTACATTTAATTGACACTTCAGATAGTCTGTTTAAGACCCATAAATGTAGTGCCTTTAATGATCCGTTGCAGAGATTCTGCCTCAGTTTTCAGTGACTTGTAAAACTTTCACAAACGGATCTGCAAATGAATTACCGCCAACTGCTCCCCTGCAGCTGCGCGGGGCTACGTTAAGAGCATTTTCCTACTTCCTCCTTTTCTGCTTTCCTTCTAGCTCGAAGCATTTTTGTTTTAAAGCTATTCTATCAGCTGCTCAGGGGGCAACTGCTGCTCTTAAGTTTTCAAACTTTTGAGTCCATCTAAAGGCAAAAATTTTAAAAACACACTGGTCCATCATAAATCAGACATGATCAACATTGCAAGAATCAGTTCAGAAAACGCTCCCATCTCTGCCAGCAACTCAGTAAAAGACCGTGACACGAACTTTTATAAATGGAGTAGTAAAATGCAAGAGTGTGACAGTGAATTTTAATTTTGAAAGCTAGAATAAAGGCTTTCTTGGCCTTATCCATCCTTTATGAACAATCTATAGCTCCCGTTTTCAGCGTGTAATGAGGATACGAAAGGGTCCAAACACTGCTCCGAAAGACATTTTCTTAGCTACACCTTCAAGAGCAAGGCACGAGGAGTGTTAGTTTTACAAAGACAGCCAAGCACCAAGCTACGTTCACTGTTATCTGTCAGGCAGCATTGAGCGGATAGCAACAACTGGCTTTGACAAGTGTGCTGTGCTAGCATTCCATTCAAAACGAGAGAGAGAGAGAGAGAGAGAGAGAGAGAGAGAGAGAGAGAGAGAGAGGAGAGAAGCATTCTTTGACTTTACCTGGAAAAAAACTGCTTTTCTCGTGGCTGCAGAAAATGAATGCGTCCTCTCGCCTGCAACTCTCACTTGGAGAGAGGAGACCACACAGCTCCAGCAAGGCAGCCTTCCCGCTCCTAATCCCCACTCGAATGTGATGACACACACTAACCCCAACCATCTGGTGAAACACGTCCTCAAGCACTCAGCACAGTGGTGTGTCAAGACAGGCTGCCCAATCCAATTGCTTGGGCTGGGCGGCTCTCACCGACCGGAGGCTGAGGGCAGGGCTGAAACTGGAGGTCTGAGAACTCCCGGTCAAGTAACCTGAGATTTTTCCGAGAGAAAGGACTGCTATAAAAAGGGGAGAAGTGGGAGGTGCTAAAGGGAAGGTGGAGGGAACGAATCCTCCCGGTGGCCAGTTGTGCGTTACTTTTCACAACTCCCCGTGCTCCCCCCGGGGACGTCTGGGACCTTCCAGAGGATGCGCGGAGACACTAAAAATCTTTTCCTGCCCACCGGCCGTCGCGAGGGCGACCTTCTCGGCGAGGCACTCCTTCCCTGCCTTCCTCCATCCTGCCCCCCGCTGAAAGATTCCTCTTGACACACCCATAAAGTGTTAATGTAGGAGTGGTTTTTGCACCGAGATGTGACATCTACGTTTTGAAATCTAAACTCCCACCTTCCTTTGATTAGATGGTGGCTGCCTCCAACGTTTCTGGGAGGACGGAGGTGGGGGCGCAGCTAAGAGCAGAAACTTCTCTCTTCCCACATACAGCTCCTCACTGTTTGCCACAGGCTGAACTTCAGAAACAGTCAATGAAAATCCTCCTAGTTCCTACGCATGTAAAACAGCACGCGCGCCCATAGATAAAGGTGGCTTTTTTAATCACTCGCTGCTTTCACAGACATCTCTTTGTGAAAGCGCTTGGTACCAGAGGGCTGCACTCTGCCATTGATTATTTTTATTGGCTTCTAGTTAATTGCACTTATAATGTCCATATCGCTCAAACAGCTCATTAACAATTTTGCTTTGAAATGTTTTCAATTTGGGGTCATTTTAGTACCTCCTTCTTATGTGCCTTTCTTTCTTTTTTTCTCTTTCTTTTTTATTTTGAGTTCTCCGGACTATTTTATAGAACTAATTACTTTGATAGCAGTGTGAACCAGAAAATGGTTATACTTGTTACACTACTTTAAGGAGATATCTGAACATAAACTAATTGCTAGAAATCTCACCGTTTAAAACATTCGATCGGACGTCTAAGGAATTTTGATAATCTGAAAGAGAAAATAGGAATTTCAAATATTACCAACTCCCTGACAGTGCCTGTGGGAAGCTAGCATTTAAAATTTTGAATTTCTTTGCCCTGGGATGGGGATCTTTGGAATAAAACCCAAAAAACTTTAAACCTGCCCAAAGCATGAAAATCTAGACTAAAAGTAGACAGATGTCTAATATCTGGAGTGCCAGCATCACAACAAGAATTATATCAATATCTAGGAAAGCTGACTTGACTAGCATGTTTTTTTTTTTTTTCAGGTATTTTTGTGTGATAGTATATTAAGATACTTAAAAATGACTCCTGTTGCAGTTTTCTAAAGCACAGGATTAGAGAACCATAATTTTCAGACCATGAATTTTTGGTATAACCGGGCTACAGGGAAAAAGAAGAAAAACAGAATTAAAAGTTCGAGTCCTGATTCATTTGTTCTGGTTCTTCCCAGATTGATTATGAGGTGCCCGTTTCATAATATACAGTATATTTACTAAACCACTACCCTTAATCAACTAGATCCAGATACACGATCAACACAGAAACATTCAACAGTGACAAGTGGCACCACGGGGCTAAAACTTCTTTCGGGCACCATAAAATTTTTAATAGTGCCAATTATTGCAAGGCAATTTTTTTTTCATTTACATTTTTTTTTTGTTTGTTTTGTTTTGTTTTTGTTTAATCCAACCAGACTCCTGTCTGGAAATCTGGATTACCTCAGCTGCTTAGATTTTGAAGACCCTGGAGACATTATTAAGGTAGTTTGCATTCTCTTAAAACTGTAAATTGAGTTACAAAAGTAAAACCTAAGAAACTGCGAAGGCGTCGAATCTCGTTTTATCAACCCTGTGCTTGTAACACACCTTCTAGAAGACATTTCCCAAGTGGCCCTGGCTCTGAATCATGTTATTGTTGAAAGTGCTTTTTAACACACTTTTCTTCTAACTTAATTGTAAATCTTTTCCTTAAATCTCACTCACTACTTCTCCCTTATTGATAACTTCAGCTGTGTGTTCTACTTAAAACTTGCTTTATAAAAAGTACACGTTGAGCACTAGATCCTGCACATTTGCTGTGATCCACATTCTTGCTCTCTGTGGTGTCTGTAAACATTACATTTCAAAGTATTGTAAAATGAGTCCGCGACGACGTAGTTGTTTTGGTCGATGTTCTGAAATGCTTTTGTCAAGGAAAATCAACTCAAACAGAAACCTGAAGCTGGTGCTGTAGGATAAGGCCTGGTTCCCCTCACCCTGCAGCCAGCTTCGGTGCTCAACAGTGTCAGTGTAGAAGTTAAGAATTTTCCATCACCTCCCTCCCTTTCTCCTTACCATCTGCAAACAGTTTATTTTTTAAGGAGGGCAAGAAAAAAAAAAATCGATTCTCTCTTGAAAGATCTAAACCTAAAACACAGCGCATTGTCAAAGATGATATTCAGCATTTGAATGTTCTGTTTGTTGTTCAGGATGAGGCTGTGTGAAGAGGGAATAGCTTCATCATAGGAATTAAATAAGGACACTCCTAAAATGAAAGATTAATTGTAGGTAATGGTGATATTGAAAAATAGCCCCTCCTATTATGTTCCCACAGTTAAAATGTCCCTTTACTTATTAGCGCCAATTAGTTTCCATGGTAACGGCTAGCCCTTGTAAACCTGCACTCTGAGCTTCACTCATCTTTGTCTAGACTGAACTCGCCACCCTTCTTTCTCCACAGATGGCAGTTTCACTGGGTCTATATCTAGATCCATATCTTTTGCGCACATATAACTGGCACATAAGTGCCCACATCTAGTTTATGACTAGTACGGTGGTGGCCAAGGGAGAATGCAAGTGACATTTAATCCCCAACCTGCAACATGCGCATCTGCTGCCACACTACTTTCTCCCCCTCTTGGTTATTGTTTCTTCCAGTCTTGTTCTATTATCAGCTGTTTGGTGCTCGTAATTTCTTTTCAGGGAAGCCAATACAGTATAATAAAAACCTCATTAAACAGACACACCTATCAGCCTCGGAGAAAGCCCGAAACCACCCCTTTTTGTATAAAGAATCATTAAAGTGAAAAAGAAAAAAAACCCTTGTTTGTCATGCTTGAAAAAAAGAGAACAAAGCCGACATAAAGGTTGACCAAGCCGGGGGGCTAATATGAAGAATTAATGCACTTAAGACACCCCGGTTCCCCCTCGTGCTGTCAGTTGGCCAAGAATCCCAAGTTAGCGTGGTAAACAAATGATCAGCGAGGCTGAGAACACTCCATTCCCTTGGTGGGGAGGGACGTAAGCAGGGACGTTACAGCAGCATCTCGGCTGTCACAGGCTGCTCTGAGCCGGGGGCTGTGGGCAGGTGACGCTGCTGCTGAGTCCCTGGAAGTTAGCGTGACTCAAGAAGAACCCGCTGTCGAATCGGGGAGGACCTTCCCCAAATGGCTGAAACTGTGAAAACTCGGCAAGCCATGGGCTCTCATAATTTGTGCTGGCTTTATTTCGGACAGAAGTCAATTTTAATGCAGTGTTATTTTGAGGTAAACTATCTCTTACAAGATTTGAGAAGATGGTGACATCTTCTGTGACGGCTGTTTTATCTCGTAAGTCAAAATGATTGCTTTAGATTTCTCCTTTTTATATTGTCTCTGCTACCATGGCTTTTCCGGATACCAGTTTTGAGATGCAAATAATGATAGAGAATAAGTTTCCCCAGTTCTGGTGGAATGCTTTATTCTTCAAATTGTTTCTGAGGTTGGCCCTGAGGTCATTTGTGATCTAAGTATCAGTCAAGAAAAAGTTCTGATCACCAATGTTTTATCTGATAGGATATGGGAATCTGTGAGCCTCCTTATACAGATGAATTCTATGATGATAATGTTCTTTTAGATTCTTTTTCTTCTAAAACCCATGACAAATGTCATCTAAAGTCTTACGGAGCTAGAAATATCTACGACAATTAGTCCATTGCTACTCATATCATATAAAAATCTGGTGAAGCGCGATAAATCTTGTCATTTGGGACACCCCGCGCTTCTAAGTTACTCAGAGCGACCCGGCTTCAGATGATTACTCATTCTCCTTCAACTAAACTTCACCGCATTTATGCACATTGAGCTGAATCCTCCTCAGAAAGAGCGGGGGAAATTAGTGCTTGTTAAATGAAGTTCAGATGCTATGCAGCAACGCTTGCTCGTGTTTTCAATGACTGCACATGGTGGTGGTGGGGGGTGAAATGAGTCAGTGGTGGCTTTCGTACCAGATGAATGGCTTTATCGCTGGAACGATGTTCCTTCCAGGAAGAACAAATCTAAGAATGCTAAATAAGTCTGTGTGACTACACTGTCAATAATTTTAGGAGGACAAAGTGGAGTGCTAACCCCTTAGGACAAAACAACGACCCATATCTAGGCTGATTTAAGGAAAGATATTCGATTTGATAGAATATGGCAAAAAGATAGTAAACAATTTGTAAATCTATTTTAAATACATATTTGTGGAAATCAGTGTCTGGGGCATAGGGGATTAGTCCTCATTTGAGTGGGTAATTCAATTTATGAGACATAATATTAGGAAGTACAGTTAGCAAATAAGAAGGAAAATGAGAATTTCAGCAATAAGAACTTGAGGTTTTATTGAACTTACCTGGAGGTAGGATTGGGGATATTTGAGGTGGAGTATGTCCTAAACCTATGAATCAAATAATTATCTTTCATTTCTAATATGTACATTCCCTAGTTAAGGTAAATAGTTTGAAATGGGGTAGAAAATTAGATGCAAAGATGGGCATTGCTCACGTCCAGAGAGTATAGGAACATTTCGCTTTCGGAAGGTATAACAGACAAAAATCAAAGAGATCCATAACAAGCCTTCCCAAGATGTGCCACTTTGGCATGTCGCTTATTCTGAGCTGAAGGCAATCGGGACCTTGTGGGCTCAAAAGAAACTTTGTCCTCTCTTAAAGAACTTAAATTAGGGGCCATGCAATAATAAGAGATATTACCAAAAATAACTTTTTATCATCTATCTATAGGGCAGGGCAAACTTCTGATTAATGAACATCTGTTCTTCTGAGAACGACCTTCCTCCCTCTGAAGCCCCAAGGTGCCTTACCTCATCCTTGGCTCAGACGGTCATATAGTCCTCATTTTCCCTTTCTGTCTCTGAACCTCTCGTATATGTGGGGTCTCTGACTCTCTCATGTATATGGGGGTTCCATTTGTATGTATGTAATTAAATTTGATTATTTTCTCTTGTCAATCTGTTAAATGTAGATTTAATTACTAGATTGGACAAAAGAACCTTGGAGGGCAGAGTTTCTTCCTCCCCGACAAAATCGAATCTCTTTATTTTAGAGAGAAAAAAAGTGAGGCTTGGGGAGGGTCAGTGGGTATCTAAGTCATCGGAATAGGGAATAAACTCCAAGATTCAAACTATTAGTTCACATATTTTTCTCTCCATAGTAACATGTCCTTTTATTAGAAACAAAAAATTAAAACACAAAGATTTTCTTAAAACTAGAGTGGTTATGTTTTATTGGGTTTACATTAAATAATTTGAGAAGTTACTCTGAACTCAGATGCACGAAATACCTTAAGTTACTCAGTATTTCTTCTTTAAGCCAATGAAGTGCTTAAAGACCTCAGAATTGTTAGGTAGATGTGATCGGAAGTGCAATAAATCTTTACTTAATAATTATTAGATAAAATTATTTTTCACGGCTTTAGTGTAAAACGTGGGACACATCATCTTCCTTTTTTACTTTCACGTATTTTTTTTCTCTCAATATACAGATGAGAGACTTGTGGCTTATCAATGAGATTAACGCTGTATTGATTTTGCAAGAAATGGATATCACACCCTGAACTGAAATGCTTTCCTCAGTAGGATCATAAGACACTTGGGACCGAGGGCAGGAATATATCTCTGTCATTCGCCTGATGTCTGGAAATTGACGAAAGCATATTAGCCCTCAACGAGGGTTATATTTTTAAAAGTAGAGTTCACTGCTTTTCTGACCGTTATTTGAAAAATTTAAAGTGTAAAACTGAGCCTTTGACAAATTGAAGAAATAAAAAAAAAAAAATAGTGGCAAAGTAGTAACCACTGCAAATATAATAGGAGACAATAGACAAATGGGTGCATAGGACGAGAGAAATTCCATGAAATAAAAAAATAAAAATATAAAACTGTTAGTGAAAAAAAAGGCTGGGGGGTGGGACAGAGAGTTTTCTTTTCTTAAGTCCTCAAGCCAGTCCATTTTAAAATCATTAATTCTTTGGGAGCAAAAACTGTGTCTTAACTCACCTTTGTAGCCCTTCTCTCTAGAACTTCATACAGCGCGTTTACATCATAGTGTGGGCTAAAAGGGGCCACAGACTAAACCTGACAAACCCAGAGACCAAAGTAACCACACAGGGCGGTCTGAACCAAAAAATTCCTAACTACGAGTGGGTAGGGGTAGGTAGCCACACCCTCAGCCTGCAGCTTCTTTACCTTTGCAATTATCTATTGTCTTTGTGCATCTAAGATAACATACTTCTGAAAAGTCAGAGTGATCTCCTTTTCCAGACCCCTCAGGGCACAATTGAAGTACCTGAGCAGAGACCTCAGCACTCATCCGTACCCTCTCCCTGCACACGAGTCTGTGTGCTGTGAATGTTAATTATTGACCATCCCGTACCCACTGGTGTAAAAGAAGTGTCTCTCTGTTTTACTTTTTATCCAATCTCAGAGACTTCTCCACTGCGCTTTCTTCCACCTCCCTAATCAACCACCAATGAATTTCATATAACCCTCTCTCTGTACGTCTCCTCCTTTGATTCTAAATGTATAAAATAAGCTGCAAAATTGCTGTTTTCCAGAGCATTTTGTCAATCCATTGAGATTTTGCTTCTTGGCAATTGTGGTCAGTTTGGCTCAAATAAACTCTTATAAACCTTTTTCTTACTTAACACTGGCTGTTCTTTCATTGACAACAGATCGTCAGTAAAAGTTTCCAGTGCTAGCGGGTTGCTTGTCTTGGTAGACTTTCTAAGTGCCGCTTCTTGAACAACGTAGCTCAGTTTGTCCAAGGAGATTAAGTAGTTCGCTTGCAGGCCCTCACTTCTGTGTACATAGCTGACCTGCTGAATACATAGCAGTTCAAAAGTAGAATATAGCCCTTTAATACTTGCCTTTCTCATTTTAAGGAAGTTAATATGGTTCTAGTGCTCACTTAACATTACTGGGAAGTACTTGTGTAAAAGTTTCTGAGTAACAGATTGAAAACAGCTGGATACTCATACTTATTACTATTACTAAGTCTTTACTAAGAAATTAAAGCTTACAGATGTTAATGTTTATTTCCATAAATATATTGTTTTTCCAATGAGCAGCAATATTTAGTTGCTTACTCAATAGGCCAATGTAATTTCTGCAAGTGAAATTAAAGCTTAGATTTTGTGAGATTCTTTTGGAAAGTTATCCAACCAACTGACATTATTAAGCTATTCTTACACTAGTCTTTCTTAGTTCTCACACACTAAGATATGCAAAAAACACAACTGTATAAAATAGAAAACTCTGCTTCGTTTTCTCTTGATAGTTGTAAAATATAGTTTGTTTATTTTGACAACCACGATTTCTTTCACATCAACTAAGTTTCCTAGGAAGATTCGAAAAAGCAGTCACAGTACTTTTGCAGTTGCT
This sequence comes from Pteropus vampyrus, assembly GCF_000151845.1. Lineage (NCBI taxonomy): Eukaryota > Metazoa > Chordata > Mammalia > Chiroptera > Pteropodidae > Pteropus > Pteropus vampyrus. Next base: position 4,922,487 of record NW_011888880.1, on the reverse strand, counting down.
TTTAGAGGCAGATTTGTCAAGTATTTTCCAAAAAACCTCTTTTTAAAAAATAAGACATCCCTAAACCAGTATTAACTCTTTCATACGCTAAGTAGTTCTTCTGGTTTACTTTAACAAAAGCTTTGATTTTCAGCGTAAATATTTCAGAAGCTAAAGTCAAGCAGTTACTTCCCTTCTGCTTTGCATCAATGCAAATTTCTAATTAATGATTTCATTGGGTCTAATGTCATCAGTTACAATTTTAAAGCCAGAAGCAATAAAACAGTACACTGTAGAGGTTTATGTCTATGGTTTTGATTTTTTGAAAACAAACAAAATTTATTTGACAGAATCTATTCTCTGAGAAAATTTCATTTTCAAAAATTATTTAAGTTTTTCCTGGTAAACCCTGCAAACATCGACATATCTTTTCATTTAAAGATATTACTCTTTAGTGCCTTCTTTTCCCTTGACCTGTCCCGTTAGCGGGAATTTTTCTTCTTCCAAATTCTTACCGTAATAAAAATAATAATAGCTCATAGTCTTGGAACACTCAAGATCAGTGAGGCTTTTTAATGTATTCACCCAGGTTAATTTAATTAATCTTGACAATACTCCAGTGAGGAAGATCCTACCATTACCGTATTTTACAGAAAAGAGAACTGAGGTTTAGAAAGACGAAGTGCTCTACTCAAGGTCAAACATCCAGTAGAAGGAGATCCTGGATTTGAACTCTTCCCTTCTTTGCTTCAACTCTCTTAATTCTTATTTATGAGAAGTTTAAGATGGTAGGGTCATTCATCAAAAATCTCTATCGCTTTGCTAAAGCCTAACTCCCCTGATGTTTATGTACATGTTATGAAGTCTAAGGATATCTTATACCAGAGTTTTCTGTAAATTGTAGAAATAGTTCCCCATTTTTGCTCTGAAATGAGAGACACAAGTGAACCCTGTTAAGAACAAGACAATAGGCCCCAAATGGAGTTGCTTATATAAAGCCCCACGTCCCCAAAGTGAGACTTAACTTAATTATAGTTTTGGTTCTTCCAGAAATGCAATCTTAACCCAGTCAATCAGAAGTCCCCTGACCAGCACGAGTGAGGTCATCTGCCTGATAGACCCCGCAGTCCCCTAAAGGAAAGTAACCTTGCAATAACCAACCCGCTTTATTTTGGTATAGTATAACTTCCTGTTCCCTCTTCCTTTTGCCTATGAAAAAAGTCTTTCATTTTTTACAGCTCCTTGCAGTGACTTTCTATCTGCTAGATTAGGTGCTGCCCTATTTATGAATCGTTGAATAGAACCAACAGGATCTTTAAAATTTACTTAGTTGAATTTATTATTTTTTTTGAACAACCTCAAAGAAGAATTTTCCTACAATGAATGATCTGCGTCTTGCATTCTCTGGGGAGGATCTCATTCTCTCACCTAGCACTTAGCACTCAGAAGATGCTCAAGTAATAATGAAGTAACATGGAGGTGAATATATCCACCTATGCAAAGCTGTTCTCTCTATCTCAGATCCTCCGTCAGCTTCCATTTCTCTAAGGCTTGACATCTTTGCAGGGCCTCATAGCCACCTGCATTGGACTTTTTCTTTAATATGATAATATTCTATGGCAGTCCTTAAATGCCATTCTTAATCGTTCCAGCTACTTTAATTAATGCCAGGAGAAATTTTAATTGGCATGCATTACTTTCTTAAGGCAACACTGGGCATGATTTTCTGATGCTCCATTTGGACCAGAAGTGAGTTCTAACGCCCCAAAGATGTTTGATAATAGGTTAAGCCACTGTGAATTCAATTATGGATTAGAAATTAGATTTAAAAGTAGCCAAAGGATAAATATAGAGGGTTCTAGAATTTTTTAAAAAGACTATTTACGGTTTTTATTTTTTTCCCCAGAAATATTTTTGAAAATGGTGTGTCAAACTATGTTAAAAAGAAAATTCAATAAGATATGGTATAGTATCTTTCGCTTTTATTACCCTGTTCTCTAAATTGCCTAGGGAATTGATTGGTTATAAAGATCACCTAAGTAAAATACTTTGTTTATCACAGAACTCTTTATTGACTAAATTAAAAAAAAACAACTATATCTAGAATTATTTATACTCTGAGAGTTAGAAACAGAAAATTTAGGGGACCTTTCCAGTGCTAGCGGGTTGCTTGTCTTGGTAGACTTTCTAAGTGCCGCTTCTTGAACAACGTAGCTCAGTTTGTCCAAGGAGATTAAGTAGTTCGCTTGCAGGCCCTCACTTCTGTGTACATAGCTGACCTGCTGAATACATAGCAGTTCAAAAGTAGAATATAGCCCTTTAATACTTGCCTTTCTCATTTTAAGGAAGTTAATATGGTTCTAGTGCTCACTTAACATTACTGGGAAGTACTTGTGTAAAAGTTTCTGAGTAACAGATTGAAAACAGCTGGATACTCATACTTATTACTATTACTAAGTCTTTACTAAGAAATTAAAGCTTACAGATGTTAATGTTTATTTCCATAAATATATTGTTTTTCCAATGAGCAGCAATATTTAGTTGCTTACTCAATAGGCCAATGTAATTTCTGCAAGTGAAATTAAAGCTTAGATTTTGTGAGATTCTTTTGGAAAGTTATCCAACCAATTGACATTATTAAGCTATTCTTACTTAGTTCTCACACACTAAGATATGCAAAAAACACAACCGTATAAAATAGAAAACTCTGCTTCGTTTTCTCTTGATAGTTGTAAAATATAGTTTGTTTATTTTGACAACCACGATTTCTTTCACATCAACTAAGTTTCCTAGGAAGATTCGAAAAAGCAGTCACAGTACTTTTGCAGTTGCTTTTAGAGGCAGATTTGTCAAGTATTTTCCAAAAAACCTCTTTTTAAAAAATAGGACATCCCTAAACCAGTATTAACTCTTTCATACGCTAAGTAGTTCTTCTGGTTTACTTTAACAAAAGCTTTGATTTTCAGCGTAAATATTTCAGAAGCTAAAGTCAAGCAGTTACTTCCCTTCTGCTTTGCATCAATGCAAATTTCTAATTAATGATTTCATTGGGTCTAATGTCATCAGTTACAATTTTAAAGCCAGAAGCAATAAAACAGTACACTGTAGAGGTTTATGTCTATGGTTTTGATTTTTTGAAAACAAACAAAATTTATTTGACAGAATCTATTCTCTGAGAAAATTTCATTTTCAAAAATTATTTAAGTTTTTCCTGGTAAACCCTGCAAACATCGACATATCTTTTCATTTAAAGATATTACTCTTTAGTGCCTTCTTTTCCCTTGACCTGTCCCGTTAGCGGGAATTTTTCTTCTTCCAAATTCTTACCGTAATAAAAATAATAATAGCTCATAGTCTTGGAACACTCAAGATCAGTGAGGCTTTTTAATGTATTCACCCAGGTTAATTTAATTAATCTTGACAATACTCCAGTGAGGAAGATCCTACCATTACCGTATTTTACAGAAAAGAGAACTGAGGTTTAGAAAGACGAAGTGCTCTACTCAAGGTCAAACATCCAGTAGAAGGAGATCCTGGATTTGAACTCTTCCCTTCTTTGCTTCAACTCTCTTAATTCTTATTTATGAGAAGTTTAAGATGGTAGGGTCATTCATCAAAAATCTCTATCGCTTTGCTAAAGCCTAACTCCCCTGATGTTTATGTACATGTTATGAAGTCTAAGGATATCTTATACCAGAGTTTTCTGTAAATTGTAGAAATAGTTCCCCATTTTTGCTCTGAAATGAGAGACACAAGTGAACCCTGTTAAGAACAAGACAATAGGCCCCAAATGGAGTTGCTTATATAAAGCCCCACGTCCCCAAAGTGAGACTTAACTTAATTATAGTTTTGGTTCTTCCAGAAATGCAATCTTAACCCAGTCAATCAGAAGTCCCCTGACCAGCACGAGTGAGGTCATCTGCCTGATAGACCCCGCAGTCCCCTAAAGGAAAGTAACCTTGCAATAACCAACCCGCTTTATTTTGGTATAGTATAACTTCCTGTTCCCTCTTCCTTTTGCCTATGAAAAAAGTCTTTCATTTTTTACAGCTCCTTGCAGTGACTTTCTATCTGCTAGATTAGGTGCTGCCCTATTTATGAATCGTTGAATAGAACCAACAGGATCTTTAAAATTTACTTAGTTGAATTTATTATTTTTTTTGAACAACCTCAAAGAAGAATTTTCCTACAATGAATGATCTGCGTCTTGCATTCTCTGGGGAGGATCTCATTCTCTCACCTAGCACTTAGCACTCAGAAGATGCTCAAGTAATAATGAAGTAACATGGAGGTGAATATATCCACCTATGCAAAGCTGTTCTCTCTATCTCAGATCCTCCGTCAGCTTCCATTTCTCTAAGGCTTGACATCTTTGCAGGGCCTCATAGCCACCTGCATTGGACTTTTTCTTTAATATGATAATATTCTATGGCAGTCCTTAAATGCCATTCTTAATCGTTCCAGCTACTTTAATTAATGCCAGGAGAAATTTTAATTGGCATGCATTACTTTCTTAAGGCAACACTGGGCATGATTTTCTGATGCTCCATTTGGACCAGAAGTGAGTTCTAATGCCCCAAAGATGTTTGATAATAGGTTTAGCCACTGTGAATTCAATTATGGATTAGAAATTAGATTTAAAAGTAGCCAAAGGATAAATATAGAGGGTTCTAGAATTTTTTAAAAAGACTATTTACGGTTTTTATTTTTTTCCCCAGAAATATTTTTGAAAATGGTGTGTCAAACTATGTTAAAAAGAAAATTCAATAAGATATGGTATAGTATCTTTCGCTTTTATTACCCTGTTCTCTAAATTGCCTAGGGAATTGATTGGTTATAAAGATCACCTAAGTAAAATACTTCGTTTATCACAGAACTCTTTATTGACTAAATTAAAAAAAAACAAAACTATATTTAGAATTATTTATACTCTGAGAGTTAGAAACAGAAAATTTAGGGGACCTGATACTTCCAGAAAACTCAGCCTTGTTGACCTCTCTCAGATCTGAGATTCCTTTAATGGAAATTTATCTGATTTAATAGGTGTAGTTTCAAAAACAAAAACTGTCCGCCCTTTATTCCTCGGAGAAGAAATTTGCCAGCTCATGGGGAGGATACGGCGGGTGCCGCAGGGAGGGTGACGTGGCATGGGCGGCAGAGAAGACAGGAAGCGGGTGGGAAGACGTCAAATAAAACCTTTGCCTGTTCCGAAACTGTGCCTAGAATTGACCTTTCACTAAGCTAGGGAGCGTCGTTCCTCGGTAGTGGACAACTTATTTATACTACAGATCCATTAGGCCAGGGGTCCCCAATCCCTGGCCACAGGCCAGGAAGGTCCGTGGCCTGTTAGGAACCGGGCCGCACAGCAGGAGGCGAGCAGCAGGTGAGCGAGCAAAGCTTCATCTGCATTTGCAGCTGCTTCCCAGGGCTGGCATCACGGCCTCTGCTCCACTTCAGATCATCAGGCATTAGATTCTCATAGGA
>NW_011888880.1:4900624-4914119 GCF_000151845.1 Pteropus vampyrus | reverse complement strand
CTGGAGAACCACCAAATTGTTTTCCACAGTGGCTGCACCATTTTATTTTCTTGCCAGCAATTTATGAGGGTTCCAGTTTCTCTACATCCTTACCAGTGCTTATTATTTTAGTTTTAGTTTTTAAAAATCTAGCCATTGGAAAGGGTGCGTCATTGCAGTTTTGATTTGTATTTCCTTGAGAGTCAATGACATGTTTGTTGGACAATTGCATATCTTCTTTGGAGAAATGTCTATTCATGTCCTTTGTCCACTTTTAAATTGGGTTGTTTAAGTTTTTGCTGTTGAGTTGTAAGAGAGTTCTAACCTCATGACCCCATCTAAACCTAATTATCTCCCAAAGATCCCAACTCCAAATACCATCACATTGGGCATTAGAGCTTCAACATGTGATTTTTCAGGGCACACAAACATTCAATCCATAATACCTGCAGAGGCTCTGTGGGGGAAAGGAGCACAGTGAGTGAGGCACTGAGGGTGCATGTCTGCTGCCAATCACAGGGGTCCCCGAGGAGGCTGATCGCAGTGAGGCTGGCACAGCGGCAGGAGAGCCAGCTCATGAAGATCAATGCTTCTCAATCCTAAAGTGCATAAGGCTCACCAGGATCTTGTAAAAATGCACTTCTGACTCAGTAGATCTGGGAAGAGGTAGAGATTCTGCATTTCTAAATTCCCAGGTGATATTGATATAGAAAGAAGGACGTAAAGCCCCAAAGAGCCTGATATTTTCTAAGAGCTGTGGTAAGTTTTAAATGGTTTAAAAAGGAGAATAACAAGATCGACTTTGAGTTTTTAAAGGACTATATATCGGATTAGACAAAGAAATGGTGGGGAGAGTAGCTGACTTAATCATGGCTAAATAAATTAAGGTCTGTGTGTTCAAAAGACAGAACGTTCTACAAACATTAACACCAATGGTTATGAAGACATTTTCATGATATGGGAAAACACTGATGATGTAATACTAAATAAAAAGGCAGAAATCAAAACTATATACACAAGTTGGTTTCAACTTTGTAAAACAATGCGTAGAAGAAATGGCGAAAGCACCGAGTTGTTAACAGAACCTCTAGGGAGGTTGAATGATGGGTGATTTTATTCTTTATGTTTTCCTCCGTTTCATTTTTCTGCCATTTTCACTCTGGTCTTTTATGTGTTTAAACTGCTTTCTAAACAACTCAATATTACTAAAATTATCAAAGACTCGAACATTTCTCTCTCTGAATCGTGAATAAACCTCCACGGAGCTGCAGCTCTAATACAGTAAATAGGAAGGCTGGTTGAATTCATTTCCTGGCCCTTCTTAAGGTGCCATGCTGTTGCTGGTTGTCAATTTCACACATGCTATTTCTATCCATTCAGAGCTGACAGCTTGGATTTCCCCCTCCATTGTAATAGCTGCTCTCTCTTCTGGCTTCCCCAGGCTTGCATTTGGTAACCTTTGCCCTTTTATTTGGTACAAGCCAAAATGCCATCTTTGGAAAACTAATGTACCAGAGAAAATGGTAGCACGAAGCCACATAACCTACTGTTCTTTTCCTTTCTGCTTGTAAAGGTTATTATTAGAGCTCATTTTAGAGAATTTCAAATCCATTCAAAGTATCATGGGTTTAAATTTTTTTAATGGAAGCAAAGCTTTTGATGTTTGGGTTTAGAAAGCTGCCTAGCCTCTTTAGAGTTCAAATTTTCATACATTGGCACAATTGATCAAAGACTTTATTTTAAGACAGAGAGAAAAGGCAATTTACCTATAGTTGTTTTGTATCCTCAACATTATTATTATACTCTTTGTTTTCTCCCGAACCATCTCCCTGTTTGAAGATCTACTTTTTTACCAACATATATTGACTTCACCTTCTTTTTGATCATGAGAAATCATCTGGAAACAATTAAGAGTGACGTCACAAATCCAGCATTATGATTTCAATGTAGGATCAAAGAATAGGAAGAAAAAAAAAATTGAGGAGTGGAGAAGCTTGATTTAACCTGTAAGCACAAATGCGTAACACAGTAGGAAGAGGCAAGAAAACATGAGAAAATGAAAGAATTATTGATGGGCATGAAAGTAAGGGTAGTTGGTTTACTTTGAGGTTCAACTTAGTTAATATGCTGGCATCCATTTTTATGCTTATTGTAGAAAAAAGAAAAACAGCCATCCAGGGTCAGTCTGACAAGTGATGCCAAAGTTAGACTTCGTAGGGTTGGGTTTGGCAGAGTGTCCTGAAGCTAAATGCAGATGACTATGAAAAAAGTCTTAAACTGGGGCTAAAGGTCATAAGCAAGGACAATAGAGCTGGACTTTGGAGGAATTCATACTCTATTAAAGAATTCCTAGACCGCTCATGAAAATAACATTGCCTAGTCACCAGAGAAAAGGGAAACTAAAACTAAAGCTAAAACTAAGCCTACCCTGGAGAGTAAGCAAACGGATGATTAGAAGGGGGATTTCAGGAGTACGAAAGGGTGAGAGCTTAGAATCTTGATGTGAGTGACCCTGAATTTACAGCTCATATGAGAAGTGTTGTCCTTGTATCTCTAGAACCTGATGGAGAGTTTGCTTTTAAGAATTTTAGCTCAGTCTGGCCAGAAATGTATGTTTGTAGCTGATAAAAACAGTTGATCTCCTATGTATGGATTTCAGCCAGAAGCTATAGGAAGTGAGCGAATTTCAGAGAGGTGGTGGATCTGGCAAGGTGTAAGAGCTTTTATTTGAAGAAATCAGAGAGTAGCAGCTCCAAAATTCTTTTCCTCATATTTAAATCAACAGTCCTGCATTTTCCAGGACGATTCTCAAATATAATGCATTTGTATGTATTTTAAATATCACCTTTAATATGAAGGTGATTTAAAACATCCTTGAATGCTATTTAATTTTAATATCTTTGCAAACTGTCTTTATACCAATACATTCAGTCATTCATTTCAAAGATCATTATGAGATTGTGTGTTCCCATTTAAGTTTGGAAAATATGATCACTGTACTAGTTCATAACCCCCCTTTGGCTATTGAGCTATTCCCAAAGAGATTCTTCTCTAAACTGGTTGTTGTTACTCTTGTCACCATAGAAATGATTACAATATTTTATTGAAGGCATTCTTATCTAATATAATATTTATTTCCAACCCTCGATTTTCTTGTTGTTCTTCTTTAACTATGAAACACCAATAGAATCTTATTCTTTTTAAAGAAAAGGTCGTACCTATGGAATAAAGAACATTTAGAAGAAACACACACAAAACCACATCCTATTGTCTTTATCTGATTTGCAAACACATGTCTTGTGTGCCTCATTCTCACAGCGATGTCGCAAACAAATTGCTGCGATCTTTTCCCAAACCGCGTCGAGGCTTCGGAATCCTTCTCAACACAATATTCCAGGAGTTGTTAATAACGGATTGTAGTCTGCACCTGAGTTCAAAAAGCATCTGCCTATCTGGCTTTAGAGGAAGAACATTCGTGTCTGATGATAATTTTGGAGAAGAATATGCGTGATCTTATTTAGAAATGGGATGATTTCATATTTTTGTTTAAACACAATCATAACTGTATAGACAAGACATTCTCAATTTACAAATGTTCCATGGGTAGGTTTTTAAGAACTCGTGACCTACGAAAGCAGCAGTTAGGGTTGGGAGGACATGGAAAGCAGACAGAGTAGGTTGTACTTATTTCTCTCAGCAAAGCAGAACGCTTAAGAAGCAAGTTGTGTACAGAGAGATGCTTCCGGCTTCAACTTTCTTCTTCACCATGTGTTAAACTGTGTAAATTCTTATCTTTAATTGCAAAATGGGGTTGTTTTCAAAAGGAAAGACGGTAGCTCAGACAAAGTGTTTAGCTTGGTACACGGTACATAGAAAACCCTTTATCTTTGAGGAACAGAGTAATCGTTGTTTCTCTTTCCAGTGAAATGAAGACAATCCTGCCCAATTCTGAACTTCTTTTTTTAAGAGAATCTTTGGAAAATTTTTATAATTAAACACCACTTGGATCACAGAGTATGCTAATGCAGTGCAGGCGGTACAAAATGCAGTGTCCTAAGAAACGGAAGCCAGGGACCTAGTCCCTGCTTGGTCTTCCACAAATTGTTGAGCAAGTTATTTATTTTACTGTGCTCTCAGTGTCCCACATGTAAAGTTATGATTCTAAGATGTTATGATATTAGATGGTATTATTTAGAGGGATTCAAAAATTGGGAAACCAGCAAATTAATCTGACCCACAGTATTACCCTTTAATACTGTCCCTTGATGACCTCTCCTCACCCTTCTCAGGCACTCAACTACTCACACACTCAGAATATCTACCCAGGTAATTCAGAGTCAAATCTAGTCTATGTCAAGTTAAAATCTATATGCTAACCCAAGAGAAATGAAAGCATATGTCCACACAAAAACTTCCGTACAAATGTTCAGAGCAGCATTACGCGTAATAGTCAAAGGCGGAAATAATCCAACTGCCCAGCATCTGATTAATGGATAAATAAAATGGGGTTTATCCATACAACGCAATATTGATTGACTATACAAAGGAATGAAGTACTAATACATGGTTGAACCTTGAAAACATTATGCCAAGTGAAATAAGCCAGTCAGGAAGGACTACATATTGCATGATTCCATTTATACGAAATATCCAGAAGAAGCAAATCCATAGAGACAGACAATAGATTGGTGATTGCCAGGAGCTGGGAGAGGGGAGAGAGAGGAATGACTGCTAATGGATGTGGGGTTTCTTCTGGATGTGATGAAAGTGTTTGAAAATCATGCGATATTTGTACAACTCTTTGAAAATGTTAAATATCTTTAAAGTGCACATTTTAAATGGCTGAATTATACAGTATGTAGATTATAACTCAATAAAACTGCTCCTTAAAAAAATTCTATTTGAAAAAGATATCAAGAACAAAATGGTGACTCATTCAGTTTCTAAGGCGCTTCCTGTGATACAAAATGAGCTTGTCTAAAAATGTCTGTAAGTCAACGTTGAGTTAGGAATATACCTTTGGTGTCTTCTATTAAGGACAAAAAGAATCATTTCAGAGGGAATGGAGACAAAAGAAAAAGGGTATATTGGCAATTGAATTTTGTAATAGGATGGGTTGTAAATCGAAGCTTTTACTCTAAAAATTAAGGTGACGAGCCAAACAAATCTATATCAAGCGTTCTTAGGTTTTCCTGAGAAATAAATAAAAATGAATTAGGTTTGAGGATGCTTACCATTTACAACTACTTTTCACTAAATTTAAAATTTCAAAATACTTTATTGTAATTTCTAAAGACAAAATTGTCTACCAATAAGGCCAACCCAAGTAACCTGTGAGGGAATGATTATAAGGCAATGCTCAGTCTCCTTCTCTGTCCTTTGCAGACACACATATGCCTAATCCTGGGACCTCAACCTTCTGTTTTAAAAAGTATTTCTGTCTTGCGAACTTACCCCAGACTCTCATTTTAACCTGATTTTATCAATATGTGTGTCACAGGTCACTGCCAGTCATCTATTTAATAATGTTACGTATCTAAAGACCCTTCTGTAATTCTTATCATTAGTATTGTTCTACTTATTAGGCAGAGAAAAAAAATATTATCCATGGAGGCTTTAAAAAAAAAAAAACCCACAAATCCCCTTCAGAAACAAAATAAATCTCACTCAAGCAGCAGGCAAAGGCAAACACTGAGAAAAAGAGAGCTAACAGAATAGTATTATTGTCACTTTTCTCAAGAAAACCAGAGGTGGAGGTAAGGCTGGGAGGCGTTCCACGCCTGGTTTCCAGCTCTGATGTACTCACTCCCCAACATCCAGGAGAGCTGCATCTCTTTCTTCCATTTCTGTTGGCAACATGTAAGAAACCACTCACCCTTTGCAATCTTGCCACTCGATTTCGTGTCTAGCTGCTCGTCCTGACGAAGATCTGTGGGTCTGGTAGCACACACAGCATGCAGATAACTTCCTCTTCTGAAAGCGAGGAAAAAGGAGAGAGTGAGGGGCTCCCAGCGTAGGATGTGCACCCTGGTGCTGCCCAGAGCCAAAGCTTCGCTCCCACCAAGAAGGGAATTGGGACTTGTGACAGAGAAATATAAAAGTCAGCTGCTCCTTCATTTTTATTATAAAATGCACATAATATAATATTTGCTATTTTAACCATTTTAAGTGCACAATTCAGTGGCGTTAAGTATATTTGCAATGTTGTGCAATTCCACTGTTAGTCTCAGAAAGTTTTGATCACTGCTAAAAGAGACCCTGAACGCATTAAGTAGTCACTTCCCACTCTCCCTTCCCCAAGCCCCCAGCGACCATCACCCTGATCTCTGTCTCTGTGGAAACTTGTATGTGGATGTTCACAGCACTATTCACGATAGCTAAGAGGTAAAAACAACGCAAATGTCCACCAACAGATGAATGGAGAGACAAAGTGTGGTATATCCATACACTGGACTATTTTTCAATGACAAAAAGGAACAGAGTACTGACATTTGCTACAACACAGATGACCCTTGAAACACTGAACTTTCCATTTCTGTCCTTGGAGAGGATGAAGGCACCAGCAGGGGAGTGGCAGAATGTCACACAGGGGTCCACAGCTCTGGGCTCTGGGAAGGGTTTCTCGTCTACTCTAGGGTGCCAACTAGGTAATCTGTTGAGCGCCATTCAGGATGTCAGATGCTCTGGTTTTAAAGTCAAGAGAAGCAACCTTGCTTCTGTATAAGTTCATTAAAAATTATAAATTATTCTTTTAAAGTGCTTTAAAAGTAAGTTAGGGATTAGAGGGCATCGGGAAAAATAAGTCAGGAAGGGTAGAATTATCAAAGAGCCTACCCTTCCTTCCTTAATTTTTATGAGTCACCTTCCTCTTTTGTACACCCCATCTGTTCCCCACCCTGACTCCTTCCTATATACACTTACCACGCTGGGCTCGTCATCTCTTTGTGATCTGTTTCTTTATCTATGCTCAGGTAGACCTTGTGTACCCTGTACCTAGCTCAGTGTCTGCTGTGTAGTTGGCACTCAATAAATGGCATTTGAATGAATGAATGAATGGATAATGAGTGAACACATTAAGCAAATGTTCTTATCCTTGACTTCAACTGAAGCAAGTCCCACTCCCTGAGCATCGCTCTGCAAAAACTCCAGATCCCTCATCTAGAACGACCCTCTGAACTTTAGATCAGTGGTTATGTTACTCCTCCTTATATTTTGTGCCTGATGGGTGTAAAGACTTTATCCTTATTCACCTTCGTATTTCCTGTAGCCCCTGGTAGAGTGATCTGCACAAAGACGCACGCTGTAACCCTCTCCTACTCTCCACGCACACAGAATAAATGATATCATTAGATTATAACGATTTTGCAGCCACTAATAAATTAGGCAATGATTATTACTGGCTGCTAATATCGCAAAAAAGAGATCACCAGATGCTTGCCTCCTGGGGGAATATACAACCCTACTTGGGAAGTTATCCTTGCTCAAAATATCCAAATTATGAGAAACTCTGTAAGAACAATACCCTGCCCTTTTTCTTTTCCCTGAAACATATCAAAGAACTTTTTGAGAAAAAAAAAATGTTATAGAGTATAGCAATTTTTTATTATTTTCAATTAAAAATTATTTAATTCATTGTTTTTTTAATTAAAAACCCCTCCATTTCTTTTGATGGATTTGCTAGAACAATGAAACATCAGCAATTTAAACTTATAGAGTAAAGTAAAAAATAAAAAAAAGACATAACTGTGTATACATATATATTTGCTTATGTATGTATATATTATGAAGTGAAGCCACAGAAGAAAATAAAGAACAGTACATAAAAGAAAAGTTCCAAGTAACGATCAACAATGAATCTAGCAACAGGTGCTCACTCAGTGCCACTGATTCTGAAAACTCTTCTTTTGAAAAGTCACTTTAATGAGTACAAAACTGACCATTTTCATTTTCTCTAGTTTATCCACTCAGTTGATGGAACTCTGATTAGGCAATTTTCCCTTTTTTTTCACTTTCTTTTTATCACCAAACACTCTGAACATGATAAGAGAGCAGCGTGTCCTGAAGCATGGGCTTTCTCATCACCTTGAAATTACTTCTACTTCATTAAAAAAACAAAAAACAAAAAACAAACAAACAAACAAACAAAACGGGAAAAAAACCACCTTCTTACTAAAGAACAATAGAAGGACCTAAATTTCTGTCTTAGCACTAAATGCCTCTCAGTGCTGTGGAAACTTCTCGTTTTCTAGCGATTTCAAGGTCTGTATATTCCCTGCTGTTATAGTCTTCATCGAAATAAAAAGGAAGGAAAAAAGAACAGAAGAAAGAAAAGAAGAAACTCTACATGACAAGAACTTTAAACCCTGAGGGTGGTTCATTTCGATTTTGAAGTCTTTTTTCACTATTTCAGGGACATTATGTCAACGTCTTAATAAGGGAAGTAAAGCAGTTTACACGCCTCAGAGCACGTGCACTCAAACCAGAAAATTGGCGTGAAGGGGAGAAGGCCAGGCCTGCCCTGCACCGACGGCAGCCACATGCCAAGGGGCCTGTTCTGGTGAAAACAGATGACACAATTTGCAGACGGCAGGTTTAATGTTGTCATTATGAGATCTGGTAGGAAAACGTCTTAAAGAAACATTTGTTTTACCTCCTTTCTCCCTAAAGTCTTGAAGTCATCTCACGCAAACGTTGAAAATAATTCTACCTAAATTCAATGAAATTTTGTTTTTATAATGTTGACATAACCTTGTGCTGCAAATAGAAAAGACATTTTTGTGTCCTAGAATAACTTTGTTGTCATGAGAACTGCTCTATCAGGCATCATGTTTCAACTTTGAATGTCATGAGCTATTTCTCTATATAAATTAATAAGTTTTACATAATTGATACAATATAATGTATCAAAGACTCAGTCCCATTTGCATTTTGCTAAACCTCAAAGCAAATGGAAAACTGAGAGCTATTAGTTTGTTTGAATTTTTAAATATTCCATAAGTAATATTTAGTAATGCAGAATTTTTATTACTCCTTTTTTTGTTTTATGTTATTTAGGCTTTGAGATTCTAAGTCATGACTTGCCAGAACAAAACAAAAGCTTGAAAATAAAATGGAGAGATTTATCCAAATATTTTAAAGTGTATATTTCTCATAAAGATACTTTTTTTCCTACGTATTCTTTTTTATTACGAAATCTGCCTGAATGAAAGGGCCCAGAAGTTTTGGAATAGCTCATTTAGTTCGGACTTTTATGTAGGTTTCTCCTTATGGGCCATAATTAAAGAGCTTACTAATGAATGACAATCTCTTAAAAAATAGCAGTTTCATAACCTTGGATTGACAGAAGGTCTTCTTCAATGGTCAAGTTCAAATCAAATTTTGAAACCAATTATATATATTAAAGAAAGTCAATGTAAATATATCAGCCTGTATTCTTTCAGTTGCAAGTGACAGCAACAAACTCAAGCTAACATTAGCATGAGAAGGAAGACATGTCTTTTTTCTTTTCCTAACTACGAACTCCAAGTTTGACTAGCTTTATGTCTGGCAGGCTGTATAAACTTTCTTAGCTCCAATTTTTTTTCTTCTTTTTTGATGTGTGTTTGTTTTTAATCTTAGGCAGGTCTTCTCCAGTGGTATCAGAAAAGGCCACAAGCAACCCTGGGCTCATGTCTTAAAACCTTAACAATCTCAGGAGAAAGCCTCTTTGTCAATGTTTCCAGCCATTTATTCTGATTGGGATAGTTTGGGGCATACAATTCCTGAATCTATCACTATGTTCAGAAAAATGGAATATTTTAATGGCCAAGTCTGGGACAAGTGCTCATCCCGGAAGCTAGGACATAAGCTCATCTCCATCTGATCCGTGAAGACTGGGATAGAGGAGAAAAAAATTCTAGTGAATAATACAAAAAATTGCATCCATGAGATTGATGACCAATCTTATCATTGGTCAATATTAATAGTGTAAAAAAAGAGAGAGAGAGAGACAGTGGGCTAGGATCCAGAAGACCGGAATCTTTCTTTATTAGCTGATAGTTTTTAGGCAAATCTTTATGAATTATAATTCTATATTATAATTATTATATCATATAACATATAACTTTAAAACTTTATGAATTATTTGTGATTAAGTTTTCTAATCCGTGAAATGGATTCTATTGTGTCTTGCTACCTACATGGTGATAAGTCTCCAAACTTAATCTACAGATCTCCCTCTGACCTAGAATATTCTAGAATATTCCTTGTGGAGAATATTCCCCAGATCCACCCTCCCCTCTCCCTACCCCGATGTGGACCCCAGGAGGCTCACTTTTGTGGATATGTGAACGGGCTCCATTGCCCTTTAATTTTCATTTATGTTTGGACAATGAAAACCAATGACAAGGAATTTAGGGGGAGCAGAAAGAGAGCTAAGCACATTCACCCCTTGGTGACCTTCCTCTCGGCCAGTGGGTTGTCAGTGGTTGTGTTCCTATACTGATCGCCACAGCTTCCACTTAGAGCTATAGCTAAAGGTCTCTTGGGGTTGGTAACTGCTCCCTTCATTTACCCCTTTGAGCCTGGCAGTGGAGGAGCCTTACCTCTGATTGCTAGACTTGGGGGCCTTCATCATTTCTTATTGATTTTTTCTGAGCTACTCACAGCTCTGTGAATAGTTTCTTCGTTAAGTCTATTCAAACACGTTTTTTGAGTACAGCATGTGTTTTGTGTTGGGACCATGACCAAAACAGCTCTAGACAAATTTCCAAAGGCATCCCAATTTCGATGTTTGGAAAATTGAGACTATTATCTCATTTCAACTTGAGTATTTTTTTTTTTTTTCATTAGATGCCATACCATCCATCAATCATTCCAGCTTAAAATCTTGAGGATGATTTCAAATGTTCATTCTTCTTTATCTTCACATTCGGCTGACTATTAAATATTGTCAATCTTATTTCATAATTATTTAAAAAATATACTCTCCTTCACCAACTCTAATGCCAAATGGCCTCTCTGTTAATTCAGTCCAATAGTCTTATCTTCTACACAATCACGAATGTGACCCTATCCTTCCTCCTCTATAAGAAATTTGTGTTTCTAGGACTCTTGGTCAACCACAAGATAACTCCGAGATCCTTTTAAATGCTGTTGAGACCATGATATGGGTTATCCTTTTCTCCTAGGACTGTAAAACTATGTGCAAGATGTTGAACAATCTCATTCTCTTTAATGTGCCCATGTCTTAGCTGGCTTCATGCATTGTGGGCTGTGAAATGGCCTTTTTTGCTCAGATGCTCTTTTCCGTTTTCTGCTTAAGATATTGCTAACTCATTCTTTAAATCTTACTTTATATTTTACCTTCTCTGTGAGGAATTACCAATGCCCCAATAGTAATTTGTTTTTTATGCCCCAAATACATTGTACACATATTTTTAAAGCATGATGTCATTGCAATGTAGGTATTATTGATGCCTGTGCTCCAACTTGATTATGGGCCCCTTGAGGGCAAGTGTTGTATCTTACCTATTTTTGTACTGTTGGTGTCAAGTTACAGAGCCTAGTGTATAATGGCCTTTTAAAAATAAAGGACACTTAAAAGAATGAAAAGACAAATAATAGACTAGGAGAAAATATTTGCAAAATGTGTATCTGATAGAGGACTGTTATCCAAAACATGAAAAGAATTCTTAAAATTCGACAATAAGAAAACAAACACGTCAATTAAAACATGGGCATAAAATTTGAATAGACACCTCACCAAAGAAGACATACAGATGGCAAACAAGCATATGAAAAGATGCGAAACATTATATGTAATCAGGGAATTATAAATTAAAATAATGAAATACTACTACACACCTATAAGGACAGCTAAAATAAAAAAACCTTAAAACTAAATACTGGTCAGGATATGTAGCAACGGAAACTCTAATTCATCAGGATACTGGTCAGAATGCAAAATGATACAGACACTTTGGAAGATAGTTTGGCAGTTTCTTGTAAAGTTTAACATAGTGTTTCCATTTGATCCAGCAATTATGCTTTTTAGATATTTACTCAAATGAGTTGACAGATTATGTCCACACAAAAACTGACACACAAACATTTATAGCAACTTTATCCATAATTACCAAAACGCTGAAGTAGCTAAGATGTCCTTCAGTAGGTTAATGGATAAATAAACTATGGTGCATCCAGACAATGCAATATTATTCTGTGCTAAAGAAATGAGCTATCAAGCCATGAAAAGAGATGGAGAGATCTTAAATTCATATTACCAAGTGAAAGAAGCAAATCTGAAAAGGCTACATAATGTATGATTCTAATGTATGATGAAACTTCTCTTTCTAGTTTATGGTGGCTACATGATATTATGGGCTGAATGTTTGTGTCACCTCAAAATTCATATGTTAAGTCCTTACTCCCAATATGACTGTATTTGAAAACAGGGCTTATCTAGAAATAATTAAGGTTTAATAAAATCATGAAGGTGGGGCCCTGATCTGGTAGGATTAACTCACCAGAACCAGACCGTGCTGGCACCCGGATCTTGAACTTCCAGCCTCCCAACTGTGAGAAAATGAATTTCTGTTGTTTAAGCCACACAACTCATTCATTTATTCATTCACTCATTTTTTCAGCAGTTAGCAAATAAATAACCTGATGTAAACAAAGCAAGAGCTCTAAAACTACTTGGAATGATACCATTTGAATATATGTGTAAGTTTCCTAATAAGATTACAGAGATGTGACTAAACTCATTTTTTCTATGTAGAATGCATTCAATATATTGTCATTTCTCATAAATATGTATCATATCTAACTAAAAAAATTGAGTAAATATCTAGAATCATAATTGCTGGATCGAATCGTAAGATTATTGTCAGTTTAAATTATTCAGAGTAAACGTAATGTAGGAATAAAAAAGTAGTATTAATTAAAGTAGATCAGTATTTTAAATGAGTCCCAATTCGTATGACAAACTCGTTTAAAGAAATTCACATCTTTTTTTTTTCTGCAGATGAAGACACTATGTGAGTCTTGAGAAAGGTCTGGAGAAATTGTCTAAACCACAATAGTAGCAGAGAGGTGTTTCTTGGCTCCAGTTTGGAACATAAGCTTTCACATCAGTCTGAAATGGAATTGATAAAGGGGAAGAGAAATATGTCTTATTTTATTAAGGAACTTCTGCTAATGTATGTCAATGAAATAGTCTTCCTGCTTTCATTTTTACTGGGATTTCAGAAAGTCACATTGATTTGGCAATATTTGATCTCCTCACATATACGTATTTTAAATATCAGCCCTTCTTGATAATGTAGTCAGGTGGCAGGCTATAAAGTCCCACTTTTTTTTTCTTTGGTAAAAATTATATCTGTAAAATAAGTGGTGTGCTCCAATGTGGGATGTGTGTCTTAAGAGCATTTCTGACCTGTATTAAAGAAATAATTCTGGTGACATTGAGTTAAGTTAAAATAATGGAAAAGTTGAAAGTATTCAATAATAATAGTTCTTACTAAGTCACTGAGTA
>NW_011888880.1:4898212-4900574 GCF_000151845.1 Pteropus vampyrus | reverse complement strand
CTTAGAGCTATAGCTAAAGGTCTCTTGGGGTTGGTAACTGCTCCCTTCATTTACCCCTTTGAGCCTGGCAGTGGAGGAGCCTTACCTCTGATTGCTAGACTTGGGGGCCTTCATCATTTCTTATTGATTTTTTCTGAGCTACTCACAGCTCTGTGAATAGTTTCTTCGTTAAGTCTATTCAAACACGTTTTTTGAGTACAGCATGTGTTTTGTGTTGGGACCATGACCAAAACAGCTCTAGACAAATTTCCAAAGGCATCCCAATTTCGATGTTTGGAAAATTGAGACTATTATCTCATTTCAACTTGAGTATTTTTTTTTTTTCATTAGATGCCATACCATCCGTCAATCATTCCAGCTTAAAATCTTGAGGATGACTTCAAATGTTCATTCTTCTTTATCTTCACATTCGGCTGACTATTAAATATTGTCAATCTTATTTCATAATTATTTAAAAAATATACTCTCCTTCACCAACTCTAATGCCAAATGGCCTCTCTGTTAATTCAGTCCAATAGTCTTATCTTCTACACAATCACGAATGTGACCCTATCCTTCCTCCTCTATAAGAAATTTGTGTTTCTAGGACTCTTGGTCAACCACAAAATAACTCCGAGATCCTTTTAAATGCTGTTAAGACCATGATATGGGTTATCCTTTTTCTCCTAGGACTGTAAAACTATGTGCAAGACGTTGAACAATCTCATTCTCTTTAATGTGCCCATGTCTTAGCTGGCTTCATGCATTGTGGGCTGTGAAATGGCCTTTTTTGCTAAGATGCTCTTTTCCGTTTTCTGCTTAAGATATTGCTAACTCATTCTTTAAATCTTACTTTATATTTTACCTTCTCTGTGAGGAATTACCAATGCCCCAATAGTAATTTGTTTTTTATGCCCCAAATACATTGTACACATATTTTTAAAGCATGATGTCATTGCAATGTAGGTATTATTGATGCCTGTGCTCCAACTTGATTATGGGCCCCTTGAGGGCAAGTGTTGTATCTTACCTATTTTTGTACTGTTGGTGTCGAGTTACAGAGCCTAGTGTATAATGGCCTTTTAAAAATAAAGGACACTTAAAAGAATGAAAAGACAAATAATAGACTAGGAGAAAATATTTGCAAAATGTGTATCTGATAGAGGACTGTTATCCAAAACATGAAAAGAATTCTTAAAATTCGACAATAAGAAAACAAACACGTCAATTAAAACATGGGCATAAAATTTGAATAGACACCTCACCAAAGAAGACATACAGATGGCAAACAAGCATATGAAAAGATGCGAAACATTATATGTAATCAGGGAATTATAAATTAAAATAATGAAATACTACTACACACCTATAAGGACAGCTAAAATAAAAAAACCTTAAAACTAAATACTGGTCAGGATATGTAGCAACGGAAACTCTAATTCATCAGGATACTGGTCAGAATGCAAAATGATACAGACACTTTGGAAGATAGTTTGGCAGTTTCTTGTAAAGTTTAACATAGTGTTTCCATTTGATCCAGCAATTATGCTTTTTAGATATTTACTCAAATGAGTTGACAGATTATGTCCACACAAAAACTGACACACAAACATTTATAGCAACTTTATCCATAATTACCAAAACGCTGAAGTAGCTAAGATGTCCTTCAGTAGGTTAATGGATAAATAAACTATGGTGCATCCAGACAATGCAATATTATTCTGTGCTAAAGAAATGAGCTATCAAGCCATGAAAAGAGATGGAGAGATCTTAAATTCATATTACCAAGTGAAAGAAGCAAATCTGAAAAGGCTACATAATGTATGATTCTAATGTATGATGAAACTTCTCTTTCTAGTTTATGGTGGCTACATGATATTATGGGCTGAATGTTTGTGTCACCTCAAAATTCATATGTTAAGTCCTTACTCCCAATATGACTGTATTTGAAAACAGGGCTTATCTAGAAATAATTAAGGTTTAATAAAATCATGAAGGTGGGGCCCTGATCTGGTAGGATTAACTCACCAGAACCAGACCGTGCTGGCACCCGGATCTTGAACTTCCAGCCTCCCAACTGTGAGAAAATGAATTTCTGTTGTTTAAGCCACACAACTCATTCATTTATTCATTCACTCATTTTTTCAGCAGTTAGCAAATAAATAACCTGATGTAAACAAAGCAAGAGCTCTAAAACTACTTTGAATGATACCATTTGAATATATGTGTAAGTTTCCTAATAAGATTACAGAGATGTGACTAAACTCATTTTTTCTATGTAGAATGCATTCAATATATTGTCATTTCTCATAAATATGTATCATATCTAACTAAAAAAATTGAGTAAATATCTAGAATCATAATTGCTGGATCGAATCGTAAG
>NW_011888880.1:4859871-4895337 GCF_000151845.1 Pteropus vampyrus | reverse complement strand
ACACACACACACACACACACACACACAAATGCTTTGTTGCACGCTCACATCCACTGAAAGCCTGGGTAGAAAAGTAATGAAACACAATGAAAACAATAGTGCTGCTCCCCAACCAGTCCATCCAGTCCATCCGTATTACCGGCCTTCAAAGCTCGTTATAGATGTTAGAGTATTTGATCATCGCATCTCTATATGGGGGAATATAATTCCCAACCGGAAACTGAGGAAAAGGGATTAAGTGATTTGTACAGACCTCAGGGAGCCAAGCTAAATCCCCGTGATTCTGTAGTAGAAAAATAATTTTCTTTGCATACTTTCATCTAAAGTGACTTAGGACTTAATTAAAATTATACACATTTTGAAATACATAAAATTCTAAATGCCAGTCAAGGCCGACCTTGACCTTGTCTGCTCGAATACATGGAGTATAAATCAATTCTATGGTTATTGTTTTAAACTTTTAAAGGTTTGCTGATGCTTCTTCCCTTAAAAAATCTGAGAGGTTATTTTTATTTTCTTAGGTACATATGCAAATGATTGGCAAGACCTGTAAATGTTCTTTTCACCAACTGTTTGAATGTGGGTGCATATGCATATGTGTATTAAAACTTTTAACTGGAAAATATTATAAAAGATGAAACAAATTATGGTAGTTTGTGGATAGTGTTATGTGCCCAGCAGGTGTGCTTGTTCCTTCAATGACATATCTATTGTGTGTACTTGAACTCTTTGGAAGTAACTAAAATAGATTAGAAAGATTTCCCAACTTTTTCATTAATTAGTTCCTTTCCCTGTAATATATAATCTCACAGAACTTCCTTATGAATTTTTATGATTATTTCACCATTTTTATGAAATGATTTATAAAGAAAATATTTTAGGTAAAAACATTATATTGTAGCATTATTAAAATTATATTTATAAAGTTTATTTAACATAATATTTAATATTCATAAGATAGAGGTAAATTTTAAAATGTCTCCATTTATCAAGTTACTCATGCTACTTAATTTCATTTAAATATGAAAGAAAAAATAATCTGTCAGTAAACATTATAAGATATTACATAAAATTTAGTGATTTAACACATGTTAAAAAATAGACCAAAACGATTGACATAGTCCAGCATCCAAAATAGGTAGAAACAGTTCTTACGACATCTTTGAAATTTCGGTTGTAAACTTTGATCAATTGATTATTTTCATACATTAAAAAATTTTAAATTATAGAAATTTGTAATAAATTCTAAAAATACATCATTTTTATAAGTTTAAAACATTTTCAAAAGTTTTAAAAATGATTGATATTTGTGACTGGCATTTGCAAGCATCTGTGTACAAGTTATATATTGTACATATATATCATTTTTATTTGCAATTAATGTAAGGACAATTTAGACATATTAATCACTACATTTACTCTTTTTCATCCTAGTTCTGAACTACTAGAGATAACTTGTTGTAAAAAAATTAATCAGATGAATGCATTGTACAGATCTGATGAATAGCATATTGGGGTGATTGTGCAGAATTTTTATTACTTTTATAGTCTTCATTAACGTTCTATATTTGAATATATGTTTCTTACAGTTCTTATATTTATTTAGTAACCCATTAGTCATATAAATTGAACAATATATGCCATGAATCAAAACAAATAAAACCTGCATAATCATCAAAAGCTCCATGGTCTCTAATGGGATACAGGTGGGCAGCAAATCAAAAGAGACTGAAATATAAACAGGTTTTTAAATTTTCCTCACTAATTCACTAAGCACCCTCACTCAATGTACTGGGTGCTCTTAAATCATTTCTCTTTAAGGTATAATAGTATATTTAAATATTTTAAATGTATTTCCCCCTGGAAGAATATAAATCCCCATGAACTCTCTTCCAAGTTCCAATGTTTCTCAAATCTTCATTTACAGTACACACCTAAATTTGGGGGAGGCAGTTAGACACACCCATCTTATATTGTTAGTCGATATTTGGCTTATTTAAAGATAAAAGTAAAACCAAATAACGAAGACAAAAAGACACACAGGAAAAGGAAAATCGAAGGAGAAAAAGGGCAAGAAAAGGCTAAAAATGGATAAAAACGGACACCGAGCAAAGTTCATTTCGCAGGGCGCTTCCCTTATCCTCTGCCCCCCACCCACGCCCGCCTTTCAGGGCCTTGCGCACCACGCCACTGGCCCTCTACCCAGGCTGCTCCTGGCTCTTGTCATTGCGCCCCAAGTTCACGTCGGTGCTCCTTCAGCTCTCAGGCCATGTCATCGGGGAAGTCCCCCTACCCCCCGCCCGGGCTAGACTGCGCCAGCCCCCCTCAATATGACACGCCGTGCGCTTTTGCTCCACAATATTTGTCAGCATTGTTTATCTTACATTTTATCTATGGGCTTATTTAATGAACAAATCTCTTCTTATTGTTTAACCTTATAATGCCTTGTTCTTAGTAATGGTCGCACTCTCTGCTTCTATTTGCCTGAATGTCACCTAACTCCTAATTTTTTTTTTTTTTTTTTATTTTTTTTTGTTTTAGGTGAGCTGACCCCTTTCAGTGTTTCTTGTAGTGCAGGTCTCATAGTGGAGAGTTCCCTCAATGTCTGGAAAGGTCTTTATTTCTCCTTCATATCTAAAGGAGAGCTTAACTGGATACATTATTCTGGGTGTATTTAATTAACGCCAGCCTCAACTCTATATTGTAGGTTCCAGGAGGAGAGGGGAATTACCTGTTTATGCTAACGCCTATGTTTTCGAGGCTCGGCATGTTCTCTGGCCCTCAACAGGTGCCCAAATAAATATACATTGAAGGAGGAAGAAAGGGGGGAAAAAGAAAGAAGGAATGAAAGGAGAAAATAAACAAAAGAAAGAAAATAGTAAAATATTAGAAGAAGGGATAATAGGATGTATGTTAAATTCATTAATCTGACTCAACAAACATTTATTTGACGTCTACCATGTAGAAATTCAGGTGGAAATAGGGCTAGGACAGGGACCGGCCCATCCTGGAGGGCGTAGTGAGAAGAATCAGTGAATCCGCGGAGGCCGAGCTGACTGTGTTAACACCCCACCTGGCTTTTCCCGGGCATCGCACAGGTATCGCGAATCCAACAGATGCCCAGCCCATCCTCCCACACCAGCTTATTTTTTTCCTGGCATTTTTTTTTTTTTTTATCACAGCAAATGTCATCACTTCATCCAAGTGTAGATAGTGCTTTTTGAGAAATCGACAGTACGAGAGTGGTGAGAGATAGGGCGGTATCTTAATGGAGACAGGGACCAAGGGAGGCTTAAGGGGGTCACTACTGCCACTTGGAAATAGTGGGTTTTATCTGAACTTTTATGCTAAGACTAGCAGAGAAAACCCAGAGTCGTAACTGCAATGTCAAGGTCTGAGCTTGGAGGGTGGGCGGGGGGGGAGTGATTCAGACAAGAGAGTCGACTCTTTGATACAATATTTATTTATTCATCTATTTACTCATTCAAAACATTTCTTAAATATCTCTCTTCAAAGTACTAACTTAAGAAGCTCATCAGGGATACAATAATAGGTTAGAACCTGGTCTTTAGTGTCAAGAAAATGATGAAGTAGGACGACAGATGTGCAAGGTGCACAAAATTAAAACACATCTTACCGTAAGTCCCATAAAAGGTATACAAAAGTGATTGGATAGTTTCGTCATTCATTTATTATTTAAGAGACAGTTCCCAGGCCTTACTGTGGCTGGAGCGGGTCTGCCCGCGGCTTGAGGCCTCAGCTAACGCGCTGCGTCTTCTCCATCTGCCCTTCTCCTAGGGAGCCATGGAATGAACCCCTCTTCTGAGGGCGCAGATTGCCAAGAGGAGGCAAGGGTCAGGCCACCTTCTTCTCGGACACCCTACACAATCTCTTCTCACCCTGCAGCGGTGAGTTGTCCAGAAAGTCTCGTTTCCAGAAATGTCAAGATGAGAAGCAGGCGAAAGGTCAGGTTCTATGGCTCAGTGAGCATCTGGGTGGGTGCCGAGGCCCGCTCCGCTTTTATAGGCTTCCAGAATCACCAGTGATTCCCCTCAGGGAGCCCCCCGAAGGAATGACAGTCTCCTTCCATGAACTCTGAAACTCCGAAGGGCCGATGACTCAAATGACCCTTCTCTTTGTGCTTTAGACCAGCTGGTGGGGGTAGGACTGGGTGGGATCACAGTGTTTGATTCGGGTCAGGTGGATTTCTCTATTTCTTAGTAAAGGTGGTGGATGTGACAGGGGGTGGGTGGGTGGCACTTGTCTGAGCCCAATTGTGGTGGTTCTCATTCAAATGTGGGTACCTCATTCCTGTTTATTTTCAGCTGAACTGCGGTCACGAATTCTAGAGCAATAAGAAAAGTTCTACTCAGTAAAACTTTGTAGAAGTTTTGATCTTAGATTATTTTTAACTCAAGTATGTGTGTTATACTTTCATCAAGTAACTTTTTGTTGTTTCTATTAAAATTTTTCACTTAGGTATCTATTTATTTCGCCTGATGATTGATAATGTTATCCAGTTTCCTGATATTAAACCATTGTTACATTTCTCTGATCCTTTTAAAATTCCGTTGGATCACACTTAGGTGTTTTTCCAGTGCCAAAAATATGACATGTTGAAGGCAGGCATTCCTTCCATTGGAACGAGATGCTTGCTTCTGGCCACGGGCTGGTAGCAGAGCACTTGAATCCCTGACACATCCAGTGAAGCTCTCTTCCTTCCTCACAGCCTTGGGACACATGGTGCAGACTTTGAGAACTGCTGAACTCTTGAAGTCAACTTGCTGATATTATAGTTTCTCATCCATGTTACAGATGTGATTTCCTTGGTTGACATCTGCTTGATTTATGTTTGTCCAAGCATTTACTTTTACTTTGTTATGGTAATGTGCTTATCTTATAAAGGGAATGATCGGATTTTTTTAAACATAGAATTTAGATGAGACTTTGTCTTTTAAATGATTTGAGATAATTATAGGGACTAATCTATTGGTTCTTAATTTTGCTGTTACACGAGAAATAACCCTTGTGCAACGATACCTCCAGATATCTCAGCCAGGCACACTATCCCAAAGGTCGTGGGACAGAGAAGCTCATGGGCCAAAATAAAATGCTCAAATCACATGGATTCTTAAAACAGTTTAAAACACATAGTGAAAAGCGAGGGAAAAGAGATGAGCAAAGCTAACACGCTTTAAGGTAGGGTGTAAACGGGGTGGGAGGGCCACACTGCCTGATTCCTGACTCTTTCGGACTCCTGAGTCCTTCCAGCTAGTAGTGTGATTCTGAAGAAGCCCAGCAGATGGAACTTACCAGGGTCAATACACTTGCTGAAACTGGGAGAAGCAAGTAGATGTGCCTGACCCCTCCTGTGACCTGCCAATTAGCTGCTAAACAGCTCTGGATTTTACCTGGATTTCTTGAGCAAAGCACATGTAGGGCCAGTCATGAGACAATGATGGGTGCCACCAATGGTTGGCCAATTTATTGATGACATAGCCGTCAATATAGAGGTGACATGATCTATAATTTATTACTTTTTTATCCCTTTGTATCATTCTCATTTGTTCTGCTTATGTTCTATTTATTTAATGTATCTTAACATGACTTAGAGGTTACTTATTCTGTATCTAATAAATATTATGTATGCTGCCTATGTCTCTCAGGCTTCCTGCTTACTCATTATCTACAATTAACACATCCTGTGAGCTTATCTATGTCTCATAAACTGCTTGCTTAATTACTATGGTTAACTTTTTTCATAGGTTTCCTTCATCCCATTTATTTTGTTTTCTGTAGCAGAGTTGAATATTCTCAACAAGATAGCAAACACATTTTATCTTGGCATTTGGCAATGACCTGAAAGATAAAGAATCTTAAAGTTTAAGATTTCTTTAATAACCAAATTCAAGAATATACCTATAATGTCTGGAAAATCATTTAGCTTGTTTTTACTTTGCTATTCTTTCTAACTCCGGTAGTTTATTTTATTTTGTTTAATTTATTCAAGACTGTGGCAATTGCTACTAGACATTAACGTAACCTAATTTTATCTTGCATTCCTTTGAAAGTATATTACTAGCATTTGCATTGGATTTTGTTTCTGCAGTTCTACATATCACAAATGATTTTAATAGACCTGAGCAAAAGTACATCAACTCTTGCCACTGCTGGCTGCTGTTAACAACTGTTCATATGCTGTCAGTTTGGAGCAATAAACATTTGGGTTAGTGAACGACGTTTTGGAAGTGAACCTATCCTTAAGCAGAGGAGTTTCTGTATTTTCGGATGATATATTTATCTTTGAGGAAAGCAAAAAAAAAAAAAAATTAATAAAAGCTATTTGAGGGCAAAATGGACTGGGCTCCTCAGAAATTTTGGGGTTTGTTCACAGCTTTTTCTTTCATTACTATGCTTAAGTGTACAAGAAGATAAACACTAGTCTTAAGGAGTTTATTTCCATTTTGATCATAGTTTTCGTACTTTCAAAATCTATATTACTTTGAATTTGGCACGAGTATATTAACTGTTTTAGTTGTAAGGGACAGAAGGCCATCTTGAAGAAGCTTAGATAGGCAGAGGGATTTACCAAAGGGAAGGGTTCAAGAGTTAAACCAGAGTAGGTAAAGATATGATTGAGTCTTAGGAACGACTGGTCCTGGGGACATGAATGCCGATGGATGTCTTACATTCTACCTCACACCTTTTTATTTATCGTTTTCACCCTCTCTAAGGGCTGATCATGCTTCTCTGTAGAGCAGGAGACATGATCATTAAAAACTACTGCATTTCTCATTGTGTAATTTCTACCAGTAGAAACAGATCAACTTTCTACACTGCATTCGGTACAAAAGGCATGGAACAGGAATCTGATTGGCCAGTTCGGGTCAGGTAGCCACTTCTGGACCAATCAGCTGTGGCCCTGTGTTTGAGGGGGATGGGTAGGGTGATGTGAGCTCTCCACTGCTCTTTCTTGGACCCACGTGGTTGGAGCTGGGGAAAGAGCATTACCAGAAGTGGAGTGCTGGCCCGGCCTGGTGTTCACGTCTACAACACCAGAATCTGCGGTTTTTAAGTTTGTTCTAATTTTGATCGCCAAAAAAATGGGAGAAAATTTTAATTTTTATGAAATAAGTACCTTATTAATGCATCCATTTTTAGAAGAATTAAAATCTCGTGAATCTGAAGAACTCAGAGAAAATGTGAAAACGAAGAACATCGAGTTAACATAAAAAGTAAGCAAGATAATTATTCTGTTTTTCATAAATGAGGTATTGCATGGGTGCTTCTAGGGTGGAGAGAGGAGGTAGTGTGGTTTGTGCATCTGAGTCTGAAAATTTAGAGTAAAAATATACTGTGTCATCATGATGATTAAGAAAATTGCAAGTCACACATACCGAAGAGGTTAAGAGAGGTTAAACTAAAGAGTTACCACTTAACACTGTCCGTTTAAAGACCAGCTAACTCAAATCCGCAGCCACAGTATTTGTTTTTGACCTGTCCTTGACTTCTGCAACTATCTTTAACTCCTATTTACCTGGAATTCTACCAAAAACTTCTGGGAATTCTTTCCGTATTATTAGCATTCTTAACCAGTGAACACGTCCACAAAAAAAAGTGAAAATAGACTTTGCCTCTGAAGTTTTTCCATACTTTAATGTGTTTAGCATCCCCCACCACCTTCATCCCCCAGATGAGAGCAAGAAGCAAAAATCATGCCTTCCAATGTGACAGATGGCATATACTACTTTAAAAAAGTAGTTAAGGGTAATTGTCCAATTATGAGGGAGTGGAATTGTGGGTAGCAAAAGGAGCCAGATTTGCTCTAAGTAGATGTGAGTGTAGGTTTCAGTCGGCGTGGCATGTGGCAGAGTGTCTGCTTACAGAATTGCATGCCAGGCACTTGGGTGTACCAGGGCAACTGTGCTGTTTTAAACAGCTCCTGACGAAGTGAATAGCTTCGATGCTATTATCTCCAGTTTGGTTCCCAGTGAGGGAATAAGAATATGGCAGCGAGAGAAAAGAACGATAATGTCCAAAAGGCACGTATTAAGAAGCCACTTTCATAAAATCGCCTATGGTTTCAGGAATATGACAAGCATATATTCTTGAAGAAATTAGAATTTTAAAAACATATCGCGTTGTTTGCTGAAAATGACCAGGGAAGAAAAAATAAGATCAAATATTAAATTTGAAAAATTTGAAAAAAAAAGATCAAATTAAAATAAATTGGAACTTGCTACCCCTGGCCTGGTGACTAACATGGTATTTGCCAAATGTATTATGTTTTTAATAATAATAATAAAAAGAATAAAGCAAAAAGAAGTGCCTTTGGCAAATTTCTTTGGGCACTCTCAACTTTATATTAATCAGTATGTGAAAACACCCAAATATCTGAACCACATTAGATAAAGTATATGAATTAGTCACTCACAATATGTGTATTAGATTCAATAAATAGGTGTTTTTACAAGTTGCATATAAAGCTTAGTGGAATCTGGTGTTGTATGGAAATTTCACAAGCCAGTCTTGACTGAGACAGCCTAGGGAATTGGAGAGCTGGGGACAGTTAACTCTGAGAGGTCACACATACTGGATCTGTACCTAATGTTTATTATTTGGTGTTTATGTTTAAGTTGGCTACAAAATTCTGTTTGTTTTATTTATTTTTCTCAGCAAAATGTTGAGATCAAATTCTAACATACGGAAACATTTCTACACTGCAAGAGAGAAAGAACAAGATTTCAAAATAATGTCATATGGAATATATAGTTCCAACAGAGGGTACTAGATATTTCATATAGCAAAAGCAATATTTGATGAAGTTGGTAACTCTCCCCTTTTTCTTCTCAAATACATTTCTGTTTTTTTTTTTTTTTTTTAAGTGCTTTCCGAATTCATTTGACATAGTAGGGTACATTTAAAAATATTGATTCTTCTCTGTTACAGGCTTGGTTTGCTTCTCTCTTCTAGAAAAAGTTAAGTAAGAAAGCGTTTGATTCAATAAAGTTCAACAGCATAAGCTTCTATTTATTAAAAAAAAAAAGAAAAATTCACGTAGTAACTTTTACGCTGCCTGATAAGGTTTATTTTAAAACTTAATATAATTTTGTAAGCAAACGAATTTCTACATAATATCGGTAATATTCATAAGGCAGCAGAGTAATCTTTGATCTAGAAAATATGCTTGACTATTTGCATGATTTTAATATTCCCACTAGTTTCCTTCTTTCCTCTCTCTCTCTTTCTCTCTTTCCTCCTTCCCTCCCTTCTCTCCTCTTCTTTCCTTCCTTCCTTCCTTCCTTCCTTCCTTCCTTCCTTCCTTCCTTCCTGCCTGCCTGCCTGCCTGCCTGCCTTTGTTCCTGCCTTCCTGCCTTTCCCATTGAGGAAAGGAATGAAGATGGAAAACAATTTTTTCCCCCTCATGGTTTAAAAATGTCCAGAAATGTAAATCTCTGTTTAAGATGCCACTGATGTTGATTGCAATTATCAATAAGACTTGGAATTTTCCTGTACTAATGAAAATTTGGCAAGTTGGAAGTTTTGAGAATCTGGATGAAAGAATTTGAATTCACTTGTGTGAGAGCTTTGTGCCCCTTTTACAATCGTTTCAATTATTTAATTTTTAAACATCTAATACATGTGTTACCGAAGCGAGCACAATTTTTAAACATCTAATTCCAAATTTCTTTCACAGCACTCGGTTTGGACAGATATTACTTAGGTTAAGCATATTCATCTGAAACTCCTATTTTCAGAGAGCTTTTAATAACTATGTTGCATAGCAATGAAAACCATTATTCTACTAGAATACTTTGGCCCTTGTATCTCTAATGGGAGAAATTAAAGCTCCCTCCTGCTTTTAATTAGTGTTTGGCCATATAGCACACAACTATAAAAATGCTTATTTTATTGTATCAGATAAAATTTGTGCCATATTTGCAAATGCGAGGACAGCGGTGTGCTTTAGTAGCTACATGAAAAGAAAATACAGCTCCGTAAGGCTATGTCTGAAAACGAGGAAAGCTTGACAAAGATAAATTGAGCATTTGCTCAACCAATAAAAACAGGCTAAAAAAAAAAAAAAAAAATCAAGTGGACCACATATGGAGTTATAGTTAAAAAAAAAAAAGGGAGCATATAATATTTTGCATTAACCCTCCAAATTCCACCGTGAAATAGTCAATAGGGTGATTTCTTCAGATTTGTGGCTAATTGGTATAATCTAACAAACTACGTGCTACATAATTTTGGAATAAAAGTCTTGCCGGAAAAAAAGATATAATCAGCCTCTAGCCATAGGATACCATTCTCGGCAATAAAGAGACAATAATCAGTGAAGCAACCGGTTGGTTGAAATGAGGAAATAGGGAGAGAATAATTATCAGTTCGTAATCGCCGTGACCATTCCCCTCTCCTGCAGGCTCCTCTTGAGCGAAGCTTCTGCACCTGGCACTTGTGTGTACTTGCAGCTGAGAGAGGACACAGAAGGCCAGGCCATAATGGCCTGCTCCCCGGCCCTCTGAGCAGGTCGCCATCTCAATGGCTGCAGATGTCTGTGAAGAATGATCACTCCTAGGTACTTCCTTCGGTTGTAATCCAGAGTCCTTGCAGGCAGCGGCTTGAGCTCTTTAACATAAAGGCCGGGCCTGAATTAAGGGTCTTGGGAAACCTTTCATAGGCCAGGCTTTAGATGTTCTAAGCAGATTGTGAAAATAATTTACAACAAAGGGCCAGGTTAATTTAAAAGTAAGGTTAAAAAAAAAAACAAAACATTAACTCTATGTTATGCTGCCTCTGATGAGTTTCTATAAACCGATAAGCTTGTCTGATGTAGCTTTCTGAATTTTAAACACATATGCACAAGCTAGCTAGGCTATAACTGGTTCTTATTAAGCTATTAAAAGGGAATACTAAAAGGAGGCTTAAAATCAGGTGCATTCAATAAAACTCTATTTGAGTTGGCACAGAGGCAGTTGCATATGTTTTCTGGTTGAGCTGGTGCTGGAAGTTTATCACCTGTATTACCTATGCTTAAATGGTATTTTGCTCCAATAAAAGTACCATTTATAATTTCTATCAGCTATCATTAGAGTATATTCATAGTTGATGAATCAACTTAATGTTAAGAGGCAAGTAATACACCCATTAGATTTACTGTATTTTAATAGTGATTTATGTCTGTTGATTAGCCATGAGTGTCAGGAGAAGGAAAAGGAGTTAGTTCAAAGACGGATCCTTAGGGCAGAATAAGTGCTCCATTTAAATTAATAGATTAAACATGTTTATGACCATGATCAATATCGTCCAACTGAGACAAGAAACGATCCCCAATAAAGAATGCAGTTAACATCCTACTTTAAGGACCAAATTATTGTTCTCCCTTTATGATTCTAGCTGAAAGGAAATATTGTCTTCATCGTTCATGGAATGGTTTTGAAATTGGGCGTAAGCTGGAATCAATGACCCTTTATTGTATGCCTTTCAATACAATCCGGCTTCCTCTGGAAAAATACTTGTCCTTTCTGGAATTTGCCAACACTCTATGAATTGGCCAGAAGGAGTTGCCAAGAGGCAAACTGGATGGCATGAAATGTCAAGATCCAAGAATGGGACCACGGTGTCATTGACACACACCGCACGGCCTGGACCAACAAAGCACCATGCACTCTGCGCTGTGTTCTAGGTGCACATGCTTACATCCTGGAGAGACTTGTTATCTAAATTTGGCGACTTTCTAACTGCATGGGATATCTAAGACCCACCGAATGCTAATTCTGCACAGTAAATACTAACTTTTTTTCAAGCCAACAACCTTCCTCCCACACCGCGTTTGGAGTGATGGTGGTTATGGCTTTCTCTTCTGGAGCAACACGTTCCCAGACACACATTTCTCACGACCATTTCTGAGATAATGAAATTAAACTAGATCTCGAAATTGTGCCTATTATTTGGGAAAGATTGTTATGAGGTTTTAATTAGAAGTTATGTGCACCGAGAGATCTATGGCTGTAAATTTTCCTGTACACATGGTTTTCATTATAATGGCAGCGACCCAATAACTTTTAAGCGATTCCCATCACCCACTTTTCTCTGTGCCCCTCCTCCCCGAAACTGAAATCATATTAGAGGTCACCCAGGTTTTTGAAAGAAGAGTGGACGTTTATAGATATTCTTGAAACAAGAATCCCTATGTTTAAGAAAGAAACCAGAACTACCATAGAAAAAGATTAGCTACATTATTCTTTGTCATATAAGTGTGGGAAGATAAAACTATCTAAAACTTGGGCTTGTTCTAACAGTAATACTTTTGGGGGGGGCGGGAATAAGTATTTTCTATGAAGAATATCTTACTCAATTCAGGATTGTGATGGTCGTCGCAGACTGATTAATGTGTCCCAGTCATTTCACCGTCACATTATATATCGTTAAATCAGAGATCTGTACAAAAACACAGTCATTGCCCTCTACGAACCCTGCCCCCCGCAACAGTTGGATTGTTGCAATATAATGTGGCCTATGTTATGAAATAACTCTTATTTTCCCTTGGTGAAAATTATGAGTATTATGTATGGTTAAGCAATCTTTGTATTAAAAGCTGTAATTCTGAAATCTCCCTGGTTCCCTAGGGTGGCTGACTGAATCCATCATCTTCAACTCTAGAAAGAGGAGATGGGTAGAAATGACACTTGAACTTTTTGGGGCAGAAGGACCCTTTTCACATGGAAGATATTTTCTGTATTCCCGTAACATGGTTATTATACCTTCAACAGCCATTGACTGAGAAAATGAATTTTGCAAAATCTAATATGAATTCAGGAACACTTTAAAATAAATTGATAATTGTAACAGCACCTACATACACTTGAGGAATAAAAGAAAAGCTGTTTGCAGTATATCGTTTATTCAGTCTAAAAATTTGATGGACCTATTTAGATATAAGAACTCCCCCGGCTTGGCCTCCCTCAAGGTTGTGACCACAGATTCGAAGCCATTGTTTTAAAATTAAATTTAAAGAGTCAAGGCTATTTTACAACGGTAACAATAAACAACAATAACAACAATAAAAGTAATTCCTTCAGGGCCCTGAGAACATGTCTGGGGATTTCTGGTTCCCTATAGGAAGAAGAGCATCTGAAGAAATGAAAATCAACTTTATGAAAGTTTCTCTGAATTCTGTATTAACACCGCAAAGCAATTTTATTTATAAGATTATCATAGTGCTGAGAATGTAGTATTTAAAAATGTTGGTAAACTTGTGAGCTCCTGAAAATATGTCTGAAGACTCTCTCAGATTAAAAAAAGAAATTATCCAGACAACAGTAGTCACAGAGCATGACAACCATTTTGGCTTTGAAAATTAGACTTAGAATATTACTCAGATTATGAACAAGAATATTCTGGAACATCCTGTGGGAACTTAAGACCCTTTAAACTAGAGAGGAGGGTTCAAAAATTATTATGCATTGACTACCTACAGTGTGCTGGTCAATGTTGTAGGTGACATATGTGTCCTATTGACCCCACAAAATAATCCTATAATGTAGTTGTAACTATCTCCCAAATGTAGCAAAAAAAAAAAAAAAAAAAAAGCAGTGAGCATTTGGAAGCAACATGCTGGACAAATAAACTCATAAACTCCTGGGAAGAGAGTTTTCCCATCTGGACCAAATAGTAACCAGGAAGCTTTGGCTTAGACATCACTGAGAACAATAGATGGAGAATCCCAGCATCACTGAAGGGTGGGCCGGCCTTAGCAACCACATAGCTTTTGTGCTACAGACAAACTACACATAATACAGACAGAACTGGGCTATGGGAAAGAATTCTTGAGGACTGAAGCCAAGCAGACTAGACTTACAGGAGGAGCAGAAGAGGCAGCTGCAAGTCCTCTGAGAGTCTTCCAGATTTTTCTAGGAAAGGACCAGTAGTCTGGGATAAGGACTAAAAATGCCCGTCTAACACATATTAGGAACTCATTTGAGTTTTAAAAAAGTGGATGAATGGTTGTTCTAGTAACTATTGCTACATTATAAATGCTCTTACGAGTTAGTGGCATAAAAGAATCATTTTATTATGTTCAAGGATGGTGAGGAGTAGAAATTTGCATAGGGCACAGTGGGGATGGCTTATAAAGTCTGGATGACTCAAAGGGCAGGCAGGGCCTGAAATCACCTGGAGGTGTCTTCACTTACAAATCCAGAAATGCCTATTGGCTGTCCATTGGAACAGTTTACCTGGCCTTTCCAGGTGGTCCCTCCAGGTGGGCCACTCTGGGCTGCCTCAGCATGGTTTCCAAGAGCAAGCAACCCGAGAGACCCTCTCTCACCTTTGATGACTTAGCCCCAGAAGTCATGTGACATTACTTCCCCCATAATTACAAATTCAAGGGGAGGGAACGTACACCCCACCGAGGAGAAGAATCAGAACAACGTTAGAAGAGCATGTAGGATGGGAAGTATTTTTGCAGCTGTTGTTGGTTGGAAAATAACAATTTGCCACAGTGCAGTAGCTCCAGGCACTAGGGAGGAGTGAGACAGTCATCTCTAAAGTTGGCTCGGCAGGTCCGAAGCACAGGGCAAGAGCCTTTGGAGTGTGGACAGTGCTTTTGTTCTCTAGGAGATCAAGGCTGGCCTTCACACTCACGCTCTGTTCTGGGCTGGAGGCGAGTTTAAGCAGTCAGGCTCAAAATCTAGGATCAGCTGAGAGAAACTTCTAGATGAGAGGGGCTACTAGGTGTCAGCTAACAAATGAAGTTTCAGGAATTAGAGAATAAGGGAAAACGATGAAGCCCACTTAGGAAAAGCCTAGAACCTTCTCATTTTCTCCGATTTGTTATAATGACAAGAGGCACAAGTCTTTTAAAGGTTAGTGTCTAATTTGGGGGACGGCAAAGAATCTGACTGCTCTACTCAGTCATTCTTCAATTAATTGATTAATCAATTCAACAAACACTTGAGTGCAATTATGTGCAGTTTAGAACCTCAAGAAAAAAGCATAGTTAGTGGCTAAAGGGACAGGTGAAGAAAAGCAGCTGCGTCTGGGAGGTCCTTGGAAATAAGAAGAGCAGGCCAAGCCTCACATAAGGAAAGGACCCTGAGGGTTCAACAAGCAGGAGGCCTAAAACCTGCCTTATTTAAGTCTGGTCAAAATGACCAGTCGAGGCTCACAGACAAGCAAAGATAGGCTAGATCCCACTTGGCTGATGCTGTTTGGACTGGAATTCAAATTAGATTCACTGTAAACATAAGCAGTCAAATGCTGTGATTAAAATATTGCTTCAAGGCCCTTTGTCCCTGTCACTTACTTCTTTCTCAATGCTTTAAATGTCAATTTAAAATGTATTTTGAACTATTTTACTCAAAAGCCTCGCATGTTTAAATTCTTTGCACCTCTTTTCTCGTAATCTTAAATATTTTATTGTTGCTGTGAACCTCACAGAACGGGAACATTCAGCCCGTGCTCGGTTTTTCCTTGGCTGACTATTCAATAAATGAGGGATCTAAGCATTTGTTTTTTTTTCTGAGAGCTGTCTTCTTTTCATTTCTTTACTACTTATCGCGCCGTGGGAGGAGGCAGGCAGAAGCCAAAATAAAACTCAAAACACATATTTGTTCTTACCAATTACTATTTCCACTAAAATGATCAGAGAAAGGAGATTTTAAATGCTAGATAAAATGGTTTTCCTCCTATAGACTTCAGTTATCCATGCATGCTACCTTGCGCCAGCTCCCCACACTAATAAACGGAATTCTTTGGAGCAGATGGAAAATCGCGCATCGTATCTTTCACATAGGATTTCTCATTTCAAACACTCCAACCTCCGTCCAGGCTCTCTTTAGCTCGGATTCTGAACGAAACTTAGGTTTGTCAATCAGAAGCTCAGATTCTCTAGTCAAGGTGGATGGAAGCGAGACGCCTACCTTCCCATTGTTTCTATTTTCCTATCTTGGCCTGCCAAATGTCCTACCTGTTTCAGTCATGGACCCGTTTCAGAGAAGAGAAATACTCTAGCTAGTTTATGAAAGGTTTATTAAAAGATTGATTAACGGTTATTGAATGGCAGGCGGAATTTAATAACTGTTAAATTATTACGGTTATTATAATAAATAATAATAATAATAATAATAATTATTATTATTATTAATAACTTCCTATAGCATCCTGGGTATACAGTAATATTAATCTAGTTTCGTACCTAGTATTCAGAAAACTGGTTTTAATGCTCGTTTTCAAGAAAATATCAGCCTACGCATCAACCTATAGAGGCTTGTGGTTTTTTAGAATCTGTGACTGGGTTGACTCAAAGGGCCTAGTTTCGTCCCAAGTAAAAGAAACTTTACTTGTTTTTAACAACAACGTGGCCCACGTTTCTTTGCCTCCCTCAGATATAGGCACGGATATGCGACTAAGTCCTACACAATGAGCTGTAAATGAAAGTTATTTTCTGTGTCCTCTGGGAAATTATTTTAAAAAATGAACTTTCTTACAGTTACCTGTAGAGTAGCTGGAGACAACAAAATTTGCCAGCAGATTTGTTGTCGGGTGTGAGAAAAAGAGAACCAAGGAAAACGTCAGGATTTGGGTCAGATCCACTCAGGGACGAATACGTTATTAGCTGAAATAGGGAAGGCTGTGGCTAGAGGTTTGGAGAAACATCCGTTCACTTTTGGCCATGTTAAGTTAGAGACACATATTTGAGATCCAGGTGAAAATAGCAAGGAGGCGATTTGATGCATAAGCCTGGAGTTCAGGAGAGAGGTCCGGGCTGGATGGGGGGTGGGGGAGCGTATTTTAGAGAGTCTTCTGCGTGTAAGGGCCATTGGCTCTTCGTTTTTATGATTCGAGTTAGATTTTTGTTCACTTGTTCTAGAGCTTTCATGCTTATACAGATCAGTAAGAATTCAGTAGGCTTCCTATCTACCGCCAACACCACAGGTCTGTGAGAGTCAGACTACCTGCTTGCTGCTTTGACTCTGCTGTCCCTCACAGTAACCACACCCATCTTGTCTTTGGAGATTGGGTGCTGCCACTTGGCTCCGGTCACTCCAAGATCCAATTATTCCCATTGCATTTAGGTTCTCCAGTGGGGTGGCTGCAGTTCACACTGCAAGGTTCTGGCCTGCAGAGAAGAGCAATCATAGAACTCTTCAAGGATGCTGGGGTTCCCCTCACAAGCTTATTTCTTAGAGTCTTGGTGAAAGGAATGTCTTAGAAATGCTCTCGGTGTGGGTGAACATGTCTTATAAGACAAATCCATTCTAACATTCCAGTCGAAGCCTCTGACTCTGTACCTCTACAGTAAACCAAGGGAGGTCGGGCATTTTCAGTCGGTCTTTTCAGTGGGCCATCTTCCAGTCCACGTTTCAGCCGGCCTACCCAGCAAACCAACCGTTAGAGCCCTTTCTAACTCCCAGAGCTGCAGAAACTCTGCTTAGTGAGTTCATATCAGTAAATTTGGCCGGATCCAACTTTATATTCCTTCCACTATTTATCTAATACCTTTAGGATCCATTCCCGTGCATATTTCCAGATTTCTGCCTCTGGAAATTTAGAAGACTCAAATAGTTTGGAGTGGAGTGTACCTACTCATGGGCCACCCTCAAGCTGTTCAGGATTAACCCCTTAGACTGAGGTGTAGAAGCTCATACCGCTGGGAGTGGGGAGACCTCTTCCACTGTCAAAGAAGACTCACCAGAATTTAGGGGCTCAATGTCCCCAGCTTGATCAGTGTCTTCCCACATGTCCCCATCCCAAGAAGATCCCATTCTTTCCAAATCAGTGCCTTTCCCTTCACAGTGGACACCCTGCAAAGCTGGGAGTCAGGTTGTCCTGTAACTCAGCCATTCACAGGGCAAGGACATAAGACTACAGGAGATAAGACTCTCTATTAGGGTACTCATAGTAGCTGTTAGGTCATTCATGTGGCCCTTGAGCTGGGAATTTGATTTCTGAGCTCATTCTTTTCTTCCTCTTCTTTGTCCAGCAACATTAGGAGCAAACAATAAGTATTATTATATCTTTTATTTTCCAAAAATGTTTGAAAGTATCATATACAGAGTCGCTTAACTCCTTGCTTTTTCTTCTCTCTCTCTCTTTCTCTCTCTCTCTCTGTCTCTGTCTCTGTCTCTCTCTGTCTCTGTCTCTGTCTCTCTCTTTCTCTGTCTCTCTCTCTCTCTCTCTCTCTCTCTCTGTCTCTCTCTCTCCTTGCTCTTACAAGTGGTTGATTAGGTGTGTCCAATGCAGATATTTGGCATATCTCTATGAACACTTCATCACACCACAGACTATTTGTGCTCTCTTACCAATAGAAACAGGTTTAAACTACTTTAATCCTAATCAAATCAGCCAATTCTAGAAACCTCAGAACCAATTCAGAAAACTCACCCTTAAAATTATGTTCAGAATTACTTAGGTTTCTCTAAGAAGACTGAGCTTTCTCTACAGCACTTTTCTTTCTGAGACCTCACCAGAATAACCTTAAAAGGTCTGTTCATGGCAACGTAAACTTTTTTTCTAGTATTCGCCTCAAAACTCTTCCCATCCTTACCCATTGCCCAGTTCTAACAATGTTTCCACATTGTTAGGTATTTGTTACAGCAGCAGCCTACTTCTTAGGCTTAGTTCATTAATTTCTGTCTTGATCTGTTCAAGCTACTATAAAAATGTTATAACCCAGGTGTTTCGTAAACAACAGATATTTATCTCTCATACTTCTGGAGCCTGGGAAGCCTGAGATTAAGGTGCTGGCACTTTCTCGTTCGTAGATGGCCAGCTTTTTGCTGTGTCCTCACATGGTAGAAAAATGAGGGAGCTCTCTGGGACCTCTTTTTGTAAGGACACTAATCCCATTCCTGAGGACTTTGTCCTCATAGTCCTCATACCTAATCACCCCCCAGAGGCCTCACCTCCAATACCTTCACATTGGGGATTAGTTTTCAACATATGAATTTGGCGGGGGGGACGTGATATTTCAGTCTAAAGCAAGAGTTAAGGTCAAAACTTCTAAAGAGAAGAACTGAATCTCTTTCATACTTTCAGGCCTAAGGAAGCAGAGACCCAAGAGGCTGTGAGCTACACCCAGGGAAAAGTTTACAAGCAGAGGCAAAATGAGTCTTACTGCGACTGTAACCCCTTGTCGACCCAGTCCATTTTTTGATTGAATTGAGGTGATCAGCTATCTGAAGCCTATATAGTTCTTTTATGTCTATTATAAAATCACTTGACATACAAAAAAGTAGTAATATGTGACTGATATAATTATGAGCAAAAATAAACAATAGAAGGTCAATAGATGATATAGATCTTGAAGTTAGAAGACAAGAACTTTTTAAAATATCTGTGGGAAATTTTTATATACCGTTTATAGTAACTGATAGGACAGGAAGGATTATCTGTAAGAATATAGAAGTTATGAAAAAATAATGAATCAACTTGAATTGATTGACATATATGGAATACTAGACCCACAACTACAGAATGAGCATTCTTTTCAAGAGCATATGGGATATTTACTAAAAGAGATCTCGTGCAATGCCATAAAGCAAGTCTAACTAAATTAAATCATGTAGAGTATGTCTTCTGACCACAATGGAACTGAATTAGAAATCACTTACGTAAAAAGCCCCAAATGTTTGGAAATGAACTAACACACTAAATAATTCACTAAATGTAGGAACGATCACAATAGAAACAGAAAATACTTTGAACTTAATAATAACTACAATATCGTATATCAAAACTCATGGTATGTAGCTAAAATAGTGCTCAGAGCAACATTTATAGTGCTAAATGCATGTATTAGAAAAGAAGAAAGGTTTAAAATCATTGACTAAGCTTTTACCTTATTAAGTTAAAGAGGAGTAAATTAAATCCAAAGAAAGTGAAAGGCAGAACATAATGAGTAGTGATCAATAAAATAGAGAGCAGAAATACGGTACTAAAAAACCAACACCTATAATTAGTTCTTTGAAAAGATGATAAGAATTGATAAATCTCTAGCAAGACTGATCAAGAAAAAGGAGAAATTTCAAATCACTTATATTAGGAATGAAGCAGGGACATATCAGTCTGATACTATACATATCACAAAAATAATGAGCCAATTTCAAACAACTTTCATGCTAAGGCTGGGAGGAGGGCTGAGGGTCTTCACCTTCGACGTGTAAAATGTCACTTCACTCCTCTCTTTTCAGATGACATCTCCGCACTCTGTTGTGCCTGCCTCTCAGGCCCTCTTTCTAGAACACATACCTCTAGCCTTCTGCAGTGGAGAAAAGACTAGCGCTCACCCCCTAAAACAGAGAGGCGGTGTAGGACTAGTTTTTATGGCAGACTCTCAACTGATCTTGCTGTTTTCGGTTCCAGTTCATCAACAATTCCAGAAATACACGGAATTTCCCTAAGACTTTCTGGGATGGTTCCGTGGTAAACATGGGCCTTGTTCTTGCCTTTCCCCTTCTGGCTAAGGAACTAATTTTCTTAGAACTGCTCATTTCATTCGATTGTCACCCATTCTTCTGCTTTCTCCCTTCCGGCTGTTGTGTCGCTCTCGATTTCTCTTCCGTTCTCTTTCCTCCTGTTTCCCCTCATCTTCAGAGCTCGGCGCCAGCCATCTTTAAGATATCTTCCCCCCCTACCCCAGATAGAACGGACTGCCCCTGTTGCATTCCCACCGCGTACTGTTATTGGCTCTGTGACCTTGGGAGACAAACATATCTTTCTGAGCCCGAATTTCTTTATTTGTAAAATGGAGATTCCTACTCCGAGGGTTGTTTTGAAAGTTCAATAGGAAGATGGGTCCGAAGTAACTGTATAGTATTAGGTACACACGAGGAACACGCAGGTGTTTTATTTCTGTCCTTTGATGTGAGCAAAAGCTTGGAGAAGAGGGGGCAAGAATGTGTGTTAGGGGCAAGGGGGACAGAGAGAGGAGGAAGCAGACACGCAGGGGACTCCTGGAAGACAATGAAGAGTTTCCTCTGACCTCAACCGGAAGTCATTGCCCACGTGGCACATTTCCAGTTCTTAAAATCGATATCTTCCTTTTTTTTTTACCCCTTAAGTTTAATTAACATCAACAAAAATTTGAAAGTTGCACCAAATGTATGAGGCTTAAATCAGCCTTGCAAAATTCCTGTTCAGCCTCTTAGAGGTTCAAATCAAACAAGTAAAAAGAAAAAAAAAAGATTTTATTATTTTTTTCTGTGCGAATACCTTCTATTGAAAATCCACAACTGATTTTTTTTTTAAGGTTAAAAGAATTAGACACTCATTTTCTGACCATAAGTGTTATCATTTGTAAATGTAATTATGAAAAAAAATATAGTAGTTTAAGAATCTGAAAACATTGATGAACAAAATTCTTAAATGTCTAAAACCATTTAAATTTAACGTTTAGCTTCATCAAAATCTATGTGAAAATTTTGTTTCTAGTCAGGGATGTTCATGAATGAAAAATAGTTAATAGATACATTTATAGGTATGAAAACCATAAACCAGCATAAGGAATTCTCTGTTTGGGTCTGGTAAATGTACACATTGTAATGCAGGGAATATGCAGTGAGCAACCGAAATTTAAATTGCTGGGAGCCCACAGACATCCTGTAGTCAGAAAAAAGTCAGTTGATATCTGTGAAGCGACTGCCATACACTTGAAACTTCACTCTTTTATTAAAATAAAAAGAAAAGAAAGAGACAAGGGAAAAAGAAGAAAACAAACCACTCTTTTTTTCATGCTGCAAGCTCAGGGAATAGTTCATGCTCTCAGCCTGGGAAGACGGTGGGTGTAATCTCTTGAGAAGAGGGAATGATTTAAAAACTTAAAACTGAGCAGAATGGTACAGTTAGGCCACCTCTCTCTGTCTGTTAACCATCTTCTTTAGATGGAAATTCAGACCCTTCTGCAAAGACCAAGCTTTTGTGACCTATTTTGAACCACAATCATTAAATACACATGCTTACTTACAAACCGAATCAGGAAGATTTTTCCCTTATCTCTCATGAAAACTTCCCTCATTGAAGTTAAAAGGAGTCATTCAATATAAGAACTTCATCAAGACCTACTGTGCCTACTCTGAGTGTAAGCCACGAGGCCCCTGCCTTTTTTATTTCCCCAAAGAGGATCGCAGTAAAGAGCCTCTCCCTGCACTAATCTGTAAACTCCACAGGACTCTTGGAGAAAGGCAGAAATTTGATTTGGGCATTCACTATAGTAGTATATTCACAAATGCTACAGGTTAATCAACGTTTTTATTGAGTTTAAAATATCCATGTAAAATTCACTCCAGAGAACTCCCAATTCTTGCCTTAAATCTGAATATATCAAAGGACTTTTAAAAAAATCAGTTTCTTCTGGAACTGATAAGCACTTGAAACAGCTCGCCTGGGGACTATAGCATTCTCTAGGATAATGCTTTATCTTAGGGAGAAAGAGAAAGAGCAGTTTTTTTTGTTTGTTTGTTTTTTAAATGCTTTTCTGAATTTACAGCCTCTGATTCAGGGCTGCCAGAGCCAAGTTAGGGTCCTGAAAAGCAAATGTTGCAGAGATGACAGAGGAGAGTTCTGGAGAAGAGGTAAATGAATTCGGTGTTGGAGAGCAGCAGCTTCTAGAATCTCAAAAGTGCTGTAATGTTTTCAGCAAGAAAACCAGGAAAATACTTAGAGTAAATTATTGGGATGCCTCTTTTACCGTATCACCAATCCTTTAATCGGAAAGATATATGTGGTTATGCCAGGCAAGAAAAGTGATACCTAAGTTTTCCCACTTATTAGAGCAAGGTTGTAATTCACAGCTTTCGGCTTAAAGCTCCCTCATAGGGCATGGAAAAGCCATAGAGGTAGGGACAGGGAAATAAACGAGCAGAGAGAAGAGCATGTGTGTGTCTGTCTCCTCTTTTTAAACCTGCTGCTGTCACCTGTCCAAGAACAGCTTTTAGAAAAATGCTTATTTATTTGAAGTTGCTCGCTTCCTCACATGACGACTGAAAACTTAGCTGGGGAAAAAAAAATTGCCTAAATATTAATTCCTAAGTAAAAAACTAACTCAAAGCAACTAG
Organism: Pteropus vampyrus; assembly: GCF_000151845.1. Taxonomy (NCBI): domain Eukaryota; kingdom Metazoa; phylum Chordata; class Mammalia; order Chiroptera; family Pteropodidae; genus Pteropus; species Pteropus vampyrus. Next base: position 4,872,280 of record NW_011888880.1, on the reverse strand, counting down.
ATTCAGGAAAATGGCTGATATTTTATACTGACCAAGACTTTTTCTCAAAGTACTGATCAACATAAAAAGGAAAAAGTAGATCAAGTTTTACTTTTAAATATAATTTAAATATATGTGGATCACAGTTTACAGAAAGGTAAAAATTCTGACTGGAATCTGAAAAATGAATTCCCTTCTTATCTCCTCAGAGTTTTAACAGACCACTAAATGTTAATAAACCAGGTTATCACAAAATATATTTTTTCCAAAGACATATTTTGTGTCAGTTAAAGAGGTTAGCCCATGAGCATTTTAGAGATTTATCTGAATTTTATAGTTAAAAAAAAAAAAAAAAGGCCATGCTTATCGGTTCCGCACCTGTAATGAGTAAGGCCTTTGTTCTTCAAAGAGTTGTAGTCTGTAGAGATAAGCCACAGCCAGAGGGCCACCCTCAGGGACAGCCACCATTGCTTGCTGGGAGGCACAGTCTCTTTCCCCAAGTGGGAATTGCAGAGGATGGAAAATCCACTGGCAGTGCACTGAGATCACAGCAAATTAATACAGAAAATACAAACAGGAAAAAACACAGGGTCGGCTTATTCCCCTGAGGGAGCGGAGGGGAAATTTCTAGGGAGATTGGGTTTCGTTTCTGCACAATTCCACACTCCATTGAATTTAATTATTTCATAGTTAAAATCCTAGAAGACAAATGTCCCCTCAGTTTATTCCGCCATTGTCTTTCTGGTGTAATCACGTATTTCCAGATTGTTTTGATGAGACATTGTGTCGCAGGGAGTGTTCAAAGTATGATATGAAATGAGAGCTCTCTTTGCAAAGTGCTTTCGTTGTCTGTTATTTTGCTGAGCTCATTTTATGCGAAAAATTAAGAATTGGTTAAGGTTCTTTATTTTAAGGTCACGAGTCCCTATTCCCATCTCATGTAGCTCTCAGAGGCTACCGATGGACTTCTCGGGGACTAATTGTTGGGCCACTGAAAGGGTCAGCTCCTGCCTGAGCCACTCCACTGAGCTGGCAGTTCGTATGCCGGAAAGGGGATGAGGTTTTGAAAAATTTATCCGAGGCTGGAGAGTTCCACCCAATGTCAGACATTCTGTAACTTTTCTCGGTGTGAGTTTGACAACTTCGTCTGGCTAAATTAGGTCCGAAGTAGATTGTTGCCAAGTCGGGGGAAGAAGGCTGCTGGCGAGGCCTGGTTTCCTGCTCGGTCGAGCTTTGCCACTTATTTGCTACGTGACTCAGACCTTCAATCAACATGTATTCGACCTTCGCGAATGTCTCTTACGTGGCAGACTGAGGGTGTGTTGCCGGTTTTCTTAAACGCGGGGATGATTGATAACGCAGCGGTTCATCAGACAGAGCGGGTTCTGAGTCCCAGCTTTGTGACTAATGTAACCTTGCACACTCGTTTACTCTCCCCCGGCCTCAGTTGCCTCATTTGTAAATGGCGGATAATAATTGATCCTTTACATTTGATTGCAGTTTAGAAGAGATGACACAGGCGACGTGCCTAGTACAGTTCCCGGCCAAGTGGACGTGACCTTTACATGGTAGCTGTTGTTATCACATTGACACGGAGAAGCCAGCAGGGGCCAGAGGATTCTCATTAGGAATGAGAATCAGATCTGGTCTGAGTGCTCCGTCCAATACTTGGCCTTGGATGGGCAAGTGACTTAACCTTTTTCAGACTGAATTCATGTCCGTATGGAGAGTTCTTTACCGAATGAAAGAAGGGGCATGTGAAAACACTGCCTTCAGATGCCCCCCCTCCCCCAACACATACACACACCCCAGAATCCAGAAGGAACACTGTAAATACAATTCTGGTCTCACTTAACTTTGTCACCGGCTCCCAATTCTCTCCTGAATTAAGTCCACATTCGTGGGCACAGCACACTAAGCTGCGCACCCCTCTCTCTTGGGCTACGACGACTGCTATTTCAATGCACTTTCCCGTTGTCTCCAGCTAATTCCCAGTCACACGGAACCAACGCACATTTCCTCGATCACACGCCGCCTTTGCAAAGCCCATTCCTCCTGATTAAATGCTGTTCCTCTTTCTGACTTAGCAAACCCCTCATTATTCGGCATGGCACTCATGTGTTCTCTGCAGATTTTCCTGACCAGTGAGCTCATCACGCTCGCCTCTTCTCTAATACAGCAATTTGTCGATCGATTGCTTCGTTCTGGAATGAACGAATGGCCTCGTGACTTATCAATACATCTACTTCCTTAAGAACGTGAAGAGTGTTTTATTCATCTTTGCATCCCAAGAAGCTAGAACAATGCCTGTCATGTCTTTGCCATTCAACAAATTATTTGTAAATGAAAGAAAGAAGAAAGCATAAAAGTTATTATCATTACTGAATTCATTTTTACTGTAACAGACAAACCCAGAGTTTTTTAAGTTAAAATAAAAGGCCGCAGGCACTTGGAACACATTGCTCCAAAGAGTCAGTTTGAGCCGAGCTGACGGTGCAGGCAAGAAGCAGCTCCCTAAAGTCAGCTACTTTTAAAAATTATAATTTCAACATTTATTGGTATTGCAACAAAGTGGTGAACTTTTTCCTTCTTCTAGTACATATTAATAACACAGACACGTTCCTAAGGAAAAAAATCATTCACTAATTTAAAAAATGAATGAAATGTGTCTGTGTAATCAAGGTAAGGATTTTTCTTGGTTTGAGTCTTAATGGAAAAGTCACAACTGGTCTTTATACAAACTGAAAACAAATCCTGGTGAGCTTCACAAAATTTCCACCGAAATAACCGAAAGGTAATTACCAACTGAAGAAGGAAAAACAAAGGTGGTGGAAGGGGAGGACAGCAAGAGAGTATGAGGAGAAAAGAACAAGATTTTAGGGCTTCAAAGCTTTCTCAATATGGCGGCAACGGTGTCCAGGCCTGATGCCTCCGTAAGATATCCTCCAGTAAAGTTTTGGGTAAAATTAAGTTGTTTTGGGTCTCTTTCTAGTTCCTTTTCTTATTTTTTTCCTTCACATCCAAGTGTCCAGATATTTTGGTTGTTTGGTCCCCCCTTTGTCTCCAGGTCTCCACTGGTCTGTGACCCTCTGAAGTGACCCAGGCCCCTATGGTCCCCTTCCTCTGCATCCCAACCCTGTGGCTCCAGCGAGCCCTCCACCAAAGAATACAGCTAAACAAATCCACCCTAGCTTGCAGCCTTCCTGAGGGGTTTCACATTTGCAAAGAGGTCAACAAGTTAACCAAAATGCATATCTGAGGGATAGAATTTCCAGGGGTGTGAGAAAGCGAAGTGTGGAATTTCATGCCTCTCGAGGAAGGAAGACAGTTTTTGGCTTGGAAGTCTTCTCAGTACCTGTGACTGGGCCACAGGTTGTAGCCGCTGGGTTTCCTGTTGCTCAGGAAGGCACTGGAGGAGGTGGTGCTGCTAACGGAGGCAGCCTTTTAACGTTCTCAGTGTTTTCATCTCAGCTCTTCACCCAGCGTTGTTGGAAATAATATCCCCTCAAGCCCATTTCTTAGGTAGCTAATAGAAACTTTAAAAGTCACTGTTTTCCGAGACAGATTGTATGAAAATAAGGCCACTGAGTAGTAAGCTTCTGATTGTTGTTGGTCTGGAGCAGAGGACATAATTAGGGGAATGGTCCTATGCCTTCATCGAGACATTAAGTTTTACTTCAACCAGTGTGTAAACTATGCTGCCTTTTTTTTTTTTTTAATGCTAAGTGAATTACTTAAAAGTGGGATGCAAATCACTAAAAAAAAAAAAAAGATCTCCCGGTATTGGCTAGGATGTTGGCTAGGATAAACGGAATCTAGTGTCAGGAAGGAAATTTAAAGATCATCCTCTTTCTGATTTTTATAAGTTGCTATCATTTGAAGAAATGGAAGCACAGAGTAGAAGAAATAATTTTGTCTTGAGATTCGAAACACCTCATTATTCTCCCAATGTTGCACTCCTGTTGGCTCGATGTTACACAAATCAGTTTTTCTATAAGAGGGTGGTAAACTGATAGGTAAAGGCCAATATTCAGTCCAAACATAGGTTTCGTTTTTCCTACAGCATTTAGAAAACTGGAAAATTCCACCTAAAAATCTGGAGTTCTAGTTTCTTTTGGGGGGGGGGGGAAAGGAGGGAGTGTTGTGGTTGACCGTGGGCCTGAGTTTTTCATGACACCCAACCAGAGCTGATTAGCTCCATCCCCTTAAGCTGACGCATGTGCTGTCGAGGTGGCCACTGTCCTCGTCCCTCTACTGTTTCACCCTGGCCCAACCCTCTCATTCATCATCCACGCCTACATACAGCACTGAATTTGCAGTCTCTGAGCTAGACATACGCGTGTCATTATCTATAAAGTGGGCAGTGGGGAGGGTGACAGGTGATACTAGAAAAGTAGCTTCCAAATTTAGTCGATTATAAAAATAATTTAGTGTATCAATAAAAATGGAAATTCTTGGGCCCCACTCATGTGAATTCTGGCTCAGGGGATATGGGATGGGGTCTTTGATGTTGTGTGTGTGTATGTGTGTTTTATGTTCCTTGGCTTATGTTAGCAATAAGTTAGGGTTAAAATTTTGACTTAAATGATCTCTAAAATTCTAGGTCTAAAATTTTATCACTCCAACGAACTCTGGAAATCTAGGGTGATAATTCTTTTTCAGGTCAAAGGACTTCAATGCATTGAAGGCTCTAGTGCAATTATTAAATCCAATTAGCCACTGATTTAAATTATTTTCAATCAGCCTTAGGCTATTTACCATAACATTCCCCCAACTTGCGATCTCAAATAGGAACAAAGGGACATGGGGAGTAAATACCGCTAGCTCATCTATCACTTCCACATTTAAGCGACTTGTTCGCACAGCAGGTAAAAATTCCCACAGCCTGGCCTCATTCCTCTGAAGATATGCATGTTTAAAAAAAGTTAGGGAAGAGAGGCAATTCTTATCAATGCACCATTTGAGTGCAAATAACAGAAGAGGATATTCAGGATTACTGGTGTTGATAACAGGCACAGCTTACAGGGGCCTTTTAAACTTATGTTAGGGACAGTTTCTTAGAAACCCGGGAAAAAAATACAGGAAGGATTTAAGTTTGATGTAGTGGGGGTCTTTAAAAATTTGGCACAAGTCTTTTTGTTCTTTCAATTCATCCTTCAAGGTATCACAATGTGAGAGAATCCAGGCTTTGGGCTCAGGCTGCCTAATATCAGAAAACGGGACAGACGTCTGCAGACCAGAGGCTCCGGGAGCTGAGCGGTTTCTATGGAGATGGGAATTAGCGAGGAAGTGCTTTCCTTCTGATTATTCTCCATCCTAACAGGGACAATTGCAACCATTTATCTTTTTCTGAAGAAAGAAGGACAGTTTGGGGAATAATAGCAAGGACTTGAGTGATACCGTTCCATGTTAAATATCCTAAAATATCACCCCCCCCACCCCCGCTTCTTGCAAGGTAAATCATAAGGTCTTTGAAGGTGGCCTTCTCTTAAGAGGTATGGCTTTGACTTTGTCAGAGGACAAAATCAGGAAACCCGTATGAGTTTGTCATGCTTTATCAATTGCTATATTACTTTAAAACGAGATGTATACTAAGTATTTGTAATGGTAACAGCTTGAATTCATATTTAGTCTTCAGACAAAACATAATACTTTCACTTATGCCTGAGAAGTAATTGATATGAACAATCATTCTCATTTTTTCGATGGAGAAACTAAGGCATATAAATGACTTAAGTGATTTTTAAAAAAAAAATAATCTGTGGAAAATGAATCTGTGAATATATGTAATCTTTTTGGAATCCAAATTTAGTGAATTTTCTTTTCATGGTCCCATTAATGGTTTTCTTTTCTTATTCTTTGCTAATACATAGCTGGAACACAGTTGCATTAAATAGAAATGTATAAAAAGTAAAAGTTACACAAATCCCACCACCCAGAGCTAACAACTGGTACCTCTTTAATTGATGCCTTTTTAGATTTTTTTCTTAGCCTGTTTATATAGACACAGATATACGGATGATTTATTTGCTTATATTTTATAAAAATGAGCTCCTATAAGTTTTATAGTTTTGAAACTTTTTTTCTCGACAATATATCATGGATTTGTTTTCTAGGTCAGCATATGTGCCATAATTTATTTAATCTAGTTCATATTTCAGATATTTAAATTGTTTTCTCTATCTTCATTTTTTTTTTATAAACAAAGTTTCTTTAATTAACGTTTAGAAGTGTGATAAATACTATCGATATGTCCTCTAAATAGGACATTTCACTGCAGCAAAACTTCTCAGAAGGTACATTCTCAACATGCTGATGTACACTGGATTGTTTTAATGAAAAAAAATATTTTTAGTGCTACAGTGAAGACTGGTAACTCAGGGTCTCAATATGTACTTCTTTGAATATTAGTGGATTCTTTGACTTATTTTGAATGATAATACTAGAACCTTTTAACCCCAGTGGTTTGTAACTTTGCTTGCACACAGAAACTCTTAGAGAATTTGTAAAATTTCTGATGTTCAGACCAAAGCTTCAATTCAATCACAACCTCCAGAGGCGACTCCCAGGCTCTCCTCAAAGGAGTCCAGCGTATATGGCTGAATTCACGGTCCAGTGCTCAGAAGGCACCCATGCTTGGTTTAAGGCTCGCTGTCAACGTCTTGAAATTTGTAATAATTTTATCTTTGAAATTGGTTTCTTTAAATGTGAAGTTAGATGAGAGAACGGAGCATCCCATTCACACATAGCCTCGGAGATGCCCTATGAGCTCTGAATCCTGGTGGACCTAAGGTGCACGGGGGTTCGATGAGATTTGAAGTTAAGAGGGTCACGTCTACTACTGAGTAAGTGGGGGAGGTGACAGCCCAGAGGGGCTACTCTTCCCATGTAAACCAGAAAGAAAGAGGGAAATGGCATTTTAAGAACTATAGATGACCAACGATTCCTATCATACCCTTTCTTACTATGTCATGTCCTCGTATTAGCCATTTTATTAACACGGCAACTTTCTCTTACACGCAAGAAAGAAAAAGGCAAAACTTTTCTTTTTAGACCTTCCTTCTTCATCACTAAACTGAATTGACAGAGTGTTAGTAGAATGCGTGTGAATCAATAAGTGAAATAAAGACAATCGAGCTAGCTTTCTGCAGCACTTCCGCTGTCCTAGTAAGAACAAAATATATACACGTGTGAGCTACGAAATGCAAATCGTGTAATTTTCTGATTCTGTCTGAGTTAAATGCTCTTCTATTTGCTTTTAAAACTAGCATTGCACAATATGAAGAAAATGACAGAATTCATGCTAATTTTTAAAATTTAAAATTTTCTTTACTTAGAACATCATTAAATAACAAATAAAAAACACTGTTACTAGTCAAGAGAGAAAAGGTAGAAAAAAGAAAACTATTTTATGCTTTAGTACCCATTCTCCTGTGTTTAAACAAGGGGGTTCCACATTTTATCTTGCATTGGGACCTACAAATCATTCAGTTAGTTTAGGCAATGTGTAGTCAAGTTTGAGACTCACTGGCCTAATACCTACACTGTTTAAAGGTCTCTCTCCCGTCTACTTGGTCTCCAGTGTGACTGTTTCACTGTACTTCAATTGCTTATGGTTTAATCTAGAGGAATCTAACTTTTTTTCCCCCCTCTAGAAGTAGGCTAGAAATCTAGGAGCTGGGAAGAATATAGAAGCATACATGTACAATTGCTTTTCTGGTTCAAGAATAAATGGTAGAATTCAAAGTAATTCAGATATTTTTCAATATGATTAGAGGAGATATCATATCACTCTCAATGGATTATTAACTCCACAGAGGCATAATTTTTGTACCCCTCCTAAGAACTATGTGAATGCCAACTGTATAGCAGATACTCCATAAATATTGCTAAATAAATTAATCAGAAAGTTTGCAAAGATCTAGTATTTTACGTGTCCAGAGAAGCTTCTCTAGTAACAAACTATAGAAATGATCCCTGAAAGTATAGTCTTAAGATCTAATATTTTAATATTTAAGTTTACTCCTCTCACACACGCATGCATTCATGAGATATATTAGCCACCGTCTGATTAACGCTTCACCTTGACTCATGTTTTTGCTGTTGGTTCTTAGTCCTCGCTCTGCATTCTCTGCATGGAATAGCTTTATTATTTCTTGGTTGACACTATCAAGTTTGATGGCTCACGTGATTGTCCTTCGTGGCTATGGTAAGGCAGTCTTTGAGGAGTATTCTAAAAATACCTTATTGGTACAACTGAGCTGTTTATTTGGAGGTTTGTGAAGAGCTTGGCTATCCCCAGAAGGTGAGTGTCTGAGATCTGTGGTAAACCTTAGGAACACTGTCCAGAGAGAAGTCGTGGGCTGTGGACCACCGGTGACCTTGACCTCAGCTGACTTCTTTGTCTGAAAGACCTGAAGTGTCAGCAGGCAGGTAGAAGCAGCTGGGTCTGGTCCTGGTCCAGGAGACTTGTAGCCAGTGGGAATGAGGACAGTGGAGGGGCTTTCTAGGGAAAGGTGACAAGGACCCAAAGGGAAGAAAACAGGTGGGAAGTGTGGGAGTCCGTGAAACAGAATGATATAATTTAAAACTAATCTAAGGAATCCCTCAAATTTGGAGGCAACAAAATTAAAAGTTTTCTCCATTGAGATTTCTTGGATTGCCTGCCCCTGAGCATATTTTCAGAACCTCTTTACAGAGATAGAAGTTTAATTATTGCTGATGACTGCCAGCTTCAGGACCTAGAGGTGCTAGGCAGCTAGATAGTAAACTTGAGTCTTTGACATTACATAATCAGCTTGAGTGGTACTGGCCTCATGGAAATTAAAGAGAAGAGGATTATATTTAGCTTATTTTCAAACTCGTCTTAGCGAGCATCACAGACATGGATATTAATTTTTTAAATGAAAAGTGGACTGTTTACCATGCACAAAGGATCATTTGTGCTACCCAAATCTATGCTAATCTCCATTCCAAATCCCTTAGCAACTGTTACTTGGTTAGAAAGGTTCAATTTTCATGAAAGAAAAAAAAAATACTTTCTGAATATGTTGCAGCAAAATTTGGTTTTGGAGTATTAAGTTATTAAAAATATAAAAAAACACATGAAATAATAAAAATGAGTGTTTAAAATGAGTTTGAATTCTTTAAATGCAATAAAATCTTTCTAAATCTGCCTCTTGAATTAGATGCTTTCATTTCTGCATTGTAATAAATGATAGTAAAGAATAGAACTAGAAAAGTATACCCAAACTGTATATGAACTCAAGATAAAAAGGCTTCCTACAGTTTTGTTTAATTAGACATTCATTATTTGCTCAGTCAACAAACAGCACATGAGGATATATCATGTACTAGATTCCAGACATACACAGGAGAATAGATTCGGTACCTGAGCTAAAGGAGTTTTTAATCTAGTGGGAATATGAACTTATGTTCATATGAAATATGAACATAAGTTCATATTCCCACTAGATTAAAATGTATGAAATATAATCATTGATATGATGGAGTTATAAAGACCTTTACTCACACATTTAAAAACAAGTGAAATGGAAAATTTCTAGGAAAAAAATGTAATGTACTAATATCGAATCGAGAAGAAATAAACCAGTAAAGATATTGTATGACAACATCAGAAATAAATAAAGAAAAAAATCCACCCAAGAGCCAGTTCATTTATAGGCATATTCTCCAAACATTTAAGAAACAAATAATTCCCATATTTTATAGCATGTTCTAAATAAGCATTTTTAAAATAAGTGTATTACTGAATAAAGAGAATAAGCAAAGAGGAAATACTGCCCATCTCCTTTTATGATGCTATTATAACTTTGATAACAAAACCAGACAAGAGCGGCACGAGAGAGGGAAATTACGATCTAAGAATATTTATGAAATAGATGTTTCATATTAGAGTAATACATATTTATGTATGGATGTATATGTGAGTATGTGTGTATAATATTATAATGCATCATGGTCAAGTGGATTTAGCTCAGGAATATAAAGAAGGCTTAAAATGAAAGACTTTGTTGACGTGATTCTCTACACTAAATATTAAATCACACAAAATATTTGATTATCTCAATAGATGCAGAAAAATCATCTGACGAAATCTACTTCCTTTCATTATAAAAAGTCTCAGAAAAATAGTAATAGTAGTGAATTTCTTTTACTTGATAAAAAGAAGTCATCGAAATTCTACAGTAAGTAGCATACTTAATGATGAACAGAAGGATTCCCTTTGAAGTCAGGATCAAGAGCTGAAACCTTGCTCATCATTGTATTGGAGGTACCAGCTAGTTGTAGTCAGACCAGAAAAAAAGGCATAAAGATTGAAAAGACAAAGCAACACTTTCAATATTTATGTTATGTCTATATATTTGTGATTAAAACCCAAGAGAATCTAGGAGATTCAAAGAAACTCTCATTAGATCAAATAAGAGAATTTGATGAAGATTCTGTATACAAAGATTAATTATATTAACATACCACGGCAACAAACAATTAGAAGATATAATTTAAAAGGTTATATTTCATAATGGCAATAAAACCTCTAATGTTCCTAGGAATAAATCTGACAAAAGACATGGAGTGGTTTTAGCTGTTAGAAAAAGAAAATGAGACTTAAATCACAAGGACATTTATTGTTTAGTTAGGAAAATGTCTGAAGGTAGTTTGTTTTGGCAGCTCAACGATGATGCACTGATCTCGGCTCTTTGCACTTTTTTTGTTCTGTCATCAGGGCTTCCTTCATGGGCGTGTGACCCATAAGGTCACACAGGGCTCTGCACTCAGAAGGGCTCCGTGCTTGGTATAGTGTTCTGCCGTTGCTGTCTGTCTGGAAAGCCTGGATAATTTTATCTTTGAACTTGTGTTAAGTAAATGAAGTCCAATGGGATAATGGGACATGTATGTGAGCAGAGGAGACATATGCAATATGTGTGTCTGTCATTCCCTGCTGCCCCATTTACGTACCGTCTTTGAGACAGTTCACCAGCACAGAATTCCAATGGACCCACAAAACATGAGAGTTCAGTGAGACTCAGAGTAAGTACTAGTTAGGCACGTTACATCTACGATGAAGTCAAAGACATGACACCCCAGAGCGTCTTCATTTTCCATTCGAACAAGGACTTGCTTTCAATATAGAAAAAAAAAAGCCCAAGCATTCTAAGAAACACGAACAACCAAAGAACCCTATCACCTCCTTTCTTACTTAAGTCACTTCCCAAAATTAGCCATTTCATTTATACTGAAAATGATGACATAGAAGGAAAGGGAAAGATAGGGCAACCTGTTGTATCTTTTCCTTTTTCAGACTTTCCTTATTTATCAGTAAGTCTCAGGTAGAGAGTGTTGGCAGAAAGTGCACAAATCAAGACATGAAATAAACACAACTGAGTTGGTCTTGAGCAGTGTTTCAACGGTTCTGGAAAGAATAAAATACGTATGTGTGTACGAGCTATGAAATACAAATTGTGTAATTTTGGGATTCTGCATATGAGTTAAATGCTCTTATATTTGCATTTAAAATTGGCATTGCACAATATAGAGAAAATGGTAAAGTTCATGCTAACAAATCGAGGGTTTAATTTTTCTTTACTGAGAACATCATTAAATAGCAAATAAAAAATACCATGGCAAGTCAAGAGAGACTTTCCTTTTCCCATGGAAAAAGGAAAAAGCTTTATATTTTAATAGTAATTAATGGTACTTTTTCCCCGATTTTTGAACGAGGGGCCCTGCATTTTCATTTTTGTATTAGGCCATGCAAATTATGTAGCTGGCCCTGTCTGCCTTCTTCAGCTTTTTGCTTGCCCCATCCTTCCTCCCATAAGAGTTACCCTGTAATGGTGAGATCACTCTCAAAGCTGCAGACATCAAGTCTATATCAGAGGCAGGAAAAAGGTGAAAGAGTTGGTGACAGCGAGCTCTTCTTTTACAGTCATTGCCTCTCTCAGAAAATTTAAAAGTCCTTCCAGAAGTGTTCAGCCAACTCTGGGCCCCACGGACACTTTCAGTTGCAAAAAAGAATGGGACAGTAAGCATCTGGAAAAAAGCCATCCAAGCCAGTGTCTGGCTAAGAACACTGTCTAAAGTAGGAGCTGGCAAATTTTTCTGTAAAGGCCAGGTGGGCGTCAGTGGCCATGTAGTCAGAAACTGTTGCAATTAGTCGACTTTGCTGCTGTAGAGTGAAAGTAGATATGGACAACAAGTAAATAAGTGGACGTAATTGTTCTAATAAAAGTTTCTTCACAACAACAAGAAGTAGGTAAGATCTGGCCTGCCAGCCATAATTTGCAGACCCCTGAATAGGGGTTTATTTTGCTTCAATAATGAAATGGTGGACCGTGGAGCAATGATAAAAGTTGCTGCCACTTATTGAATGTCTACCATGCGTTCATCACCTGAGGCTGGAAATGTT
>NW_011888880.1:4843709-4859821 GCF_000151845.1 Pteropus vampyrus | reverse complement strand
AGAACACTGTCTAAAGTAGGAGCTGGCAAATTTTTCTGTAAAGGCCAGGTGGGCGTCAGTGGCCATGTAGTCAGAAACTGTTGCAATTAGTCGACTTTGCTGCTGTAGAGTGAAAGTAGATATGGACAACAAGTAAATAAGTGGACGTAATTGTTCTAATAAAAGTTTCTTCACAACAACAAGAAGTAGGTAAGATCTGGCCTGCCAGCCATAATTTGCAGACCCCTGAATAGGGGTTTATTTTGCTTCAATAATGAAATGGTGGACCGTGGAGCAATGATAAAAGTTGCTGCCACTTATTGAATGTCTACCATGCGTTCATCACCTGAGGCTGGAAATGTTGCCATTTCTAAAGAAAAAAAAATTTGTATTTTGTTACTAAGGAAGAAAAGGAAGAAGTTTGTTGGGAAGGCAAGTAGCCGAATCTGTTATAACATAAATGGAGACTTGTTTAAAAGCAAAAGAGATTCAAATGCATAGATGGATACTATTAAAAAGATGTCACTTTTCTCCAATTATATCTATCAATTTCATGCAATTCCAATGAAAACTCCTGTACATTTTTTATGGAATGTAACCAGCTGAACTTAATATTCATAAAGAAAAACAAAGAATTAAGAATAGTTTGAACAGTTTTGAAGATGGGTAGTAGAAATAGCAGGAGAATTTGTCCAAATGATGATCAAAACTTGGTAGAAAGCTGAAGTAATTAAGATAGTGATATTGGTTGTGGACTAGAAAGACAAACTCATTAACAGAAGAGAAGATTCAGGAACTGATCTGTGCATATCTGATGGGGGAGACATTACAAATAGGTAAAGGGTGAATGATTCAATATGTAATGCTGGGGAAAATTAGTTATTTCATTGGAAAAAAAAATAGATTCCCACATCATCCAAATCACGAAAATAAACTCCAGGTGAATGAAAGACATACATGTAAAAACAACATGTTAATACTTTTGGTAGAAATTTAAACTTGAAACAGAAATTTTTTAAGTCACAAAAAGCATAAGCAAAAAGACATTTTGATGAATCTGTTTTCATTAAAATGAAAACTTGTCATAGAATAAAAGACATTGGAATCAAAGTGAAAAGACATTCCAGGGAATGGCGGACATTAGTAAAGCATATAATGAAAAAAATGGTTAGGTCTGGAATATATAAAAACAACTGGAGAAAAAGTGGGTGAATGATGTGAACCAGAAAGTCTCAGAAGAACCTTGAGAGGCCCACAAACATGTGAAATTGATTCCCAGTCTGTGTAGAAACAGAGAAATGGAAATTAAACAACAATCAGCTTTTATGTCATACCCATTAGACAGATGGCCATTTTTAAAAGGCGACAAATTCAGGTGTTGGCAAATATGTGGAACAATTAAAGTACTCAGCCAGTGCTGGTGGGATTATCAACTAGCACAACTACCCCATGAGGAAAACTGGTAAAATACAGTAAAGTTAATGCAGGTGACAGTCACCCTGCAGCATATTCACTATGGCAGTGATTCTTCACCTATCACACCCAACGCTCTTTATAAGAAATATTTTGTGACACCTCCGACAGAAACCTTTTTTGATTCGAAACAGATATCAGTATTATGCCATCGAATAAACATAAAAGAGAAATAAAGTAACACAATGAAATATTTATGTATTTTAAATATGTACATGCTTTCGCACAACTAAAGCAGGAGAAATAATGAGGAAGAATATGCCTGCATATACTACGTGAATGGGACTTTAAAAATGCAGATTGTTGTTTTGGCCACTCGAATGTCATATTACTGTTGGTGATGTAGTTTTTCAAAAATGGCAAACTACTTTTAATGAACTTGTGAGCAAATTACAACCTTTCCTCAGTTTACACAGTAGTGATATTCCTTGAACAGCCAGTACACATGAGCAATAGTTTGTGTTTATATACACGAGATGGACTAAGGTTCTAGACTTGGATTGCTTATAAACAGATTTTTTTATTTACTTGAACGTCCTCCTATAGGATACAGGACCATTCTTTGTGTTCCCTTGACTTCGATACAGTAAATGTCACAAATGCTACTCGGTCATTGTGACAACCCAAATCTCCCCCAGAGAATGCTCAACTGTTTCCTAGGGGGTGATTCTGCCCCATTGGGAACCAGTGCTCAAGAAAAAACTCTCATGTGGGCACAGGGAAAAATGTGAAGGCGTTTTCATTGCTACATTTTTTTTTGTAAACTAACATCCATTAATAGAATATAGCACCCCCACACCCTGCCACGCTTTCTCATTCTCCCTCTCTTGTGTGTGTGTGTGTGTGTGTGTGGTTTTGGTATACTCATATAATGAAATTTTAGATATTGAAGTGATAAATTAGGGTTACAGTATCAAAATAGATACAACTCAAAACTATAATGTGGTACGAAAAAACAATTTGCAGAGTACTACAAATAGTATGATACCACTTAAGAAGAGTTTTACAACCTTCATAACAATAGTGTATTTTAATGTATAATCCATTTTAGCAAAAACATTAACAATGTGCATGGGAATGGGAAACATCCAATTCTGGACAGTGGTTACATCTGGGAGGAAGGAAGATCAATGTGATGGATTAGGGGAGGGTAAACAGCAGAATTTAGCTGCATTCTGTAATATTTTACTTCTGAAAAACAAACAAAAGATTTGGAGCAAATGCTGCAAAATTATATCTTAATATATTTAGTAAAACTGATTGGCAAACACACAGGTATTATTTTTTCTCTATGCCTTTTTGTGCATTTGACAATATTTCATAATACAAATGTTAACTGCCCTCTGATGCTAGCCTTTGACAGGATATATCCTATGTCTTGTTAGTTCTATTTGCATCAGATGATGTAGATTGTGAGTTTCTTTCAGGCATTGTTCCTTTTCGAGGCTCTGGCTTTCTCAAGGCTCATTTAGGCATGGCAAGTAGAGCACTAGGAATCCCACCAACCCAATAACTAGGAGATGTTTGGGACAGTTTAGAGTCTTAGACTGTAGGAGGGCTCCTCCTCCTGGGACTGTGGCACTGGGTGTCCTGTGGGTAGAGCTCCACTTCCACTCTGGTTCTGACTGATGCTGAGATGACAGTCATGTCCTGAAACTTAGCTTTCTTGGCCAGACCCTGATGTTGCAATTTCTGTTCTCTACACTCCACACTGTACTGTGCCAGACCAGGTGGCTCTCCTACCATACGGTCCTCACAGTTGTCTCTGCTTAAGGTAGACCATCTTGTGCTGTGAAACCAGCCAGATCGAGTCTGATTGGTCACACACCTCAGCCTTCTGCAGCGGACCACCCTTTGGGAACCTACTAGTCAACTTGTTAGTTCCCGTGTCTATTCCTCTCATGCTCCCCAACTAGGATTCCTGGGTTGATCCCTGATTATGTCCATTATTACGATATAATTATTATAACACCCCCTTTCATATTTAAAAATGTCTTAGTTTAGATGATGAATTATATGATCACTCTATTCATAAATCATGTCTGATTATGCATCTTTACAAAAAAAATACTTAGTATTCTCCAAAGTAGTTTCCAGTTAAAACAATAGCCTAAAATAAGCTTGCATTTGGGGAACATGGAATGATAATTTATTCTTTAGGTCTTCATATAATGGACGTTCAGAAAAATCTAAATGGGATGGCAACTATCAATCATAAGTATGTTACATGTACTTTATTATTCAATAGACAAGAAAACCAAGATTTGAAAATGTTATTTGTTTTATAAGTTAGAACAAACTGCAGGGTGTCCATTATCGTCATGGCCAAATGCCTACTTGCATTACAGTTTACTTTTTTGACAAAGGAAGAAAAAGTGTGGAATTTCAGTTGACAATTCTATTATTCCAGCTCTTTAGGCTAAAAACTTGGAGTCATTCTTGACAGTTCTCTGTACTCAGACCTCAAATCCAATTCATTAGAAAGTCCATGAGATTACATCCCCAGCCTGGTCACACCTCGCCCTTGACACCACTCGTTTGTACCACCAGGTGCAAGCCGCCATCATCTTCCTCCTGGCCTTCTTCTGGTGCTCACCCTGCCTCAGTTCTTGGCCTCCTCGATCTATTCCTCCAGAGTGAACAGTTCACACCACTCCTTGCTACGAACACACCAATGTAGTCTTGTGTTACCATTAAAAAAATCTCAAACATCATCTCTTCTTATTGTGCTCTAGGAACACTGGCTTCTTTGCTGTTCTTCAGATATGAAGCTCCTGTCTCAGAGCTTTACCTCTTGTTCCCTCAGAAGTCACCCCCCCTCACTTCCTTCTGGCCTCTTCTCAGATGTCACAACATCAGATAGGATGTCCATGGTGACGCCACCTATAATAGCACCCGCCTCCAATTCCCCTCTATGACTTGCATCCATGTTCAATTTTCAACTCCTGACATGTCCCATGAAAGCACGGGGGTGGCAGGTGGCGGGGGCCGGGGGGGGGGTCAGTCAGTGAATTAAGTATAATCCTGACTGTATCCTCAGTCAGTGCCTCCCCCATGAGTAAGGTCTAATTACATGTGTGTGTTCCAAACCAACATTACAAGGTAATACGAGGCATGTGCTTTATCTGACCCCAGAAAATCCTTCTTTGTTTTTAAACAGCAAGATAGCAGGTGGATCCATTGGCTCTGAAGGCAGCTAGCCAATTCACCCTTCTTGCCCCTTCCACTGAATACTCTCGGAGGCATCAAAACTGGTGCGAGGTTCCACCAACACTGAAAACCAGAAACATTGAATAATGGTTTGCCAGACTTTGGGATGGATTTCAGTAACCACCACACAGATGGAACTGGATTGACGAACCGTTAGTGGCTGACACGTACTTTAAAACTGTTGAAACAGAAGAGGTCGGACGGGAAAAACTCAGGGCACCCAGGTGTCCTGCTTGGAAGCTGATGGTCTGTATGAGGTTTCTGCTGATGAAATAAAGATGAGATATAAAAATGCTCATTTAAAAAAATGAGACCGTTTTATTATAACATGACTTACATTTGGTGCTATGCAGCATATTGTTTCATTTTGTCTAATATTTATAAGCATATATTTATAACATGTAATATGTACTATTTTCTGTAGAAGCTGTAATACGGGCTGCTATTAACATAGGTTACAGATTGTGTATTTTTGATCTATCCATTTTATGGATATATTTCAATCTACGCTTTTTTATCAGGCGTGCCTGGTATTTTGGCTGAAACCACATGGCGATCCTAAGAATGATGAGAAAAGATTTCCAATCATGCCATGTCTTGGGCCAATTCAGAGGTTAGGCTAATCGGAGAAGCCTCAGCTGGAGCACATGGCCGATACTTTCAGTGGATGGACACATCTGTTTTCAAGGCCAGCTTCTTGGGCATGGCATGCAACCTGTGCAGTTCTATGGAGCCTCATGCTTAGAAGCACTTGGTTTGGTGCCATCTTGAAATTCTTAACAACGTTACATTTGAACTTGTATTTTGTAAGGCACGATGGAGCATGTATGTGAACAGAGGAGACAGATGCGCCACATTGTTCTCATACAGCCTTCTGAATGCCCCAGAAGCATGGCTCCAATGTGCCCACAATGTGCAATAGTCCAGTGAGACTGAGAGAGAGCAAAAGTAAGTCTGTTATGATGAGTAAGTGGAAAAGACAACAGCTCCAAGAGCCACACATCCCATTAGAATCAGAATTTACTTTGAACACAGAAGGAAGGCAATGCCATTCTAAGAAGCATGAACAACAAGAAACACGGTTACATCCTTTCTTACTGTTATGGACTGAATTGTGTCCTCCCAAATTCATATGTTGAAGTCCTGACCCTCAATACTATAGAATGTGATTGTATTTGGAGATTGGGTCTTTAAAGAGTTAATTAAGTTAAATGAGGCCATTAGTACGGATCCTAATCCAGTAACATTATACAAAGAAGAAATTTGGAGACAGACACACACAGAGGAAAGACCAGTTGACTACACAGAGAGACAACGGCCATCTATGCACCAAAGAGAGGGGGCTGAGAGGAAACCAACTCTGATGCCATCTTGATCCCCAACTTCTGCTTCCGTGACAAGTTAATGTCTATTATGTAAGTTAAACCAGTCTGTGGTACGTCATTACATAGCAGCCCTAGCAAACTAATATACTAGCCATGTTAATTCCTTGTGTTAGCCAGTTGCTTATGCTGAAATGATGATGTAGAGGATAGGGAAAGATAGGCAACCCATAATTTATCTTCCTTTATGTTTTTTCTTACTCATCAGTAAGCTGAAGGTGGAGAGTGCTAGCTGAATGTGTGTGAAACTATTTTAATTTGGAGTTGGGTCTAAACAATAGAAATACGTGAAAACAAAATGCTTCCTTTAAAAGCAAATACATATAATGTTAAGTAATGCAATATTAGGTTTAAAATCATACATCGTGTTAATAATCCAAAGATTTGGAAGCTGATGGAAGGGGTAGGTTAAGGAAAGAATCTAACATTTCTCTTCTTGTGTTGGTACTATCAAAGATGCCTTTTTAGTCTTGATTCAGATGAAGAGAGAATTTGTTCTGGATCTATACCCTCTTGCCTTTCGAGGCGTGATACTTTATTTCCCTCTCTCTTAAAACCATCAACCGTGCCCTCTCTACTGTGTCATTCCCATCGCGTGCGCATACATTCTAGTGCCCCCCCAGATCTGATGGCTCTTCCGCCTCCACCAGCCTTTAAAGATTGAGACACCTTGACGCCTGGTCCTGAGTCAACTTGTCTTCCCTCCTTTCCCTCTTCGAAGTCTCCTCCCCTCTCCTTTCTTCTTTCTGTTTCCTCTCTCTAGATGATTTCAGATAATACCAGGGCTTTAAATGGCATTTAAAGGCTGATGATACCCAAGTTTTTATGTACTGCGTAGGCTTTTCCTCTGAGCTACAGACCTGATACCAGACTGATGATGGGTGACTCCACTTGAAAGTCACGAGGGCATATTAAGGATAATATGTTCAATGTAGAGTTCTGCGTCCCATCTCTACCCTTACATCTTCCTTTTCTTGTGGTTTCCATAGTAACTAATAGTACCATCATTTACTTTGTTTAGTTGCCATTGCACCTAGCACAGGAAGCATCTTGTTCGCTTCTTCGTTTGCTTAGTACATGTCCGTGTATCTCCCTTCCTGAAGACGAGTTCCATAGAGTAGGATCTTGTCTTGTTCTCTCTTATAACTTCAACTTTGTGCTAAATATAAGACAGGAAAATATAGTTACTATGTGGGTTCTAAAATCAAAATGTTGATAGCCAGCAAAATTTAAAACTATATACTTCACTAGAGATAAACAGAAAACATAGTTATAGTAAGATATAGGAAATAAAAGTAAGGATAAATGACACATCTGTAACTAAACATCTTCATCATCACACTGAGCATAAATGAGTTAAATTACCTAAGTAAAAGTTAAGGTGCAGAATGAATTTACAAACTTTCCAACTATATTTTGATTATAAGAGATATAAGTAAAACTAAATGATGTGTCCGATTACTGCCTTTTATTCGGATTATAAGATCTATCACCTGAGAGCTATCTTGAAAAGGTGATACTCTCCAAATATATATTTTATAATAGAATTTTCTTCATAAGCTATCAAAGTATTTCCTAAAATATTCAGAGCCACTAGGCCTTAAGAAGGATTGGTTATATAGTAAGTGTAAATTCAGACGTGGATACATTTTTGACATTCGAGGGTGTGGCTGCTATTTGGGTATACAATTTCAGAGGTTTAGTAGTGGCTTGAGAATGGGCAGCCAGCCTGGCCACTCTCAGAAGCTCAGGGAACCTGCCATAAATAGCTGTGGCTCCCATGAACAGCCCGAGTTAGCAGGACTGGCCCTCTACTCCGTGCAGTTGTGTTACTCTTTCTGGTAATCTCAGAGAATACTTCTACCAACCCCTTAAACAAGTGGATCCAGAAATCTTTCAGGGCTAAGCCTTCCTCCTTTGCTCGTCCCTTTCTAAAGTAATGGGATTTGGAACTCTCTGTTCTCCACGGATTAGGAGGCAACTCTTCTTCCACGAGTAGGTCTGTGGTTAGGAGGTGGCACTGATCTTGCTTTTCTTTTACTCTGAACTGCATCTCTGTGTAGGAACACACAATCAGAGGAAAAGAATGTTTTTAGTTGCTATTTTGGAAAGAGTGGTAGGGAGAACAATGGCCACTCCCCCGATTCCTCAAAGATGTCTACGTATTCATCCCTGAAACTGTACGCAGGGTAGGTTACATGGCACAGGGAAATTGAGGTTCAGATGGAATAAGGCTGCTACTTCGCTGATCCTAAATAGGGAGATTATCCTGGATGATCTGATTGGGCCCAATGAGAGTTTTTAGATGTAGAAGATGGAAGAGCAGAGGACACAGAGTCAGTAGCCAATGTGACAAGAGAAGAAGGCCCAAGTGACGCCATATCAGAAGGACTCGACAGGCAGTTGCTGGCTTCGAAGATGGAGAAAGAGGCCATGGGCACCTGTAGAAGCTAGAAAGGACAATGAAATGGACTCTCCCTCAGAGGCTTCAGAAAGGAGGGCAGCCCCGCAGACACATTGATTTTAGCCCAGCGAAAGCTGTGTCTGACTTCTAACTTACAGAACTCTTATATAATAACTTTGTGTTGTTTTGAGCCACTAAGTTTGAGTAATGTGTTATTGCAAAATAGGAAACGGATACAATCTAGACTAAGACAATAGAGAATGCCAGTTTTCATTAGGAAATATTCCCAGGCTCGATGCTTAACATTTTACCATAAAAACTACCATTAACTTCCACGTGCTTTCTATAGATAAGCGATCATTTTACAAAGACTTATGCTACCTTCTTATAAGAAAATGCAATTTTGTGCAAGCCTTCCTCCTGCACTTTTGATTTCTCATACTCTGTGCACATATTTGATTTCTCATAATATGTGCAAGCGGAAGTGTTAAATTGAGACAATTATCTGGAGGTTTCAATTTTCACCCGGATTCTTTTGAAAATTGAGAAAAAGCTTACTTCCTGGGGGCTTGAGTTGTCTCCATAAATACTATTGCTTTAACTTCTTATTTTATCTTTCTGGGTAGATAGTCTCCTGAAGGATATTATGCACATTGTTTCCTGAGACTCTATTACATCCATGTCACATTAGGAGCAAGAAGAGAAGCTGGAAGTCCTATTCCCACCCATGCCGCTCCGAGGGTATCTGAAGAGGTCTCGGGCTCCTGCTGGTAACTGAAGGAATTTCATCCTAACGTGCCACTCCTGCCCCACAGTGTGTGAAGAAGCATGCTTCAAACTGCTCCCAGGTACCATTCCTTGCACCTCATGGGGCATCAATCAATGAAAGGTCATGCTTAATTAGAGTAGCGCAGACATGCTTTTACTCGTGGTCCATTGAAAAAGAAGAGAAAATAATTCACCTGCAAGTTTTCACAAACGAGCAAAATGGCGCATTGCCTCTACTTCTGAAACTGCAAATTAGCTATTAGAACTTGTCTCGCCAGAGTCTCAGTTTCCTCTGGATTTACCGACAGACACTGTTCTCAAATTCTTAGAAGCAGTCACCTCGTCCCAGCCTAACCCTGACCCCAGGTTCCCCTGTCCTCTCACACCTGTCGCTGCCAGGGCAGCAGGCACCGAGGACGATGCCGCAGCTCCAGTTCCCATCGCTGCAGCCAGGCTTTGGTCCCCTCACTCAGGGTCGTCACATTCCCCACTCTCGGCCCGACTCCCACTGCCTGGGCCTGCCGACCGCTCCATGCCCGGAGGAGATAACTCTGTCTCTTGTCTTGACCTTCTGGGGAGATAAATTTGTCCTATCTCCTACAGCCCTGATTGATGCCTGGTTCTTATGTTTTTGATTCCTGTCTGGTTGTCCTACTCCACAGAATGACGATGTTACAACTGGAGAATGCCATCATACAGAATGTCTTACATTCTCCCAGCCTATGACTGTTACTAGGGCAGAGTGAGGACAGTGGGTCCCAATTAAAAGAAAGAAAAGCTTAAGGGGTACAGCCAGACAGGCCCGGGTCTTAAGATATGTACAACTATGTCTGTACAGTGACCCTCCGCTCCCCGCCTCCTGCCATAGTTCTGCTTTCCAAAGTTTCAGTTACCCACAGTCAACCATGGTCCAAAGATATTAAGTGGAAAATCTCATAAATAAACAATGCATAAGTTCTAAATTGCACACTGTTCTGAGTGGTGTGATGAAGTAGTCAGGATTTCACCACATGGTGAAGGACTTTACAGAGGCCACAAATATACACATGTACGCACACACACAGGCACACACAGAATAGACCCCCTTATCCTCTGGGGATACTTCCGAGACACCCAGCAGATGCCTGAAACCGCGGATAGCACCGAGTCTCAGATGTTTTTTCCTATACGCGCATACCTATGATAAAGTTCCATTTATAAATGAGGCACAGTGAGATTAACAACAGTAGCTAATAATAAAATACAACTATCACATATACTGTAATAAAAATTATGTGAATTTTTATTTGGTCTGTCTCTCTCCAAATATCTCACTGTACTGCACTCACCCCTCCTGCGATGTGAGAAGGTAAGGTGCCTACGTGAGGAAGTGAGGTGGTGACTGACGCAGGCACCGTGACGCGGTGTTAGGCTACTACACGGGTCACTTGAACACCAGCACTGTGCCAGTCCATCCGATCACTGAGGCTGCTAATAAGTGACTAAGGGGCGGGGAGCATATGCAGCGTGGGGCGCTGGACAAAGAGATGAGTCACATCCTGGGCCAGACGAAGAAGAACAGAGGCGGATCTCAGCACACTAGTAGAACGGTGCAGTTTAACACTGTTTACTTCTTGAATTTTCCATTTAACATTTTCGGTCCGGAGCTGACTGTGCGTAACTAAAACCGTGGGAAGCAAAACCACAGATAAAGAGGGGGGATTACTGTACAGACGTATAGATTATACACATATTCAGACCCAGGTCTGTCTGTAAACCTTATGTTCTTTGTAGTGAGATATATTGTCTTCACTCTGCTTTAAATTTCATCTTTCTGTGCTCACTCCAACCTACAAGTCTTTCTTTCTAACTATTCCCACAAAGAAAGGGGTCATGTCAGAGATAAAAGAGGCAAGTGGTTGGATAAGCAAGGAAGGAACGGTTGTTTGGTTGGAGGCTTGAAATTTAGGTTTTGTCTGATGAGCAAGATGTAGCCAGGGGAAGTTCTTGAATGAAGGAGTGATGAAATGAAAGAGGTTTTAATAATAATCATCTCGCCAGTTAGGTATTTGTCTAAAGGGAAGGAGAATAGCTAACTTTTGTCATAAGCAGGCAGGAAAATCTGAAAAGGTAAGAGAAATGACTGTGAGAATGGAATAAGAAATTCGACCTTTTGGTTGAATCTGAGAGACATGGAAAATACTTGGGTAGACTTTTTTCCAGAATAATTTTGAGGTATGTGGGAAACCATTTCAATTTTATTGCGACACCATTATCTGTAACATAACATTTGGAAGACTAGACTCTGACTACCCTTCAAAAACTTAACTCACATTATAATTCCCCAAATAGCGTACTTTTTAAGATTTCCCAAGTTATGAATTTAAGAGACCAGGGAAATATTGATAAAATTAGCAGTAAAAAGTGGTGGAAAGAATGCTGATTTGGGGAGTAAAATAGCATTTTAAGTTTTTCATGCTCGGTTCCATATATTGGTACTTTCTATTCACTCGAAACGTGATACAGATGCAAAAAGGCATGAGAAGTATAGATTTGGAGTAAATGCAAACACACAGACTTAGCTAATCACCTTTGAAGAAAAGACTTGGAAACTGAATTTTTGGGTCAGCCTCAGTCAGGCAACATAAAGATGAAGAGAAGCCAGTAATGGAAAAAGAGGCAGCGTAATCAGAAAAGGCAGTGCCCTGGAAAGAAGATTAGATTTCGAGTTAATCCTGAACCTGCCATTTCCTATCTGTTTGACTTTGGGTGTTTCTCTCAGGCTGTGAGGGGGAAGTTTTCTCCTAAGTACAAGGAAGTTGGACATGGTGAACTCTAAGTTCTTTTAGAGTGTGAAGATACGACGTTCCCCATGAGAAAGTGTGGGAAAGTTTCAAGAATGAAATGTTGGTTAAAAATGGTCAAATACAGTGATAGTCCACTCTTCCCCTACCCCCACCCTGCCTGTGCCGCCCCATGTCAAAATTCTAGCAATACAAAGAAACAGTGATGAGTATGTCAGTAAACGTAACTGCATAATAATAATGTTGGAGACTCCATCAGAATTTAATGAAAGAATGGTCAAATTTTATAGCCTGACAAATTTTGCTTCTGTCATTTCCTTCCCAAGTTTAAAACACTTAAGTCACAGATTGGCTGATATAATATTTCAAATGCAAAAATAAATAGGGAAATCGTGTTTTCTATACACGGGATACTGTCCACTTGGAAATGTAGCAGAAGGTCATAGATGTGAGCCATTTTGATATAATAGTACCTCTCGGGATTTAAAATAATATCTTGATTATAGAGGATTTTGTTTTCACATGAATGGATTCAATTTTGTTGGGCTGTCTCTATTTGCAGGAGTTTTCCAGATCTTAGTGCCTTGGGTTTTTTTCCCTTTTACAAAATGAAATTCAAAGGCCTAATGTATAAACATGATATTGACTCTACCTACTGCCAAACCCTAGGGCTCCAACACATTAATCCAATTCCCTCACCAAAGGAAAGAAATTCTAACCTAGCTAGCATTAGTATTAGACAGAAAAATGAAATTGTTCTCAGCTGAATGAAAAAAAAAAAAAAAACCCAATCTTGTCAGCAATCAATTTAACAATGTATTAATAAAGCTCTTATGAGCCATTTTATTCTTAATCTTTTATGAAAGGATGATTTTCCAATTTAATAATATTTTTTATTGTGGGAGAGAAATGTGACTTCAGCTTACCTGTTTAGTAAAAAGATCTTAGTAATTAAAACAAATGTTTCAGTCAAATTTATAGATGATAAAGAGTTTTAATAGGACAAGAATCCTATTTTTGAGGTAGTAAAAATTAAACTTAACAAATCTTTCTTTAAAAGATCATTTAAAAAGTATAACATTGGTACTTAGATCTTTATTAAAATATTCCTTGTTAGGATTATGATGATATACTTTGGGGTCAGAGACTCTAATCCTGGAGCCATAACTTTCAAGTTGGTTGACATTAGGAAAGTTGCTTAAATTCTCACAATTTCATTTTCTTTATATATAAAGTAAAAATAATAACAGCATCTATTTCATTGGCTTGCTTTGAGAAAACATGTATGCAGTTGGCACATAAAAAGTACAACTCGAATGCTACTTTCATGACTATTATTATTTTTTAAGTAAGCAAAAAATTAAGAAAATTATAAAACCCAGAAAAATTAATGCTTTCTTCAAGCTAAACTGAATAAATGCTGGACACAATAGTTTTTTTTTTTCTTGATAAAATATCTAAAATGATCACAAATGAGTAAATGTTTCATATTTAGTTTTCTTATTATATTTTTTACTATGTCTTTGTAAACTTCTAGAGAAAATTTTTAAAGATGCTATCATATACCCGGGATAGAGAGAGCAAGGGTTGTTGCATAATTGGTTAGAAAATGTTTTAAGAAAAATATTTAAAAATATTTACCTGTTCTTCTGTTTATTTAAACATCTATTTATGTCTAGCCTCATTCTAAAAATATTGTGAGGTTGTAAACAGAAGATTAATATTTGGTCAGTTAAACTTAATAACTGATGGAAATAGAAATGTGATGTTGCACAAAATAGGTTACAGAGAAAATATATTAGAAATATAAATATGAAGAGTTTTAGTTCACTCAGGATAACATGTTGAATTAATCTACAGAAAAATAAAACAACAAAAACTGAAGAAATACCTATCTTAACAACACACTCTTAGCTTTGTAGTTGTAAAGTTTAATTTGGAGTGAGAAATAATTTTCCTGGAAACCAAGGAAATTATTGTACCACAATACCTCACTATTTGTTGTACAACAGCAAAGACCCTCAGATAAGTGAGATATCAGTATGACAAATATTTGTAGAAGACAAGTTTTCTTTACGAAAAAAACAAAACGAAACAAAAACGGCTCTAACAAGGAGAACTTCGTAGTATACATATCGAAGATTCATGCCGTCTTCAACTGTGACCAGAGAGCACTATTTTTTTTAAAAAACAAGCAGCGAGGATGAGCGATCTTATTTGCCCTAAAAGTGCTTTAATATCCTTGGTACGGCCACTTCGTGTATGTGCTTTTGTGGATGACACTTGTAAATTTGGGGGAGTGCCAAGATGAAAAAAGGCCTAATCTACGCCAGACATGTTGGAAACAACAACAAAATAGCAACAAACAATTACAAAAGTGTAGTGAATGCTACAAAATTGAGGCACGTCACGCTGCCTGGCGCTCGCTCTCTCTCTCTCTCTCTCTATCTCTCTCTCTCTCTCTCTCTCTCTCTCTCTCTCTCTCTCTCTCACACACACACACACACACACACAGGTACATATATGTACAAATAAATATAGTGGTTATGAATCTGACTTCATTTGCGAATTTGAAGGCAAGACAGTAAGATTTTGCCTCACAATACTTTCACCAATTACTGTCCTGCTTATAGCTGACAATAGTAGAATAATTTGTGAGGACCATCTTTATAAATACAAAGCTAAACAATTAATTCTTCATGTGATGACTACAGATGACTTCTCTTCCTGGTAAGATTTCCTAAGATGTTCTAGGTGGAGTTCATAGGGCAGATTTTCCACTTTAATTGAAAGCACTGTTATTCAACCTAATTTGTTATTTCTCATCGCTAAGCTAGGAAACTAAAATCAATGAAATGTTTATTAATTACTATAATACATAAGCTCTATTAAAACCATTTTAATATTGTCCTAAGCCTAAGCTGCTGTTTTTCCAAACTGTCTTTTATGGTCAAGTCAGTTTGGTAAAGAAAGATTCCATACAACCCACCTTTCCACCTCTAAAATGCACAAAGCACATTAGAATAGTAAATGCTTATTTACGTATTTATTTTAAAAACTTGTTTAACTTGGGGTTTCCCAAGCTTAATAAAGAAACAGCTTTCAAGGAACAGCTATCAACATGTTATTGGATCCAGGACACTTGTGGAATACAATCTAGGATACTCCTGCTGAAGAAAACGATGTAAAAATAGCTGTGCTGCTCTGCAAAGTCAGATATAAATGACCTTTGGAAAACATGTCATTCTATATGATGGGCACACCCTCTCTTCGTGGTGGCAATTAATCCAATTGAAACAAACACACTCCACTATGTGGGAATTGCAGCTTGAGATCAATGGGTAGGCATCTTGCTGACTGTAAAAACAAGTTCTTTGAGCGATTTTGCAAAGAAGTGTCTTCCCTTATCCTCTGTCTGTGCAGAAGGCGATTTGCTTTGCTTGGTCCTGAGGGAATCATTTACTATTCAAACTAGGAGTTTTGAGAATGAGAGGGGCACTGGTCCTCACTGCGCAGGCTCAGGACCGCCCTGCGGGAGGTGAGGCTACACGCCTCCTTCTGCAGCCTATGCGGAGTGCCAGCCCTCTGACCGTGGCTTTCCTGGCCTCTCGGCGCTTACGAAGGTCAAAAATGTGCTTGTCAGAGGGAATGTAGTCAATAATATTGTAATAACTATGTGTGGTGTCAGGTGTGTACTAGACTTATTGGGGGGATCACTTTGTAAGGTATAAAAATGTCTAATCGCTATCTTGTACACCTGAAACTAATATAATATTGTATGCCAACTGTAATTGAAAATAAATGAATAAAAAAAGTGTGCTTGTTATTAGGTCCAAAAATTTAATAATGAAGGGAAAAAAGAACAAACTACGAAAAGAGCATTTACTATTGCATGCTTCTTCTCAGTTCACTAGTTTTACAATTTCCAGAGAAAATCTTTGATATAGTGACAACTATTTTAGATGAAAAATACGAAGGGGGAATTGGACCAGGGAAATGGAAATATGAGAAACTAATGGAATAATAAAATAGAGATTTTTTGAGTTGATTTTCAAATGGAAAAGAAAGCTCAGAAACTAAGTTCCCTAGTTAAAGAACGATTTGAGTTTTCTA
>NW_011888880.1:4837028-4842169 GCF_000151845.1 Pteropus vampyrus | reverse complement strand
TGGTAAGATTTCCTAAGATGTTCTAGGTGGAGTTCATAGGGCAGATTTTCCACTTTAATTGAAAGCACTGTTATTCAACCTAATTTGTTATTTCTCATCGCTAAGCTAGGAAACTAAAATCAATGAAATGTTTATTAATTACTATAATACATAAGCTCTATTAAAACCATTTTAATATTGTCCTAAGCCTAAGCTGCTGTTTTTCCAAACTGTCTTTTATGGTCAAGTCAGTTTGGTAAAGAAAGATTCCATACAACCCACCTTTCCACCTCTAAAATGCACAAAGCACATTAGAATAGTAAATGCTTATTTACGTATTTATTTTAAAAACTTGTTTAACTTGGGGTTTCCCAAGCTTAATAAAGAAACAGCTTTCAAGGAACAGCTATCAACATGTTATTGGATCCAGGACACTTGTGGAATACAATCTAGGATACTCCTGCTGAAGAAAACGATGTAAAAATAGCTGTGCTGCTCTGCAAAGTCAGATATAAATGACCTTTGGAAAACATGTCATTCTATATGATGGGCACACCCTCTCTTCGTGGTGGCAATTAATCCAATTGAAACAAACACACTCCACTATGTGGGAATTGCAGCTTGAGATCAATGGGTAGGCATCTTGCTGACTGTAAAAACAAGTTCTTTGAGCGATTTTGCAAAGAAGTGTCTTCCCTTATCCTCTGTCTGTGCAGAAGGCGATTTGCTTTGCTTGGTCCTGAGGGAATCATTTACTATTCAAACTAGGAGTTTTGAGAATGAGAGGGGCACTGGTCCTCACTGCGCAGGCTCAGGACCGCCCTGCGGGAGGTGAGGCTACACGCCTCCTTCTGCAGCCTATGCGGAGTGCCAGCCCTCTGACCGTGGCTTTCCTGGCCTCTCGGCGCTTACGAAGGTCAAAAATGTGCTTGTCAGAGGGAATGTAGTCAATAATATTGTAATAACTATGTGTGGTGTCAGGTGTGTACTAGACTTATTGGGGGGATCACTTTGTAAGGTATAAAAATGTCTAATCGCTATCTTGTACACCTGAAACTAATATAATATTGTATGCCAACTGTAATTGAAAATAAATGAATAAAAAAAGTGTGCTTGTTATTAGGTCCAAAAATTTAATAATGAAGGGAAAAAAGAACAAACTACGAAAAGAGCATTTACTATTGCATGCTTCTTCTCAGTTCACTAGTTTTACAATTTCCAGAGAAAATCTTTGATATAGTGACAACTATTTTAGATGAAAAATACGAAGGGGGAATTGGACCAGGGAAATGGAAATATGAGAAACTAATGGAATAATAAAATAGAGATTTTTTGAGTTGATTTTCAAATGGAAAAGAAAGCTCAGAAACTAAGTTCCCTAGTTAAAGAACGATTTGAGTTTTCTATGTGCAGTGTCAGGATATGTTAGAGAGAGTACAGGCTGAGAAACGCAGAAGCAAGGCTAGAATCCTATCAGTAGTGTGGCTTTAGCCAAATGTTATCTGCAAAATAAAACATTTCATGATACCTCACAGAGCTGTTGGGAGGACTGAATGAGGCAACGAGGAAATACGTTGAGAATCACAAAAGTGCTCTACCAATAGCTGTGATTTTGCCCAGTATTTTACCCAGTATTTTAAACTAAGCAACTACACCACCCCCTCTGAGGTTTCTCAACTTGACCTTCTAGATTGTCGGCTTTTACGAGGCAAGCAGGGTAATGGAGAGTTAAGTATCTGACCAAGGTAAGTATCCACATTTCTGTGGCTGGTTATTATGAGGGAAGGACTTTTAAAAAAAGTTTTCTGGGCGTAGGGGCTTGAAACTAGGCTGTGACAGAGAAGTGAAACAAAGAGACGGGTCCCCTGGGCAGACACTACACTGACAAATAGGTGATGTGTACAGAACAGCCGGAGTCTGGATGGCTGACGCCACGCTGCCATCCTTAGAGGACAGCTCCGTGCACAGGGCTCCGCGTGGTCCTGCAATAAGGCTCTTTCATTCCCCACGCCTTTAACAGGCTCGTTCCTTGGCCAAGCTTTGTTGCTTGCTGTGCAGAGTAAACCAAGGAAGGGCTATCTTTAATGACTTTGCTTGATAAACATCATCAGTAATAACTTAAAAACAAACAAACAAACAAAAAAAACAAGCGCAATTTAATGGATAACTTTAAATTAACTGGTTTTAAACACGTTTGGCCTTTTTGGTAATATGTGTCTGACGGACAGTCCCTCTCCCAGTCCACCACTTCCCTGCTCCCCACTCCGCCCATCCCTTCCTTGCCAAAACAAAGAAGCTTTGCATACACTCCATTTTTTTTTTTTCAATTATTTTCCACTTAAAATTTGCGATTTTCCAGATCCTGGCAGATATTCTCTATCTTGTATTTCTCATCGTCCTGTTTAATTTGCATTTCTGTACGGAATGCGAGTGAGAGTGATGAGTGAGGATGAGGGTTATTTCTTTTTGCTTCTTTCTGGAAGGAAGGAGCAGCATAGAGGGACTGTAGTATGGAAACAAAAATAAAGAATATAAAAGGTTTGTTTTGGTGTGAGATCCTGGAAAATACTATAGTTTCCAAAGTATAATATCTTTTTTTTTTTTTTTTTTTAATTTCAACGTTACCAACTGTGAAAGTTCTGTATGATAGGCTATTTGCAATCATTGTGCGTAAGGACCTACAGCTAGTTCTGGCAAAGTTCTTAGGATTGTTTCTATACTAAAAGAAAATCGAAGCAAGGAAAATCTCATGTTATTAAATTCTAATGATAGAATGTGAGATGTTGTGGATTTGGGATTTTTAAAAACCAGACTACTTCAAGTCACACCACATCACACGGTTAAACGCTTACTCTGATTACATGTAGGTTGGTGCTTCAGGCTCCACAACAGAACACATAGCATGACAGATTGACGTTTAAGTTGTTGCCATTATCCAACACTGGTTAGAGATTGAAAATGAATGAGGCGTAGTTGCTGTCCTCTATGGATTCAAATCAAATTAAATAGTAACATGGGATTACAAAGATGTGATAAATGATTGCCATGGAAACTATATTCTAGAGAGAAGAAGGCAACAAACATTTAGTGAAGGTCCAGCTTGTGCTAGATGTTACACCATATTGTCTCACAAAACACCAAAAACCATAATGGAGGTATGATATATATGTATTATCTTTATTTCTCATTTTTAGATAAGCTATTTGAGATTCAAGGAGTTTCAATTATTTAATTCGAGTTTTATAGCACAGTCAAATGATTTAGGTTCAATTAAGAAAATTCATAGTCTTTGGGTAAAAAATTTTTTAAGAGAAAAGAGTTGGCCTTTCAGAAAATGTTTGAAGAAACTAAAATAAAGTACTGCTTATTGTCCTCCAACTCTTTGATCTGGTTCCAGACATCAAAATGTTCTCCATGTAAATGCTAAAATGGCTATATTTATAGTTAATCAAATTATGCTTAATAATTGAGGAAATGAAATGCTTTAAAAATTCAAATTCAAATTTCTAATCCATATTTCCAAAATATTTGACTCACGAAAAACAGAATTCCAAAATTTACTCGTGGTCTCTTTGCAAATATGGCAAATATAATATTGAATGTAAAAATATTGAAAAGTAATTTTATAAATAACATAGCTATTTAATTAGAAATGTCCAAATATTTAAAGTTTTATACCAAATCATTAATTTGTTCACCAAAATATAGTCTAGCTTCCCACCTTGACAAATAGGGCTTAATATAACAAAATAAACTATATGTGTGAAGTTACTTTATTAATGTGATTGAAATTTGGCAAATTATCAAAGATGACTGATTTTTTTGTGCTTGCCTAAATGTTCTGTTGATGGGCTAGTGATATTTGGATGAGTGATCAAATAAAAACATACACAATTTATAAATTATTATAAACTTAATCCATATGACTTATTTTTTTATTTTCTTTGAGCAAAATCACTATTTATATTATCTTTAGTCAGACTATGAAATTGCTTTATGTAAAAATCTATTGCATTCAAGCTATCGGAGAGGAAGGATTTTTTTAATTAACAAAATTTGACATGTTATATTGCGTAAGTTTAAGGTTATAGCGTGTTCCTATAATTGCTGATGTAGTGATATTTATCACATTACATGATTATAGTACAATGTTATTGTCTATATTCATTAGACTGTGCATTAGATCTCTATGGCTTATTGACTACGCATTACAAGTTCGTACCCTTAAACGACATCACTCTTATCCCCTCCCCCCCACATCCATTGGTAACCACCACTTTATTCTCTGTTTTCTGCAGGTTTAGATTTTTAGATTCCACGTGTAAGTGGTATCATACAGTACTTGTCTTTCTCTGACTTATCTCGCTCAGCATAATGTGCTCAAGGTCCATCTATGTTGTCACAAATGAAAGAATATCCTCCTCTCTCATGGCTGAGTAATATTCTACTGTGAATACGCACTACATCTTTTTATCCATTCATTTGTCTATGGGCATTTGAGTTGTTTCCATATCTTGGCTACGGTGAATAATGCTGCAATAAACATGGAGTGCATATATGTTGTTGAAATCCCGTTTTCCTTTCCTTTGGGTATACACTCAGAAGTGAAATTGCTGGATCGCATGGCAGATCTATTTCGAATTTTTTTAGGAAACGCCATATTGTTTTCGATGGTGGTTGGACCAGTTTACATTCCCACCAACAGTGTATAAGGGTTCCCTTTTTATCACCTCCAGAGAGGAAAGATTTAACAAACTAATTAATTTGTTCCTTTTCTTACCTAAAAGTTTCCACCTCTCAAATCTTCCCCACACTACATAAAGCAGGGTTTATCTCTAAAACCATCAGAAACCCAACACAGAAGACTTCATGGCATTTGGATACAGTCACCATTTAGAAGTCACAAGGCAAGAGGTATGGAGATGGCCTGGCTACGTCAGTCAAAAGCGGGGATGGTCAGGGTCACAGGCGTGCTGGAGCCAGCTCGCATGGGCTGAAGAGAATCCGTTGATGGCATCTTTCCCAGTTCTGAGGTCAGTGACATCACACTGGGAGCCTGAAACCACCGTGGGTGGGAGTATTTACACCTCAGGAATCGGTACATGCTGCAGGTCAGGTTTTCCACCCCTCGGGCAAGTCGCGAACCTGCGGCACAGCTGGTT
>NW_011888880.1:4826053-4835323 GCF_000151845.1 Pteropus vampyrus | reverse complement strand
TGTCATGTGAAATGAGCGATGATTTGCAAAATTTCATTGCAAGTCTTTCCTGGCCCTAATTTTATTATAGGGCTGAGATAGAGAAGGGGCAAGGTACAGTGCCCTAATTGGAATAAAACAAGTAGGTAGTGGAGTGAAGCCACAGGCACAGTGGATAGGGGAAAAATTCCACACACACACAAAATCAACCTTAAAAGTCACGGTTTATAGTCAATGTTCCATTTAAAATTACAGAAAATTCTTTAAATGTTTAAGCCTTATTAGGACTATAGAAAACAAATCAGTGGTCAGTCTCATAGAACACAACTTATATATCCTAATTCCCACATATTTTTCAGAAATAAAATAAGAAAATGTGTCTATTGTGATTATACCATTTATGGACTTAATCTTCTGACATTTTCCAGATAAGAGAGGGCTGGGGGATCTGTCCCTTTGGCCCATGTCCTCAGTGGTTGTTTTGAGTGGCTGTGCTGAGGGCATTGCCCATATTGTCCTTGAGGCCCTCATCACCCCAGCTGCTGGGAGCCGTTGGGGGCTGATGGCTGTCGCCTAAGTCATTGTGTGGGAGTTGCCCCCCACCAGTGAGAGCCACCTAATCGAATGTCTCAGGCCCACCTCTCGCTCTCTTCCCCATGCTATACCCATCCCCTCCTCAAGGAGCCCACATCCAGTGAAGATAAGGCCCAGCCTCTTTGCCTCCATGGGACAACAGTGAAGGACCGTCTCAGCTCTGGAGACCTCCTTTGTTGAGAATGTATGACCTTTCACCTCCGCTCTCTGCCCTATCCTGCTTCCTTCACTGCCCCAACAGATGGTGATCCCAATAAACCACCCACACCTGAACATCTGTCTCAGAGTCTGGTTCCTTTGCAGTATTGCTGATGAAAACTCGGTCCTACACAGTGATGCTCCTATTCACTGGGGCTGCCTTACAGGTCTGGTCACCTGCATGGCTGCAACAGGGTGCGATCCTTCAGATTTTAACATTACAGCTTAAAGAAAAATGTATATTCATGTACACTCACTACTCCCAAAGTATGCCGTTAGATGAGACAAGCTCCATCACATGCTGTGGCAAAACTGGCTGTTCTCCAAAGCTTAGGCACAGGTGTTGAACTGTGTTTACTCAACCTTTATGATAAATTTCACTTTAGGGCTCTTGGTTTCCTTTCTTACTAGCAAACCTTAGTTAAGACAAAGAGCATCCATCTGGGGAGAGGGTCTAATATTATGGAACCACCAAATTACAGGCGTTCCAGGTCTTAATCTTATTTTTTTTCCTGGAATATTCCTTGTGTATTAAGATTAGGCCATTCTCCTTAACCATTATCAAACCTGTAAATCCAAAGGTATTGGAAGAGGTGGTCTCTATTAGGTCACACATGATCCTGATACAATCTATTCGAATCTTCATAGCCAAGTAAAAATACTCAAGAGTTGGGGAAGAAACAAAGAAAATCTGCTCCAAGGTAGGTTTTTGTATCCACTTAAGCAAAGAAGAAATTGGTAGCCTCTTTCACAACAAATAAAATAAAAATAGTATATAAGCTCCCTTTCCCAGTAATATTTACTATTCTAAAGACAAAGGCTAAATAAAAGTAGTATCAGTGATATAACAAATAATTAATGATGCTTCGAAACTGCTCCAATAATCAACCTTTATTCATTAGAAACTTAAAAAATTTTTGGGCTTAACCTCTTGCCCTCCATCCCCATAATAGCTTTAATGAGATGCTTCTAAATTTCTTCTTTTGCAAATAATATGCATATTAAGACATATTAAGACATACTCTTTTTTCCCGAGTTTAGTCGTCTATCTAAATGGTTAAGGTTTCAGATTTTATGATTCTGGAGTGTCCATAGATCTCTCCCCATCTCCCATCCTTCATTCTTTACACCACTTCCAACCTCCCTGGGCTTTGCCCCTGTCACCTGGCTTTACACAGCTGTCCCCTTAGCTCGCAGAAGCCACTGGACTTAAGTACAAGATATTTTTCTTATTTTCTTTTATCCACGCTAAGATTTTAATATAAGACCTCCACTCCTCTACCACATAATTTTCCAAACTTCAGTTCTGTCTTTTAGGAATGCTGATCAGTAGAAGTAACCCGCAATTCTAGCGATTTGCAAATACTGAATGAGAATTTCCTATGAGTGTCAAAAGATGGAAAGAAAGAAATTGACATAGATGAGTATTTCTCAGCGAGGGGAGTTTTAAACACATGCATGCTCTTCCTCTCCTTTTTGCATGTATCATTAATTTTTTTGTGAAATGCTCTTCCCTATTTTGTCCACCTGAAAAATAAAACCCAGCTTATATATGACTACTTTTTTAAAGCTTCCTTCACATACCTCAATTTCCCTGACTTGATTTATGAACTATCTCTATCTTGTGTAGATGTTATTATGATGGCATTATAATAATAGTAACTATTATTATTTTATTTTTAAAATTTTTTTTTTTTGCCTTTCCTTTTAACAGACTCTGGGATTCTTGAAATAAAAATCTATGTACCAGTCATCTTTGCATTTCCAATGTCTAGTCTAGTTCATAACACAGATAAGATGATCAGTGAATGTGATGAAATAGGTACAGGTGTGTCTAATTAAGATGATGCATGAGACCATTTTCTATTACATGGTGATTTTCAAGATGGGTTAAATTTTCTTGATTACAAAGGGCACATAAATGAGAAGAAACCACTATGAAAGTGTTGATGATAAATCTTCTTATTTTAAAAACACCCCTCTGGACCCTAGCTGATTAAAAAATAGTAGTTGCACTGTTATTAATAAACCAACATCTTTGTACTGCATTTACTACTGAAAACCCCTATCCAAAAATCTGTCTATAGAAAATATCAATTTTGGAGAGGCTATTAAAAGAGAAATGAAAAATTACAGAAAAGTGGACACACTCTAAAAACTTCTCTCCCACCTGAGACCCTTCTATGCTCAGGAATTGCCTAAGAGCAACTGCATTGATATTTTTTACAGATGTGAATGCATTCCCGTACGTAGGAGTAATAGATATGTGTATATAATGGCTGTCGTCTTCTCAGGCTCAGCTCTGTACTGTGCTTTGCTTGGCGTTTCTGCTCCTTCAAAGGGAGGACAGATCACAGCAGGAGAATTGGATGCTAAGAAACTGACAACACATACTTGTCTTTCAATCCTTAAAAAATAAACCTGGGTTTCTTCCTCATTATAATCCTCCACATGGACCGTGGACCACAGGTGCAATCCCACATTCGTCTTCAGTTTTGGTGAGACAGTGCCATCTAATCCTTGGCAAGATCCAGGAGATCCTCTCTTGGATGTTAAATTTATTCAAACTGAATGACAGAATTTTGCAATCGGAAACAACTCTTATGTCATTAAACTGACTTTCTCGTTTGATAGATGAGCAATCAGAAATCTAAAATCATTTAGTGACTGATACACGGCTATAGAGGTGGAAGCGAGGTGCTCTTTCCACTACACCAAGTTGACTTTATTGTGTAAGTTTTGTCTCCCTTTAAACACCGAGAAAGGCTAAAATCCTTTAGAAACTAGGGTCTAAATTTATGAGTTATTCCTATTAGGATCAACATTTTCCTTTCCCTCTATGTAGGCAGAATAATGGCCACTCAAAGATGCCCATACCCTAATCTACAGACTCTGAATGTTAGCTTACATGGCAAAAGAGATTTGGCAGAAGGAATTAAAATTATGGACTCTAAGATACAGAGATTATTGGGTGGGCCCAATGTAATTACATGGGCCTTTAAAAGTGAAAGAGGAGGGCAGAACGGTAAGGCAGAGAGATGAGACAGGAGAAGAAGAAGGAGACATTTGAAGCCCCAGAAGGATACTGCTGCTGGCTTTGAAGATAGAAGGAGGAAGCCATGAGCCACATTGTGCAGACAGACTCTATAAACTGGAAAAGGCAGGGAAATAGATTCTCGCTAGGGCCTCAGAGGGAACACAGCTCTACTGACATCTTGGTTTTGGGCTTGTGAGACTTGAAGCAAAGAAATCCACTAAGGCCATAAACTTCTGACAATGAAATGTGTGGCAAATTGCTACCGTAGCAATAGAAAACTAATGCATCCTTCTTCATTTCCTCCATCTCCTTCATTTCCACAATCTCCTTATAATCATCATCACCATCATCATCACCATCATCAACGTCATAATCACTATCACCATCACCATCATCAACGTCATAATCACCATCACCATCAACACCATTGTCTCCATAACCCTCATCGTAGGCATCACCACCTCCATTTCTCCCTTTCATTGAATGCCCATGAAATAGGAGGCACTGGCCTTTATGTTCCATATCCATTGTCTTTCACCTTTATAGCAATCCTACCAGCTAGATATTATTAACATCTCTTGATAAATAAAGTGACTGAGTCCTGGTAAGTTAAGCAATTTGTCATAGGCTACAATGGTAAGACGTATAGGATGCTAGAGAGCTACTTCTAGATAAAATTATTCTAACTTTGTAGGTAGGCAAAAACGATAATGCTGTATTGTTTATTTCCAATATAATATCTTTATGAGAGATCTAGAAAGAATAAAAACAATTCTGAATTGATAAACTCTGATACGTGAGCAAGTAATTATCATAGGATTTAATGGTAAAGATGAAGTACGTATTTATAAACAAGAAATTAAAAAAAAATTAGCCATAGATATCCAAATGAATGTGGTATTTTGAGTGATCATATTTCATCAGAGTAGGCGATGTATTAAATATTTCATCTGAAAATCTAGAGATTATTAAAATTATCTTCTGTGATTTTGCAAGAAGCTTTTGCTACTTAGATAAGATTTTCTAATTTCTTCACTAACCGATCTAGAGTTAATAACACTGCCATGTGTTTATATTATCTGCATTAATTGGCTGAAAATCTGTATTCTAGCCTTAGAGCGTTGAAATGATTAAAAATATGCAGGGAATAGACGCTTACCAAATACTGTTTGCTAATGGTTTCTAAACCTGCAGACAGCAGGAAGGCCTGGAGACTGTGAGTCTGGGCTACCGGGAAGGTGTGTGAGGTGTCAGGTGGAATTCAAGAATGCATGGCAGTGTTAGTGGAGGTTGCAAAGGAGCCCTAGAGAACATGCTAGAAGGTCAGGGAAACTAGAAAAGGAAAAAAAAGCAAAAAGCCTCATAGAAACAAAAACATACACACTGAGAGTGGTAGAACAGACCTGGAAAAAAAAGATTTTAAAAAGACTGAAAATCTTTAAAACAGAGGTGTCAGGAAAGGTACCTGTACCTTAAAAAAAAAGTTTGGTGTGTTAGGATACAGAGTTTAGGATGAGTTAAGTTAAAAAACCAAGGAGTTCTTTTTGGTAATTTTTTATACCCCACCCCATTTTTAAAGGGTTCATTTTGACTACGTGCAAAAATATCAAATCAACAGCCAACTAACATTTATTGAGCATTTACTATGTGGCAGAAAGGCTTGATTGCTCAGTCATCAGTTCACACCATTAGTGAACAAAAGAGCTGGGATTTGGTTCTACTTCTTCCTGGTGATTGTGTTCACTTGATTTTAATCTCTAGACTGTAAGTTGAAGACAGGCAGACTGTAGACTGCGTCTAGTCAGGATGGGTAAAGACCTTCAGTTCTCCTTGGAAATCCTGAGTCTAGGCCATTAAAGAATTAAGGAAAAAGGGAGGATGGCTCATGCTCCTACTGGCCTGGGCGGAGATGGAAAAGGCTCATGGTCAGGACACCTCTCAGAAACCCAGATCGTCCTGCTTCTCGACGTCTGTATGAAAAGGAGAAGAAAAGCAGGATGGAAGAGATTGAGAGTTGCCACAAATACCCATTCTTTCGTTTTCCTTTAGTGATAGAACATCCAGTGCTATTTTGGATGTCGACATTCGTAGCGGTTTAGCTTCGTAGCCCCCGTGCTTATAGGCATGCCTGTGCGATTATGTGATGATGTTCTAGACAATGAAACATCATTGTAGGAACTTCTAAGAAGCCTCTTGAAAGGAGCTGGATCATCAGGGGTTATATTATTTTGGTCCTTCTGTCCTTCCTTTTTCCCTCGGAGCAGATGGGATAGTTGGAGCTCTAGCAGCTGTTCTGTACCATGAAGTGTGACCTTGAGAATGAAAGCCAGCATTGAGATGGTGGAGCAAGAAGACGACTCCTTGGTTACACCAAACCTGGACTTCCTACCCCTGGGCTTGAGAGAAAGAGAATTTGATGACCATTGAGACAGTGCCATGTTGGGTTTTCTGACATATCCACGATCATGTAATCTCGACTGATAGCAATAACTGCATGAAATCGGAGTCCTCATAGAAGCACACATTAAGACAAGATTGGAAATGTAAGAGATTGATCGTCATAAAGGTCAAAGTATGTGGGGGGAAAAAAAAAGGGAAGGGAGCCAGAGGTGGCGAGGAAAGCCTGAGAAGAGAAGGAAGCAGGGGCGGGCGGGCAGAGCCTCAGTCTGTGGTGTAGTTCTAGAAGGTTTTGTTTAAGGCAAAGCTGCCGTGCAAGGAGCCTTGTGCCCCGCACAGGGCGGGCCTGCCACGGAGCCCAGTATTTGGTTTGGAGCAGTGAGTGCAGTGGTGGGTTCAGAGCACAGAAATGGGACATTTGTCAGGGACACGCCCCACAGCAAAACTGGGTGAGGTGCATTTTCATGGCCTCCGGGGTGACTCAGTTTTGTTTATGTCTCTTAAGGTGTAGACTTCCCCTCAAAAATATTCTTAGAGATGGCTGCAGTGGCAAACTGTCCAAAAACCTTTTAATTGGGACGAAACCCCAAACTATGTCATCAGTGGCATCTTGTGACTAGTGTCCCTCAGTGGTCGGGGTACCAGAATTCATTCTGGAGGTGAGAGTAGGGAAGCACGCTTTTCTGTTTTCTCCCAGTTTGGACAGTAGATAGGAACCGAGGCTCTGAACACAGACGGGGCCACAGCCAGCCCAAGGCTGGACGGTGAACGCCAGTCTCGCTCCTGCTGCCTCAAAACCTGCCCAAGGCCACAGCTCAGAACCACTGCTAAGAGCAACGCACTGCCAGAAACGTCAGGACCAAGAGCAACGCATTGCCAGAAACGTCAGGACCGTGAATGCACCACAAAGGCTGTAAAGGGGAAATGTGCTTCTCTATTGACTTGCTTGTATAAATAGCTTGGAGATGTTTTCCAAGTGAAAATCCCCAACACTTTAAAAGTTTTACTTCACCCAGTGGGAAGAAAATACTCATTAAAGGAACCACAAACCTCAGCTTCTTGGCAGGAATTTTCAGCTCATTACGTGGTAATTAATACTAATCTTTATGCAAAAGAAAAAGTAAAAAAACAACCTTTTTCCTTTGTTCTAGTTTTTATACTGCCGCTCTGCCAGACAGCCAATAAAGCTAAAACAGAATCCTTCGATTTTGTAAAAGGCAGTAGTGCGAATGAAAAATTTCACGCCTAGGCTGCAGAGATATACACATTTCTAGGTTCTTGACGATCAAATTTTATTATTATTTTAAAAATTACTAACATCATTACAGCAAATTGCAACAACTCTAGGCCCACAACCAGTAAAAATAATGCAAACAGTCGCAGGAATCCAAAAGCTTTTTAAACCCACTTTTAGATATGGCTTTATCTGAGTTAGATTACTTAATGGTGTGATTTCATGAACTGAAATTGTATTTCACACTCTATCTGGTTCTGATAGGCCAGACTCATTCTGGAATTTAAAAGCATGATCTCCAACGATTATTCCAAACTAAACCATACAGAATTAATGAGAGACAAATAGCCTATATCTTAAAGATGTGAAATATAGAATGTTTTTCTTGTAATTCTTCACTCATACTTTTGGGAAAATTGTAATAACAGAAGAAAAGAAAGAAAGGAGATATATATAGCTTCATCTGGATTATATATATCCTTTTTTTGAGATCTCAGGAAATAATACAGGTGATGACTATGGTGATTAAGGAGGTAAACAAGATACAATGATAGATGGGAAGAGAACTGGTTGAGAAGGAAATAAGCATTAAGTACTTACTATAAATAAGGTACTAGATATGAGAATTGCATTTGTTGTGAATTTAAATTATGTAAATTTATAAGAATTTATGATATCACTTAATATCATATGAATATCAGGTTAATAATAGATATCAGATTAAATTTTTACTTTATGCAAAATCGACATGATGTGAATTCTCCCAAATTAAAAATTCTTCGAGCTACTGTGTATTTATAAAAGTTAAGGGGTTGGTAAAATTTGTTTATGCCATTGACACGTCTGGAAACAAAAATACCTGCCATCCTTTGTTGCTATGACAGTTTTGAGTTATGCCAAGTTTTCAGAAATACATCCCTACATGCACTGTGACTGCCACCCACGGGGTTTTGAGGATGCTAAGTTGAAACACACTTGTTATCGCCACTGAGTGTGTCACAGTCCAGTGAGGGAGATGGAGAAGTATATGGACGAGTAGAATAAGGTAAGATGTAAAATGACTGAGGCGTTTATGGAATGTTTCCAAAGTACAGTTTCAAGGCAGGTAAGACATCTTAAAGCAACTGCCACCTGAGTTGATTCATAAGTGAAATTCAGCCTGGGAAATCACTGACTGGATGTTGAGAGGGTTGTAGGAGAAAAAGCAAATTCAGATAGAGGAAACAGAATATTCAAAGGCATGGTAACAAAGAAGCATTTGGTTGCTCTGAAACAGTGAGTGACGAGGCTGGAGAGGTAACTGGCAGCCATATCCAGGGCTACACTAAAGAACATGAACAAAACAAAGATGCGAACCCTTCGTGGACTTTAAGTAGCACAATGGCACAGCCAAATTGCTATTGCAGGAATCGTCCTAAAAGCAGTGAGGAAGATGATTGGCAGGATGCAGACCAGAGGCCATAGAAGACGTGATGACTTTCAAAACTAAGGCAGTAGAACTGAGAAAGGAATAAAGAATTAAATGAGGAGATCTTTATGAAAAAAAAAAATGAATACGTTTTGGTAACAGATTAGTTTGGGATTGGGGATGCAAGCGCTGGGAGTGAGGGTGAATGTGTAGATACATGGATCTACAGGGAATCTTGGGTACCTACTGGGAGAGAACTTCTAAGCCCTTGGAATATCTTGCTTGTCAAAAATGTCTTTGTTTACCTGAGGCCTTGGGCCATGCTCGATAGTTTAGGCTAACAATGTGATTTACAATAGGGACCTCGGACATGCAGTATATACTTGATTAGAAGGGAATGACACTAAGTAACTAATGTCAGCC
>NW_011888880.1:4821590-4826003 GCF_000151845.1 Pteropus vampyrus | reverse complement strand
CCAGTGAGGGAGATGGAGAAGTATATGGACGAGTAGAATAAGGTAAGATGTAAAATGACTGAGGCGTTTATGGAATGTTTCCAAAGTACAGTTTCAAGGCAGGTAAGACATCTTAAAGCAACTGCCACCTGAGTTGATTCATAAGTGAAATTCAGCCTGGGAAATCACTGACTGGATGTTGAGAGGGTTGTAGGAGAAAAAGCAAATTCAGATGGAGGAAACAGAATATTCAAAGGCATGGTAACAAAGAAGCATTTGGTTGCTCTGAAACAGTGAGTGACGAGGCTGGAGAGGTAACTGGCAGCCATATCCAGGGCTACACTAAAGAACATGAACAAAACGAAGATGCGAACCCTTCGTGGACTTTAAGTAGCACAATGGCACAGCCAAATTGCTATTGCAGGAA
This sequence comes from Pteropus vampyrus, assembly GCF_000151845.1. NCBI lineage: Eukaryota > Metazoa > Chordata > Mammalia > Chiroptera > Pteropodidae > Pteropus > Pteropus vampyrus. The sequence continues at coordinate 4,825,597 of NW_011888880.1, read as the reverse complement.
TCGTCCTAAAAGCAGTGAGGAAGATGATTGGCAGGATGCAGACCAGAGGCCATAGAAGACGTGATGACTTTCAAAACTAAGGCAGTAGAACTGAGAAAGGAATAAAGAATTAAATGAGGAGATCTTTATGAAAAAAAAAAATGAATACGTTTTGGTAACAGATTAGTTTGGGATTGGGGATGCAAGCGCTGGGAGTGAGGGTGAATGTGTAGATACATGGATCTACAGGGAATCTTGGGTACCTACTGGGAGAGAACTTCTAAGCCCTTGGAATATCTTGCTTGTCAAAAATGTCTTTGTTTACCTGAGGCCTTGGGCCATGCTCGATAGTTTAGGCTAACAATGTGATTTACAATAGGGACCTCGGACATGCAGTATATACTTGATTAGAAGGGAATGACACTAAGTAACTAATGTCAGCCATGGGGGGGGGCAGTCAGCCATGCCTGTGTGAACAACCTCCAATAAAAGCCCTGGACAGGACGGCTCGGGGAGCCTCCCTGGTGTGTGATACTTTGTGTGTGTGTGTTGTCACACAGCATCACTAAGAGAATTAAGCACTGTTTGTAAGACTGCACTGGAAGTTTGTAGCTGGTCTCTCCTGGTCTCTGCTCTGTGCGTCTTTTACCTTGGCTGATTTTTATCTGTATCCTTTCACTCCATGAAGCTGTAACAGTGAGTATTACAGCCTTTGTGAGTTCTACAAGTCCTACTGAATCACTGAACAGGAGGGTGGTGTAGGGGACTTCTAAACACAAGCAGTCAGTTGGATATATGCTGCCTTTCATGGAGCCAGGAAACATATCAGGAGAAACAGATTCGGGAGAAAATGTGAGTCCAATTTTGAACATGTTCAGTAGAGATGCTTGGGGAACCCCCAGGTGGACATGTCCAGTAAGAAATATGTATCATCACGAAACTGAGGACAGACGACAAAGTCAGAGCTAAGAATCTGGGAAACGTGATTGTAGAGATGTTATTTAAATCCACGGGTAAGGATGAGATTACTCTAGGAATAAGAAAAGAGTTAAAGACATTATTTCGGGGAAACCCAGTCTTTAAGGGAAAGAGAAGATACAATCTTAGAATTAGAAGAAATCAAGAAACCAGCGGCATCGAAAAAGCCAGAGGGAAAGAATAGTTCAAACAGGAGCTCTTGTCTACCAATATTGAAAGTCACAGACAGACAAGTAACAGCAGGAGTGAAAAGCATTACTCGATTTTCAAATGATGACGCTGATGTCATCTCCACTTGATAGGTGAAGAGATGGGGACTTCTACAACTGATTCTTGTCCCCACCACTATCATGATACTCATCACATGGAATTGTTATTACTTGCGTGCATTTCTGTCTTCTAGGCTGCACACTTCCAGAGGGTCCTCTGCCACTTTCATCTCCGTACTACAAGGGTAGACCATGGTCTGAGTGTAGACTTTGTTGACTGACAATTTCACTGACTACGTCAATGAATGCATAGAGGCACAGTGTTCCAATGGAGTTTGCGATGCCTGCCAACTGATCAATAGCCACAGGATAGACTGGACCAGGGTAGGGGGATGTCTTAATGTCTGTTACCTAGTTTGGTTGACTCCTCTTTTATTTTAGTAAAATCGTTCTGCTTTGTTAGCAATGGTTGAATTACCAATCTCCCATCTTCTCCTTTCAATTGTCCTATATCATGGCGAGATCCTCTTTTGCTAATTCACTTTACTGACTCTTAGTAAATTTCTATACCCCTGTTCAAGCACCTACAGTTGGTTCCTTATTTTTATAGAAAACCGTCCAAATCTTTTCCTTATCCTGAGGACAAGAATAGAAGCAGAAGAACCTCTATGGAGCCAAAGAGAGATAATTAATTGTGCTTTGGAATAGAGCAGTAGCAACGGGCAGAAAGAAAAGAGGAACTGTTGCTATGTATCATAGAGGTGTGGCCAACGGGTCTTGCTGAAGGATTCTATGTGGGAGGTAAAGAGATTAATTATGGGAGATTCCTAGATTTTGGTCTGGGCAACTGGGAGGAAAGTGCCACTATTTAATGGGATGGGTAAGACCAAAACTGTTTTGTTTTTATTTTAATTTGTGTGTGTGTGTGTGCGCATGCACACGAATGTGTGCATGTGTGCAGTGAAGTTAAATATCAAAAGTTCTGTCCTGGACAAGATAACTTCGAGTTGCATGATAAATTGGACATCAGATATGTCACGTTGGCAACTGGACACACCGGTTTGGCATTCAGGTAGGAGAGCTCAGAGATGGGATATAGAGTGTGAGATTTACTAGCACCAATGCGATTTTCAAAGGTCTGGGAATATTTGAGATCACCTGGGGGAAAGAATGTAGAGAAAGGGGAGAGGAAGGGAGGCCTTGAACTCAGCCCAGGTTAAGTAATAATTCAGGCGACATTCATTATCAGTTATTTCCAATGCATGTCTTTTAGTATTAGCAATCACTTTCAAAACCCTGAAACTTTTCCTTTATAGGATTCCCAGTCTCAGAGAGTTCAAAAGAATTACACGTTCCATATAATTTAGCACTGCTTATTTTGCCAAACAAAAAAAAAATTCCGTCAAGATATCCAGTTATTCCTTGCCATTGCTATATGAGAAGCCTTAACTTCTTAAGAGACCTGTAATTTTCCTTTTAATTTCTGATGTGAAGAGTCTGTCGATAGATCTTAATCTGTTAATTACTGAAGCTTTATGCTGGTTTCAACTTGCTAGAAAACATTTAAATTTGATACCATTAGGGGAAATGCTTTATGTGTCTTTTTACACTTCCCTGTTCTCAAAGCATTTGTAAACAGAGCAATTGAAGCTTCTTATCCAGGGAAAAGCACAGATTTTATTAATAGTGTACAATTTGGATTTCCCACCCACTATCGACATCCCCCCAAGAGCCTATGGTATGGTTCAGCTTACTCCACTCTGACTTCTTGTTGAGACTTGAAAATGCCGTTTATGAAAAACTGGCAGAATTATACAATGCTTTTACACACACTGATGTGACAAAGACCCTCAGGGGAAAACACACACGTACATCGAACAGAAAACAACACATGCGCAAGAGGCAGCGCTGCTTCCCATGCCCGTTTTGTGTGACAAGTCCATTTACAGAACATCCATATAAAAGAACGTAAACTTACTCGGCTGATACTCTCGACAGCTAAGCCTACTTTGAAATTTCATCACACCCTCGCTGCCATCAGCAATGTGCAGCAGAAAACAAAACAAAACAAAACAAACGGATCTAACTCTATGTTTTACTCCCAGTACACACAGGAGATACTTAACGCTTAGCCATGCCTTCTCCTCATCAGTAATAAAGGCCTTGCTGGGGTTGGCCAGTACCATTCGCTCCCACTATAAATCTTCCAATACCATTACAAAGCTTTATTTTTCAGGTTTCCTCCCGATCTTCTTCTCACTGTGACTTAGCAGAAAAATCCACCCGCTGCCGAATGGTCCCACACAATTACAGGATTTATGGGGCGCTAAAACAGCCCTCGGGCAAGGCCATCAAAGGAAAGGGGCCATTCCTCGATTCTGCAGTTTGTGGCTTTACAAAAGGAAATGGCCAAAATGGCAACGGTTTATTACCGAATCTGAGGAGCTGAAGTGGTTCCCTGGACGATCTGCTGAGTCGGAGGAAACACAAGACTACATACGAGCGTGAGGTGCGGTTTACGGTTTTTACTCTCAACGGATGGACTTTTGGAGACTTTTGGCCCGTTCGAGCAAGGGCGGCCTTGTTCTGTAGATAAAGAGCTGCTCCTTTATCCTGTCTCAAGTTCTCTACTTGGGAGAAGATGTGAATGAAATGCAGATGTTTAGAAACATAAAAATCTCATCTGCCGTGCATACTTAGACTGGGAAGAAAGCCAGTGGAATCGCTAATTCTGTTTTCTATTCGCTATGTTTGCTGAGAGGTTTTAGAGGTAAGGCTATAAAAAGTCATTAAGGAATACTTTTGATAAATGCTAATTTTCTGAGCAAAAAACTCTTTTTT
>NW_011888880.1:4807563-4821540 GCF_000151845.1 Pteropus vampyrus | reverse complement strand
CGCTGCCGAATGGTCCCACACAATTACAGGATTTATGGGGCGCTAAAACAGCCCTCGGGCAAGGCCATCAAAGGAAAGGGGCCATTCCTCGATTCTGCAGTTTGTGGCTTTACAAAAGGAAATGGCCAAAATGGCAACGGTTTATTACCGAATCTGAGGAGCTGAAGTGGTTCCCTGGACGATCTGCTGAGTCGGAGGAAACACAAGACTACATACGAGCGTGAGGTGCGGTTTACGGTTTTTACTCTCAACGGATGGACTTTTGGAGACTTTTGGCCCGTTCGAGCAAGGGCGGCCTTGTTCTGTAGATAAAGAGCTGCTCCTTTATCCTGTCTCAAGTTCTCTACTTGGGAGAAGATGTGAATGAAATGCAGATGTTTAGAAACATAAAAATCTCATCTGCCGTGCATACTTAGACTGGGAAGAAAGCCAGTGGAATCGCTAATTCTGTTTTCTATTCGCTATGTTTGCTGAGAGGTTTTAGAGGTAAGGCTATAAAAAGTCATTAAGGAATACTTTTGATAAATGCTAATTTTCTGAGCAAAAAACTCTTTTTTATAGTAGAATGGAAAATTACTATCCTTAACCAAATCTAGAGTCGCCTAATTATGTAGATCAGAATCCACGCTGATTAGAAATTATTCTTCTTTAAAAATATTTTTCCAATGAAATATGAATACTCTGAATAATTTGGTCTAACTTTCCAGGGTTGTCATTTTCACATTTCCCCTGATTCGTCACAAACATGAAGTGCATCCGTGAAGCCAAGCCTTGTAGCAATTACACTGAAGCACATGCTCCAGGCTTGTGGGGATGGACATTTCGGGGCATGAGCTGGATCTGCTGGTCAGATTTGCTCAGCATTACGACACCACAACTTACTACAATGCCTTGGACACATGGGATGTTAAAGGCAACTGCTACTTTCAGCGAGATTGGTGAGAACGTGTCATGAGTCAATACTTACAATGATCACAAAAGTGGGTGGCATTATTCTAGCCTACTCTGTTGGTCTCTGTCCAACTGTTCTCTGGCGTTACAAAAGAGTGAACAGTCATATACACCCAACTGTCCCCAGCAAAGGCCTGGGAAGAGGATACTTTGGAAGCATCTAAGGCCACCCCGTAAGCCCAAGAAAGATAAGAAGAACATTTATGGAGTGATACACTGGAGGGGAGAACAAGTAGTAATCCAGTCCTCACTGTTTCTTTTTCAGGGGATCTTATTAAAACCAGTCCAAAAAGAGCTCTGCCCGGCTTTCACGTCGAAAATCCGTATAGCAGGTTATTTAAAATCTTCACCTGTGGAAGCACTCCAATGTCTCTGGTGAGTAGAATGCTGAACTCTGACCTTTAAAGTCCCATCTAAAGGAAACAGCGTGTCTGGGAGGCACTCATGTATGTTTCCCCGTGACCTTGCACATTTCCTCCCTGCCTTCGCGGGCGTGTGGAGGGTGGCGGGTCACAGTGCAGGCAGCCCAGGTGCTAGCTCGAGTTTGCTCCCAGGATCGTTAGTGTCTGCAAAAGTGAGACTGCAGGAAGGGGATCGCTTTTCATGTAACTTCCAGAATTAAAAAAAGATCCTTCTTCATGCCAGTTTCTCAAGCCTAAAATTGAGAGGCCTTTCCAAGGTTTTTAGGTGGTTGTTAGAAAAGTAGCTGAAACGTGTTCTATTGTTTCCCACTGAAGTCAGTTTAGATGAAAAAAAAAAAAGACATTAATCTCAACTCGAAGTGAGTCGTACTTAAATCAAGACGTTAAAACAGCTACTTGAGGACGTAGGGGTAATAGCGGCTCTGATTTATTAAGCACTGCAATGTGCTTTACCTCTCACCAGCATCCTAAGAGTTAGGTGTCGTTTACTCCATTTTATAGACGAGAAAACTGAGGCTCAGAGAGGCCACGTAAATCAGCCAGGGTTCCGCAGCTGGCAAATAACGGAGCCCACGCGGGATGCCGCGTCCACCTGCTCTTCTCGTCTTGCTGAGAGTTCTCTGAAATATGCACCTGGGACCTTGTTTCTCTAGGCTCTTCCATCTGACCCTAACTCAAAACGAAATGGAAACTTGAACGACAACAACAGACGATACATCTCAATAAATCTAGGTAGACAAAGTGGGATTTGCAGATTCCGAGACTCTTTAGCTAGGTTTTCATTTGTTTGTCTACACAATTGTCTTAACTCTCTACTCAGTTCTGCCTGTGCATAAATTTAGGCACCTTGAAAGCATCACCTGCTGTCCTGAAGGATACTGTGGTTAGCCGGGAATTCATAATTTAAGCAACTAATGATTGGTTAGCAGCTCTCTGTGGCTTCATTATACTTTCCACTGGGCATTTTTAGATGACTAATGTTGCAATCTAAAGGCTTTTTATCAATATATCAATACGTCTGAATGGCTATATTTTTATGCTTTTTCATTCCTCTCTTTCTTTTTTTTGTAATAGTTCTCGGAGCTTCCTGCTGAACATCACTATTTTCAGTCATGGTTCCAGCTTCCTTGTGGGTCCCTTGGAGAATGCACAAGCCGGCCACGATCTCAGCTCTCTCCCTCCAAAGATGGTAAAGAGTTTCAGATGAAAGAAGTTCAGACTGCGCCTCTCTGCCAAAGAAAACACATCCAATATCTCTCTTATGAGTTTGTTTTGCCAAACTCCAAGAGGAAGACTGTATTAAAATAGCGTCTTTTACATGAAGTTTTCAAACGCCACCAGAATTAAAATAATGATAAACTTTCCAATTTCTTCGGCTCTCATAACTGTGTCAGGTGGTATGTGAAGACATGTCAGAAGGCTCTTCGATGGCCACCTCAGTTTCACAGGCACATGCCAACACGTATTCCTCCTTGTCACCCCAGCCCCATCATCTTTTACTCTGAGGAATTCCATCATTTAAGGAACAGATTTTGCTTTTGGGCTCTGCCATCAAATGCTCTCAATAGGATACTGACAAATGTTTTAGATTTACCATGGACAAATTTTCATCTACTTTGGATTATCAATGTTTTAGTTTTTTTTTTTTTATTGCAGTTCCTGCAAGCCAATGGAATTATTATGAAAATATAAAAGTTAAAAGAAAAAATTACATTTTTAAAATCCATATCCTCCAAGGGTTCCATCGAATGCAACATACACAATAAAGCCTTTATTGATTGCCCCGAGAGGAACTGATGTCTCATATATTTGCTCATATTATATGTTTTGTTCTTCCTCAGATTATTAGTTTCTTACATTTCTCTATTTTCTTTTTCCCCTACAGTGACCTGTACAAATCATTCAATAAGTGCTTTCTGAATGAATGTATGTTAAATGAATTTTAGGGGCAAGAAACAGTGGATGTATGGAAGTAAAGTTACATATTAGTAGTTGATGTTATGTGTAACATAAAATTACTTTCTAAAATTTATCAAAAAGGTACTTATTTTTTAAAGAGATTATAGAGCTCTTAATAAATATTAAAGTGTAGTCAAAATCAGGTCCGCATTCATATGAATTAAGAATTCCATAAACTTTCGAATATCTGCATTGAAAGATCAGGAACTTAAAAGTTCGAAAAACAAATTTTGAGGTTTCTATGGATTTAAATTGTGAAATAAATATAATTTGGAGGAGGTGGTGGGGCTAACAATAATCTGTGTAATTAAAGCTTTCTTTGTCTAGTAGCCAAATTTCAATGTCATGTGCCTGCACACAATGTCATGTGCCTGAACTGGGTAGGAAAGGGTGGGCTTATGAGCGGTCTACCTAGAGAAGCTCAGGGATCATAATTTGAAGGAAAAAAAAAAAGATAGCTCTCAAAATCTGACATAAAAGACAAAAGATTTATCTGCGATCGTAAAAAACTGCCTATTATAAAGGCTGCCACGTCTTAAAGTTATTCATGATTAGTAAATTATAACTGCGGGAAGAAAACAACTGTTCATTGAATGCCATCTGTGTACCAAGTACTATGGTATTTACTATGAATCTTTACATATTCATGAGTTTAATAAGTTTATATAAACCTTACTAAGCACCTAACATTTTTCTAACTGCTTTACATTTACTCACTCTTTTAGCCTTCACCACTGTTAAGTATCATGACTATGATTCCCACTTCACATTATAAGAGCTTGAGCCAGGGAGAAGGAAAGGAACTCTCCAGGTCACAGAGCTAGTAAGTGACAGAGCTGAGGTTGTGTTCGTCCCCTAGTGCTGCTGTAACAAAGCAGTGCAAACTGGGTAGCTTAAAACAACAGAAACTTATCGCCCACAGTTTTGGAGACTCGAAGTCCAAAATTAAGGGGCGGGCGGGGCCGTGCCCTCTTTGAAACCTGCAGGGGAGCATCCTTCCTTGTTTCTTCTAGGTCCTGGTGTTTGCCTGCAATTCTTGTTGTTCCCCGGCTGTAGCTGCAACACTCCAATCTCTGCCGTCATCATCATGCCTGCCTTTCTCCTTTTCTCATAAGAACATCGGCCATATTGGATAAGGGCTTACTCAGCTCCAGAAGGACCTTATTTTAACTAATTACGTCTGCAATTATTTTCCAATAAGTTTACATTCTGAGGTACTGCGGGTTAGGACTTCGACATATCTTTTTGGGGACATAATTTGACCCATAACATTCCCCCATCCATGTCTGCTTGTGTTGCTGTTTCTTAAACACTGCTCTACGCTATGTCTTTCCCCATGATGTAAAGTATTCCATTTCAGTTGTTCTTTAGTAAGCTTTGTTGTGCGCTTTGTATTATGAAAACGGTTTAGGTGGGTAAGAGTTTTAAAAATGTATTTTATCCTTAAAAGGAATACAAATTAAGAACATCATGACTCAATTATTACTTTGTTATTCTAATTAAAAATTGAAATCCATTTTGTCCTAGTGCTTCTCTGTATATTTAACAATAGCTACCAAAGTAGGCTTTGTTATTTAATGCCTAAGGCGGTGGTTATAGACTATTCTCCATCTTAACCAACTTGATGCATGTGGTCTACTTTAGTGGTCGTGGCTCATGGCAATGACGATTCTCAAGTGGACCAAGAAATGCGAAGTGTCTGAGTCTCCCTGGGGGAAGCACATCCTAGGAGGACAAGGTTATTCTCTGTGGGATTGCGAGCTGCCACCACAGAGGAAAGCCTGCCTGTCCCACACATCCCTTCACCTGAGAACTAGGGCCTTATGCTCGGTGCAACAGTGTACAAATCAATTCTCATTTCATATGAAAAAGTGGAGGAAAATATCCACTTTTCTTCTTAGAACGGTTTCTTCTTTTTACTCTAGAAAAATGTTCCAAGTATTCTATATTCCTTCTCCAGTATTTTAGTAAACTTTTGCATTTAATGAAACTCCACTTTCCTGGTTATCCTTCATCCTTTGGTTTCATCCATGGTTTTCCTGTTTCTGCCCAATAAATATCACAGCAGGCTAGTTAATGAAATCCCTTCTTAACTCTATTTCTGTACTTTCTCTATGTACTGTCGTCCAGCCCCAAGGTATAAGAAACTCTATATGTGCCACTTTCTCCCTGATATTTTTCTTCAGCCTTGAGCTCTCCCCTAGTCGCCAGACTGGTATATAAAACTCCCTTCTTGGTATTGTTTGTTTAACAGACACTTCAAATTGAATCGGAGCAGGATTCTTGATTTTTACCTTCTCCCACATGGTTTATTCTTCCAGTTTTTCCATCTCCCATTCTCATCTGAACAGCAGCGATATCCTCCTAACGAAGCCTCCTCTTTCAGTAATGGATCCTCTTCAATCCATTTCTTTCTCGGTAGTTAGTGGGGTCTTTGAAAAACCTAAATCAATGATGTTCTTCTCCTGAGTAAAACCCTCGTGAATGGCTCTCTGTTGCATTTACAATAAAATTCAGACTTTTTACCTTTGCCTATAAAATCCTACCGAATCTGGACTCTCTACCTATATCTTCGACCTCGTTTCTTACCATATTTCTCTTGTCCACTACTCTAGGCCTTCTGTTTTTAGTCATTGACCACTATGCTTCTTTCTGCCAATGAAAAATTTATACTGGGTCTTCTGAGTCATCACCTGGGTGGCTCTTTCTTGCATTCGATTCTCTGTGTGCGTGTAACCTCATTCCATTCACTGTAGACACAGTTCCTCTCTATCACATCGCCAGCTTTGGATTCTCTGCCCGGCGCTTGTTAATACCTGATAATTTCTTCTTTATTCACCTAGTTGTGCATGGCCTCTTGTACCCTTATCCCCAGCAGCATGGGATCTTGTCTGACTTCTTACTGTAGCCAAACTGTCTACCACAGTGCCTGGCCTCAGAAAGGAACTTGGTAACTATTCACCCGTGAATTCACCTCCTCGATGAGTGCCTACCGCGTATCAGTGAAGGACTCAATGGTAGAAAAGAGCTACTTCCTGCTGTCTCAAAGGACTAGAGTGAGAGAGATAAACAACTATGTGACTATGATATAGCGTAAATGCTATCGTAGACACAAGCACAGGGTGTACATAGCCTTTTCCAAAGGCAAGTTTGATAAGTCTACAGCCTGTCATCTGGTAGATATGCCTGGGAATACCTTTCCCTAAATGAATTACTTTACAGTTTTTACTAAAACTTCCTTGGACTATCTGTACCTGTTCCCAGGCGTTTTGAATTGCCTTTCCTTCTTCACTCTCTAGAACTGTGATTCTCAAAACTTGATTATAGATTGGAATCACTTAGGAAGATTTAAAAAATACTTCTGCCTGGGTTCCATCCCCAGAAATTCTGATTTAATTGTTCTGGGGTGTGGCTTGGGCATTGGGGTTTTAAAAGTCTCCCCAAACGCTTCTAATGTGCAGCCAGGGTTGAATCAACTGCTCTAGATGTCTCGCTCCTCACTGCATAGTCTGGGGACAATCAGCCTCTGTGTCACCTGAGAGCTTGTTAGAAATGCAAAAGCTTGGATCCTACCCAGACCCACTGAATTAAACCTGCATATTAACAAGATAGCTTTGGTCTAGAAGATATTAGTAGTTTTCTCCGAACTTGTAGGTCTCACTATATATTTCTCTTGAAATCGTTTAGAAAAGTGATAACTGAGAAAGTCCTAAAATCTGTCTTTAGGAGATCTGATTGTTGACATTTTCCACTTGGAAAATTGCTCTTTTCTACTTATCCATTGTATATTGTCTTTAAACCAGATCTCTGCACATGGCCACATTTTTTTCACAGTTCCAAAGTAATTATTTTAAAACAAGCTTTTCTGTGCAGCTTCGTGAAGTTAAAAAAATATATATACTTTCAGGACCTTCTTGTTGTCCATGGACATCTCTCTTTTTCTCTCCAAAAAAAAAAAAAAAAGAAAAGAAAAAAGAAAAAAAAAGATGATCCAGAGATATAATTAAAGAAATAAATTAGAAAATAGTAAGTGAATAAGGTAAAGGAATATTACACACATTCTAAAGCAGAAAGCTTTAAGCCTAATACTTGAAGAAAAATGCCAGAGGGCTATTTGGTAAAGTGTTAGAATCTGTAAAGTCATAAGTTTTTTGTTTGTTTTAAAATTTCTATTTCTCATAAAGTTATAAAACGGCTCTTATTTCTATAGGACTAAACTTTTAAAGTCCACTTTATGTTTGAATCTTATGTAATAAAATCAACATATCTTTGAGTAGTTACCTTGAGTCTCTACGTTCCTACCATTTCATTGAGTTCATCAGGGAGCTCTTAATTCTGGAATCCACAGAAGCATTTCCCTGTCTTTCTTATTCACTTGTTTCATTGCATTTTAAAAATAAAAATTCTATATATTTAATGTGTACAACATGAGGATTTGAAATGTGTGTGTGTGTGTGTGTGTATACACACTGTGAATGACTATCACGGTCAAGCTAATTAACATATCTTCTCTTCATATAGGTACATTTTTGCATGTGGTAAGAGCACCTGAAATCTTCTCTTAGCAAATTTCCAGAATTTAACAGAGTTCCTGTCCTCCTTTAAGGTCTAACAAGGGAAATTTAAAAAAATGGTTGGCTCAAAAGAAATTAAGGTGTTCTTTAGCATTTTATCCTCAAAAGGAATAATTCTCCAACAAAACTTCTGTCCCTTTTTTCAAAGTCACACCTCACTTGGAAGGTCTGTATATTTATATATTAACGATTAGAAAAAAACGTAACCACCGAGGTGCAATAAAAAGACTTTTCTAGGTTTGTCCAAATATCCTCATTAGATTTGCTTCTCTAATTACAGATGAGACTCAGGGAAAGAGCGTCTAGTAGCGGATGGCCACCGTTTCTAAGACATGGAGAGTTTCAGATTCTATAAATTTTAATTCTGCGTCTGAAGGCAAAAGAGTATTTCTATTTTAAAAAAAGAAAACACCAGAAAGAACAGTTCAAACCCATAGACATTAGAAAAGGATATTAAATATTCCAGAGAAAATGATCAATAATGAGGCCGTTAAATACGCGGAAAGAAACCCTGCCCCTGAAGCCTTGGGGAAGAAATTGAAACCACATCTGAAAACCACAGCAAAAAAACTTAGCTGGGAAAAGCACCTGGCCCCAGCAATGCTATGACCGAGCTCATAAAAGCGGTGGGCAATTATGTAGCTAGTACCCTGTAAAATTCGTCAGTGCACATGGAAAAACAGAAGAATAGCCAGAAGCCTGGTACAAATCAAATGCTAAGGACGGCTAAATAAGGGAGAACCCAGAGTGAGGAAGGATTGCAGATCAGGCCCAGGAAAGCTTCCTTATTTCCCATCAATCCAGCCAAATGCCTCAAAAGCTTCCATGGACTGTTTTAAGCACGAGATGTGCAAGACAGTCCCAGGAAGAGAAAGGAGAAGCAGGGGGACATTTTCAGAAAGAAAGCCAAAGCATCTAACTGCAGCAATGCCACAGTCGCCATTAGGGTCTTGGCGACTGGCACATAACTGGGGTTCGTCTTCCATCAAGAGAACTAGTCTACAATTAAGAAATGGTTCAGAAACCACACCGTTCAACCCCCTCCTCCTTCTCTCATAATGGAATCGGCACAGAAGTTGTGGGTCATGAAATGTACAGTGGGAATTCAGGTTGATTTCACACAGACTACGTCTATCAACTAGAAATCCAGCCCTGTGCCAGGAGAAACGGCACAGGAGGGGTGGCACAGAGAGCGACCAGAAATCAGTGCCTGCCGCAGTTTATTGATTGATTGGATGAAATTATTCAATTTCTTCCCATGGGCCGTTTAACTCATGTCCACGTTTACATTATTATAATTAATGCTACCATAATTTTACCCTAAAGTTTGCTGCCCCACATTTAAGATCCTGTCTTAAGGGATGAATTCCTAAGAGTGGAATTTATAGACTGAAGGACATTAAATTTCTTGAAATCTTTTACTAAAATCTGTTACGTTGGTCTGTATCTATTGCTGACCCTTCTTCCCCCTCAAAATATCAGAAATTTCCCTTTCCTCTGCATTTTTGTAAACACTACATGTAATCATTTGAAAAAAACACATTTTTTCTTGTAAAAAAAAATAGTATTACATTTTAAATTTAATTTACATTCCTTTTACTAATTGTAAAGCTGGACATTGATTTTCTATGTCAATTGGCTCATTTTTTTTTTTGAAACACAGGGGATGTTCTTTTCCTCGTTGATTTGTAAGTGTTCTTTACATGTACTTCAAGTGCCCAGAAATGTGATAGAATTTGTGAAGACTTTGGTGAGCTTATTGAAACAACAGCGGCATAACGTTTGTGATATAGGAGCACACTTTTCAGGGGATCATTTATAGGGTTGTCACTGCACCATGGTGGTGGCTTTACAATAAAACTGATTGGTTCACAGTACAGTACTTGAAAATTACTGAAATGCTTGATTATAACAGTCCTGCATTAAGTAAATAAAGATAGCTGGTATTTTATTTATTCTGAGAAAATGTAGTTGTTAGAGTTGCAGAGAATTAGAATTTTCAAAGAATTAACAAAAAAGACTATCGTCTTTCAGAAATCATATTCATGGATAAACAGAAATGAGTTTAGATTAGCATATCAGGTCTTAAGTAGGCTAAGCTCCATCTTTTAGTCTTCTGTTAATTTTATTAGCAGATCTCTTTCACAGATACCTCAAAGATAAAGTTCAGCATTTAGACAGAATCTTGGATTAGGAAATGGGGAGGATTGACGGAAATTATGTTTTCCATCCCAAAGGAGTGATAATTTGAAATTTAAATTGTTACAGAAAAAAGATTAAGAAAAAGCAGTTATGTTAAAAATGATTAAAAGATTATAATTTCATGAGTAACAAAGATGTGAGGTTTTATTTGACTCTCATTACTATAGTGAATGAAGAAATACGTGATGTTGATTTGTAAGCATTCTCATTCTGTCTCATTCTAGAGTAATTAGTAGGCCAGTCCATGTGCTTTGAAAAACAAGGTTTAAAGTGACACAGATGTGCACACCAAGCCAAAAGTATAAATGCTAGGATGAGCTGGTGATCGGTAGGAGGTGATTTTAAAGTGTGGCTCCCTCTAAGAGAAACGAAAACAATATGTTTCTTATCTTAGAGTAAGGTCATTCTCTGAATTCTTTTTTGTAGGAGATAACTGCTTTCTACTTCAAAACACAGATGGACCTCCACCACCTATGAATATTATAGATAAATCCTTTTTGCCAGAGGAAGATCATCAATAAGCAAATTGGCAGCCTTTGTTTCTGCTGTCACTTCTGGTTGTAACAAAATGATTTGTTTTTGTAACCTGTGGCTGGGTGAGAAAATAAATTTATATTGTTGAAGCCACCCAGACTGTGATATTTTATTATGGCAGCCCCAGCTGGGGTATGACAACTGGGGTATGACAACAGCTACCCTGCCAGTCCTAAGAGATTATCGTGAGAATATAGTGAGTCATGTATATAAAAGCACTTTGAAAAATATGAAATACTATATCAATTTTGACTCTTTATAGTTAATTTTACTATATTTTTAATAACAGGCTTTTTTTTTTTCCTTTAAGTAAGGGTACAAACTAAGCAAAATGAATAGGAAAAACATAAATGTATTTTTTTCAATAATTGTCCCTAGGTAGATGGTCCACGAATGGTAGGATGGCTTTGTTCTGGAGGTCATCAATATGTGGCCTCCCCTGCCTCTTTTAAGGCTACCTGATGATCTGGGGGGTCCTAGGCACTTTTGCTTTCATGGGCCCCTTCTTTCATAAATGAATCAAAAATTATATTTTACAACTGTATTGGCATAAATATAAAACTAACCACGCTGCATTTATCACATATTCATTATTATTACATTTATTTTAAATTTGGCATTAAAAGAAATTAAAATGAAAGCATTTAAAGGTATTATGAATCCATGTCCACAGTGCCCACTACAGGGTAGACTGGCTCTGGCCTCGTTGCCCAATGTCCAACGTGCAGCATCCGTTTTGGGGCCTAAAAAGGCTGCATGTCTCTCGCGATCGTGTCCACATTGCATGGAGTAAAGGGGGCAAATGAAAAGGGCTCATTTAAAGAAATTACTCTCAAAGTAGCTCGCATCGCTTTTGTACCCATCCATGGGCCAATGTTTGGTTACATTGCCACACTTTGATGCAAGAGAGGCTGGGAAATGTAATTTGAGCTTGGTAGCCTTACGTTCAGCTAAACCTCCCTTACTATTACTATAACATTCTTAGAACAGAGCCTGGCACAGAGGAAGCACTGCATAAATGCTAGCTATAGAATCACCGTCAAGACTACTGAAGAAAAAAGAACAGATATTGAGGGATAACATCCGTTACACCTATACAATT
This sequence comes from Pteropus vampyrus, assembly GCF_000151845.1. NCBI lineage: Eukaryota > Metazoa > Chordata > Mammalia > Chiroptera > Pteropodidae > Pteropus > Pteropus vampyrus. The sequence goes on along the minus strand of NW_011888880.1, from coordinate 4,809,796 downwards.
GATAACGGTTTTCAGTAAAATAAACAACAAATCGGGTTTATGATAGAACTGTCAATAGAGATATAATGAGTTGATTTTCTTAAGCACAGATGAACATTAGCCAGTTCTCTAGCTAATAAATTCTCATGCGTGAGCATGGATATGTGTGTGTGTATCTGTGTATTTTGGTATTCTAAAAACGAAAGACCATATATTTTTATTTAACTAGAATCATTCGATTATATATGTTTAGGAAAAAAGACACTTCCCAAATTATTTAAAATATTCCGAGAAAATTTAGAGATAGATACATTTTTTGTTAACTTTGTCAACTTATCTTTCCATTAAGCGCTTCCCTTTCAAAAGAACCTCAGTGATCCACCTATTCAAAAATCCTGCTTTTATCTTTCCAAAACAATAGTTGGCAGATTTGTATAGTGGTTTCTAGATTGTGCTTAGAGTAATCCTTGCGTTCCATAAAATACCTGCACGAACATCTGTCTGTGGTTCTTACTTTCTATGTGATCGCAGTTGGAGATGGGATGGACTCAGAATTCCAGACTGGGTGCTGACGTGGACTCGGGTGGTGGGCTTTGCTGTGCCCCGCTGCTGCCTGGGTTTGAAAGCCTCATAAGCTGGAGTGTAGCTTACTTGGCCTACCCAACGGTTTTTACACAATTCTGTGCCATTATCAGCAGCATACTCTTAACCCCTTTCTATTGATCTCAACCCCAGGCAAATAAGACTCATTAAAAAAATCTCAGTAGAAGCCTGGACGAACCTAGAGTTTCTGTAATTGGCTATGGGAAGGGAGAGCAAGATCTGTTAACACTGATGTGTATGTGTCCAAAATGATTGGAATGGCACTGGGGCGGGACAGTGCCATAAAAGGACATTACACTGGACTTTGCTCATGGTAGGTGCCCAGTAACACATGCTGAATGAACATATGTATCTTGATAGTGTCTTTTGGTCCTGCCAGGTGGATGGGAGTGAGTTGGATGTGAAGACCAAGGAGACAGAGACCAACACCTAATCATCTTCTTCATCTTGGTATCACCAGTTCATTAAATGGTACCTGACACATGCATGGTGTTTAATAAAAGTTTCACGAGCGACTGACTCAATGAATAAATATTTAGTAGTGGAAATTTCCTGACAGGTGGCATTCATTTGAGGAAGAATTTAAGGGCAGACACCACTGTGCTGTGGCTCCAATCACACTGTGGAAAGTGGGAGTCTAGCGGACATAGAAGAATTCTTGCCTGCCTTTGAGAAGTTTGGAATCTATTTAGGAAGTCGGTATAGATACACTGGAATGATTGGATAATAAGTACTAATTTTAAATTTGAAGGCAACCAGTATGCATGCTTACAAAGTATTAAGAAAATAGATCTTTACAGGGTGAACCCTCTTCTAAGCAGTTGGAACAAGACTAAAACAAACCATATTTCTGAGCTGTTATTAAGCAACTCCCAAAGTGTTATCAGAAATCGCTTAGTACAATCAGTATGTGCAAAGAGTTGTAATTTTTGCAGTCAGTTAACTAACAAATAAGGAAGGTGAAAAAAGTCTGGTTTTTACCTCTCATACTGTTTTTCCAAAAATAGCCAGCATGTCACATTGGCTCCACAAATGCAGAGAGCTCTGTTTAGCGACAAAGCTGGTCAGATTGAGACATTGCAGATGGCATCTCATGCTGGCCTCGGGGATGATGACCTGACTCCTCTGACAACACTGGGGACTCTGAGGTCCTTGGGGAATCATTCAGTAGATGAGGCATTCTTTTGGAGAATCCGGCACGGGAATACAGTTAACAATCTAGTTGCGTTGGTCTCCGGGGGATTCCCTGTGGCTGAGTTTTGTGAGCGTGGGGTGGGTGGCAGCTGTGTGTAGTGGTGGCTTTTTGACTCTTCAGGAGAGACATGCTTTCTTTCAATTTTATATCAGGTATGAATTATGAGACAAAAGAAGCCAAGAATACCTTCTATTTTTATTATATTTTACAATGAACCTAATTATGTTCATAGCTAAAACTTGTCAAGCGTAGAAAAGTATAAGAAGGTAAATTAAAATCTCCAAGTCCAGCTCTTGGGGAACTCTGCCTCTCAGTGTGTTTCTTTTCCAGAATATTTCCTGAGATCTGTACACTGCAGGACCCAATGGCACTTAAAAAATATGTGACTCTGATTTACTTGTATAGCTTTTCATTGTACTCTGCTTCTTTCAATTTACTTTATATCCTCATATTTTT
>NW_011888880.1:4803131-4807506 GCF_000151845.1 Pteropus vampyrus | reverse complement strand
TAACTGCTGTCTTAGCCTGGGCTGTTAGGATGATGACACACGTAAACGAGGTGGCTTATCAACAACAAAAATTGATTTCTCACAGTTCTGGTGGCTGGAAGCCTGAGAGCATGGTGCTGGCATGGTTTAGTTTCGGTGAGTCTTCTACCAGGGTGCAGAGTGATGGACACTTGCTGTATCCTCTCCCTCATGACCTAATCACCTCCCAAAGGTCACGCCTCTTAATACCATCATATTAGGGGGAGATTTTAACAACTGAATTTTGGGGGGGACACAAAAATTCAGTCTATAACAACAGCACTGTTTCATTTTTTGGTTGAACATTTTTTAATCCATTCTTTAATCTTCTAATATCTCTCAGGTTTCTGATTTGTTATGATTACAAATAATAATGTGATTAACATCATGATATATAAACATCGATCTCATTTTCTGATTGTCTTCTGAGTGCTAAATTGTTTTCCAGATAAGTTACATTTAAATTAGTAGTCCGAGGAAGTCGTAATCTCGGAGTACTCTGATCATCACTGAATATTATAATTTAGAAAAACATTGATTTGTTGGTGGAACTAAAGTACCATTGTTCTCCTAATTTGTGCTTTTTAGACGACTATGAGGTTGTTGTGTATTTTGTCTTCACTTGCTATTCCCTTGTATTTCCTCCTCTTTAGTGAATTATTCATCCTTAACCTCTGCCTACTTTTCTACTGTGATAGTAATGTTTTCCTCATGGGTGGAATAGATTTCTTTATACATTAACTTTTTATTGTATTTTTGGTAAATATATGCTCTAATTTTTTTCTTTGGATTTTGTACTGCGTTTTTGATTTTAAATGTGCTAGCAACCAAATCTATCATTCTTTTTCTTCCTGAAAACTCGTTATTTTTATGTCTTCAGAATTTTTTTCCATCTAGAAATAAGATAAATATTAACCTATGTTTCTTTTAAATGTTTCTAATTTTACTTTTCATATTTACTTTTTTCCATTTATATGGTACAGGCGGGGTCTAAACTGATTTAAAAATTGGCTAGTTAACTTTTTTAATCAGTCATTAAATAATACTATTCTTCCCCCCTTGACTTTTTGTGCTTCAAGTTATAAATACAATTAAATACCAATTCAAGTCCGTTTCTGGGCATTTTGTTTTATTTACTAATTTGTATGTCTTTTCTTATGTCAGTGCAATATTGTCTTGATGAATGAAGATTTGCAGACTGTTTAATTTCTCAGAACTAATCCTCTTTCATTAGCTTTCTTTTTGAAGGTTTTCTTAAATATACTCACCTGTTCCTTTTTCAGAAAAAATTTCTCTTGTTCTAATAATATTAAAATGGAATTTTGATTGGAATTATGTGCAACCTAAAAATTACTTTGGGAAACATTTATACTTTCTCCTTTGTACAGATCTTGCATATTAAAAAGTTTCTTTTCCTAATTCTTGGAAAAGAATTTTTCGGTAGTATTTTGAATGGAATAGCTATTCCATGTCCGTTGATTTTTACGCTACCATCTAGTAAAATTATCAACATCGAGACTATTTTGTTAAATCCAGCCATAATAATTTTTAGAGTAAATATTTCAAAACCAACCTATTGCTAGAAATGGAATAGCTTATTTCTTTTAAAAGAAAACAAAGTTAATTGAATTTATTGTTTTCAGCCGTTAGTGATTTGACTGCCTGAGTTTGAATTTCCATCATATGGAAAGTTTTATGCTAGTTACATAAAAACACCATAGCTTTTCCATTCTCAGCATTGTCCCTTGGTAGCTATATGCCACTCCCGAATAATAAACCCAGTGAGGAACACTCTGCCACACCACAGAGTCCTTCTGGCAATATCTGCACAATGATAAATAAATGGTTTGGTAGGAGAAAATAGAGTTAGATGTTAGAGTCCTAGGGTATAAAGCACTTCCTGATGACCACATGTATTGAGAATCAGCTCTGGGAAGTATGGTGTATCTTTCCCTATACGGGATCAGAGGTGGCTTTACTGTGATATGAATGATAAAATCGATGGGGGTACAAAAAATCATTTTAATTTTCTTTAGGGCCAGTAGCTGATTAATGTGCGGTGGTTCTATACGTGGCTAGGGATGCTGACCCTATCCCAGGGGTACCCAGGAAGGCTTTGTGGGAAATTTTTGGGTCAAAGCTAGGGCTTTGCAGTGACGTAAACCTGTATTTTATTCCCATCGTACTTACTGGCTTGATGAATTAGTTTAACCCAGTATTCTCAATCTGAGCTGAAAATTTGAGTCATCTCGAGAACTTGTAAAAAAATACTGTTGCCTAGGTTCCAGTCCCAGAGTTCCTGATTTAGTTCTGGGTTGAGACTCAGATATTACTATTTTAAAAGCTCCCTGGCTGATTTCCAAAGCGGAACCAATGTAGATGTTTCCTGGAACCCCTGAATCTATTCCCTCAGCATCGACTATTGTACCTGACGACTTCTCAATAATGTCTAAATAGTACTATCATTAAAAAATAATGATGGCTTAGAACCCAGCCTAAAATACATCCTAAGTTAGAAGGAAGTATCCCCAAAGAATTTAAGACCCTGTACTCCACACCTACACAGGAAGGAGGTGCTATTACTTTTGAAAGAGAACACACATCAAATGGGATTTCTGAATGCACACACTTACCCCTTCTACTTACGCCTGCTTTTTGAGATTCTCCTCCATGATTTCAAAGTGCGGGTGCATTTCAGGGTCTCAAAATTTTACTTCTTATTTATTGCATTACTCAGATAAGGCAAGGAGAAAATATACCCAGTTTTCAAAATATTTTACTTTTTGTGTAAAAATACTAAGCTCATGTGGGCCTAAGGCATTTATTTAATTTCAGTTCTAGCTGATGATGATTTAAATAAAGGCTCAAATTCCTTACATTCGCTCTAAGTAACCTGATACTTAACCTGCTCTAAGAAACCTGCTCTAAGTCAACCAGGAGATATCTGACTAAGAGATGTAACAAGTCTCTAAAACTCACTGACGTCTCTAAGTATCAGGTGAAGGTAGACTGCTTCATTGAGAGGTAGACTGGTCAATGAGAGCCTGAGGTCTGTGGCCATCCCTTCATTTTTAAGTGTCCGTAAGGCCTCCCGATATTTCAACCTTCGTGCCATTGTGCTTATTTAAAAAAAAATTCTGAAATAATTCAAGTGCAGTGACTTTCCACACATACATATCATAATGATAAAAGCTACACTGCAGGATCTTTTTCCATATGGTGCTAGCAATTTGGATTTTAGCAGCAGTTTTTATAACTTGCAGCTCACCACTAAAATGTCAGAACCTGTGAGAATAAAACAACTTCTATTTTAGGTTTTAGACTCATTTGCTCTGATCTCTCAACCAGAAAAACTGACTCTAAAGGCCTCTTTATTCTGAATGAATTTAACTTTCAGTCCCCCACTATCTTCTCAGTTTATTAAGGCTTAGAGTGTTCCAGTATCTCTTGTCTTTGTTCACTTACTGACATTTATTGAACATGTGTCATGAAGGGCAGGCTGTCACCACAGTTAACAAACTGACCTTTATAGCAATGGAAACCAATGTAAGAGAAACCATATACGTGTATTTAAATCACAGCGCTTAGAAGCCATGAGAGAAAGCAGTGTAAATTAATGTGTTCTGAGAAAATTAATAAATTTGCCTTGGTGCCGGCTCTTTTAAGAGACACATTTTATATTCATGGGGAGGTTTCGAAATGCCTGAAAAACTCAATAGAGAAATTAACTTTCCAACATTTTCACAAGGCAATACTGCAATACTTATTTCAGAAATGGCAACGTTTTCCTCTGACAGCCCCGGCCTCTGAGAAATTTGATGTCTTATAGTGTGTACCATCTTAAGTGAATGTGAGGCTTTAATGATCATTCGAGAGCTACATTTTCCCTCCTTCTACAGAATTAAAATAAAAAATTGCTGTAGAAAATTCGTATTTATAATGTACAACATATGACTATAGTTAACACTGCTGTATGGTATATGTGAAAGTTTTTAAGAGAATAGATCCTAAGAGTTCTCATAAGGGAAAAATATTTTTTGCTTTTTGTCTTTTTTTAAAAACTGTATCTATAGAAGATGACAGATGCTAACTAAACTTATTTTGATTCATTTTACAACATACGTTAAGTCAAACCATTATGCTGTACACTTTAAACTGAGATATCAATTATATCTCAGTAAAAATGGAACAACCATAAAAAAGTTAATATTTAGACAAGCAATTCTCTTTGCTCAGACCAGTAGTAATCAAATCGGATCAATTTCCAATATGAAGTAACCTCCCAAACCAGCTTCCCTGGAATAGTTAGTTGTCTGTTAAAATGAGGCATAAGGAACGATATTACAGTATTCTTTAA
>NW_011888880.1:4790970-4803081 GCF_000151845.1 Pteropus vampyrus | reverse complement strand
TTCCAATATGAAGTAACCTCCCAAACCAGCTTCCCTGGAATAGTTAGTTGTCTGTTAAAATGAGGCATAAGGAACGATATTACAGTATTCTTTAATGTAATGTCCTTTAGAAGAATTAAGGGAAAAAACCATAAGATTCTTGGAAATCTTCACTAATTTGGTCAGGTGCATGGGCTCTGTGTAAGATATAGTAGACTTGAATCTAGATATAATTTGGGGGAGATGACGCTTGATCAGGCTTGTCTGAATCTGGGAGAGATCCAGTTCAGGAGTGATGGTCCTGACAGATCTCTCATTTTGAAGATTATCAGAAAAGTTAAATTTGGATCAGCTGGCTCTAGGGTGGCCCGTGAGACTCAGTGGATCTTGAAAGATTGCCTCCTTTTAACAGCAGGTATATAAAGCCTCTTGTCTTTAATTTAGAATAATTTGCTTACACTAGAATCATCTATGGTAATTTAGATTTCATGGTGTGAATTCTTAAATCCAGGATTATATCAGAGCTGGGCTAGGAAATAAGACAAACTTTGGGGTGCTAGGATATGCCAAATTTTATTTAAAAGATAGCTAGCTACCCATGGATCGAGGGTTAATAATTTTTCAAGGAAATGAGACGTTTTATTCTGTCAATTTTATTCATGGTATGTATGTGACAATTCTTGACAATCTACAATCTATTTTTTAGAGTTCAGAAAAACCCCAATTATTGTGAATCATTCATAATCTTGATAACATAACTGTGATTCAGTGAACTTTGAGATCTTGCTGATTTTCTTCTTCATGTAAGTGGAACAGGTTTGGGCACTACAGTCTCCATATTTTTCTAACAAAGGCGTGAAGTTCTCTGTCTCTCTTTCTGGTAATTACTAATCAATTCATCTAGATGATCAAACGTTCACAATATTTATGATGTTGCAAATTGTAGTGTCATGTTCTCATTTAACTTTACAGTGAATTCTTCAGAGATATTTCTGTGTCAATCTCATTCAAAGTCTTTTCTTACTTATGCTACCTGGCAAGAGGTGGAAGGGAGAAAAAGCTATATATTCTGTTTCCTTTTAGTCTGCATCACCTTGTATGTCTATTTCCAATTAGAAGTAAGTAATTTCTACTTCTCTCTATCTTACTGCCTCTTTATTTTTTGAGGAAATTTCATTCCTGGCTACATAAAATTATTTATCTTATCAATAAGTTCTCATTCTCTGTTGTTCAATATAGTAGTCACTGGCTACAAATTTCATTCCTGGCTACATAAAATTATTTATCTTATCAATAAGTTCTAATTCTCTGTTGTTCAATATAGTAGTCACCGAACATTGAAAAGTGGTTAGTCTGAACTGTGATGTTCTGTAAGTATAAAGTGCATTTTCGAAGACTTAGAATAAACAAAGAAATATAAAATATCACAATAACTTTTTATAATGATTAAATGCCAAAAAATTTCTTGGATGTCTTGGGTTAAATAAAATCTATTATTATAATTAAGTTCACTTACAAGTTTTTAATTTTTTAGTTGTGTATACTAAAAATTTTTAATTGCATTTGTTCTTTGCCTTTTATTTCTTTTGGATAGTGCAGTTCTAACATAGGTTTTAATAAAAAATTGTTTTTCCTTAAAGACTCTGAAAACTCTAGATGCTCAAAAGATATTTGTTAGTCAAACCAAACTGACCTAGAATTTCAAATTTTTCTTATTCATAATAATAGACATTAAAAAACAAATTGGACAAAATGGAAACTTTAAAGGCAGGATGCAAAAGCAGGTTGTTAATAATATAACTAGAGCTAAAATATCTTATTTGTGTATTCATACAGCTAATATTTATTGGGTACCTACTATGTGCTGGGCATTAGGCATATTGAATATACACAGTAGTAAAAAATCCAGTTTTTGTCTTCAAGAAGTTTTCTGTGGACCACGGTTTGTAAATGCTTCTAAAGGGGTGGTTACAAGGTGATGGAGGAGATAATAATAAAAATATTAAGCCCAGAGTGGTGGTGGGTCTGATTTGGGGTAGGCAGTCAGCAGAGGTTCTGTGATGGAAGTCACACTACTTTAGAAGCAGGTTTCCTCACTCACGTCTGTTTTAAATTAACCCAGTGTTTTACATAAAACATATGGGGCCAGAATATCGTCACTCAGCAATTCCTGAAAGTTTACAAATGATAGAATAAGTGGGGTTTATTTACCCTCTGACAAGTCCTGTAGTTTGAAGAATGGCAGATTGGCTCACAAGAATAAAAGCAGCTGGATAAATATTACCTCCGAAATTATTATTTTTTCTGGTTTAATTCATAATTAAAACACTACCAAAGACAGAACTTATGTGGCACTACTTCTTGACAGGCTGGTTGGGAATGATCTATTAATCACTGACTTATTGAGAGGGTGGTGTTTTGGAAGGAGAGTGGGCTTTAAAATCAAAGAGACAGGAGTTTGAGTTCTCTGGGATTTGGGGCAAGTTAATGAACCCTGAGATTTAGTTTCCTCATTTGTAAAACTGAGAAAATATAGTACCCAAATCTACTTATGAGAATAAAGTGATCGATATATGTAAAACTCTTAACAGCGTTGGTATATAGTAAGTGGTAAGTAAATCATTAACATTATAACTTGGGAAAACAATAGAATTATTTGAAAGAAAAAGGTTAAGTGTATGAAATAAGAGTGTAGTATATAGAAGCATAAATTTGATCATGAAAGAAAGGGAAAAAGTAAAAAAAAAAGAATCTACAGATGATTCTTGAGTTGAAGGTCTAGGAGTGAGGAGAAAGAGGATACTTTTACTAGGTTTTTCTAAGAGTGGTGTTTTTGAAACTATTCTTTCTTTTTCTGCTTTGAAGGGTTTGGTGTCATTTCTATCATCTGGACCTGAAGTTTTCTCTGTAGGAAGTTTTAAGTAATGAATTGCATTGCTTTAATAGGTATAGAACTATTCATACTTTCTGTTTCTTCTAATGTCAGCCTTTGAAAAGTTATGGTTTATAAGAATGCATCTTTATTTCTAAGTTGTCAAATGTCACAATATTCTTTTATTCTCATTTTAATGTCTTTAGTGACTGTAGCTATACCTCCCTTTTTTATTTCTGATATTGGTAATTCACGGCTTCTCTCTCTCTTTAGATTGATAAGTTATATTATTATTTTCGAAGAGTTACATTTTGGCTTTGTTGCTAGTTCTCTATTGTTCATGTTTCTATTATTGATTTCTATTTATTGTTTTCTTACTTCTACTTACTTTGTATTTTATTTTCTCTTCTTTTTATAGCTTCTTGAGCAGGAGACTTTGATATCGATTTTAAACCTTTAATTTTAGTTAATATAAACATTTACATACTTCTCTTGATACATTGTTTTGGCTGTATCCCACAAATTTTAATATGCTGTATTTTTATTATTATTCAGTTTAAAATTTTTCTAATTTCCATTGCAATTTCCTCATCAACATATGGGTTATTTAGAAGAATGTTGCTTTATTTCAATATTGGAAATTTTTTTCACTTTCTTTTTGTTACTGATTTCTAGCTTAATTTCATTGTGGTCATAAATATTCTCTATAATTTCAGTTTTTAAAAATTTATGGAGACTAGCTTTATGGCCCAGTATATGGTGTGGTATGTGGCCTGACACTCCACTTACAGATATCTGTAGACAGATAATCTTCTACACATGTCTAAAATGCTTTTTTGGTTTTAAAAATTATTCTTATTATTTTTATTCTTTGTTATTCAGTTTGGATAATGTTTTTGACTTCTCTTCAGTTTCACTGCTCTTTTCTTTTACTGTATCCAGTCGGATACTGAGATCGTCCATTGAATTTATTATTTCAGATATTGTACTCGGTAATCCTAAATTTCGTTTTTTGAGCTTGCACTTTTTTTCTGCAGAAAATTCTCCATTATAAAAATAACTTCGTCTATTTTTTCTAAACTATTTTCATATGCATAATAGCTATTTCAAAATCCTTGTGTGCTAATTTGAACACAAATTAGTGATCAAGTGGATATGCTTTTATTGGCTACTTTTCAGTGGTTATGGGTCATATTTTCTTGCTTCTTCACATTTTTGATTATATACCAGACATTATATACAAAACACAGTAGAAACTGAAATAGACACTATTTTTTTTGCTATTTACAGAAAAAGTCCCATGGGGAAGAATTTATAGATGGCAGAGAATAGTAAGTTTTGTTCTTCATATTTCAATCCCCCTTGTCAGGACATGTATGGCCACCAAGAGTTTGACTAGATTCTGTATATCACAGAAAAAGCCTCAGCCTTTACAGGCTCCATCCTCTAGATAAGGCTAACGCCCCTAGAAATAAAAGTGAGCAGTGATTTCTGCTTAACCAGGAAGGGCTAATCCCTCTTTGGAGTTTAGTTCACTTTGACTTATTTGCACCCAGGCATTTCATAGCTATAAAGAAGAATATTATTTTTTAGTTTTTTCTTTTATTTTTTTTTTTTTTTTAAATTGGGAACGATGGCCTTTTGTAAATTTCTACACCTTTACCGGAGAAGGAATAGGAGAAATGTTTAGGTGTCCTGAGGACTCACCAGATTTTTGGCGTCTAGAGATCTTAGGTCTCTTTACCGTAACAACCATATCCAATGTTAATTAAGGGCATACCATTTAGCTCGGAAAAACTGAAAATATTTGACATCTTCATAAGCATGATATTATTTTCTAATGCTATCGACTTTTCTACAGAAATATTTTCTAATTTCGTAAAATAGTAATAAAATTGGATTGGATAAGCAAAAATATTATTTATCACAAATATTCCAGGAATATTCTTTTACGAACCTGGAGATACTCTATATGGTCAACAGATTGCACACTGGGTGATCCCAGGGATGTCAACACATGGTCTAAGATGAGAATGGCAGCCTTTGGCTCGTGTAAGGTTGTGGTTCTCTATAACCTACAGGACAGTTACGAAAATCCAAAGACATATTATATGTGAAATTCTTGCCTTAAGTGGGGGCTTAACAAATGCTTGTTTCTTTCCTTTTAATTAATAAAATGTTTTGAAGGTAGTCATCTCATGTTTCAATGACTGAATTGCTTTTATATTCACAACTAAAATTTATGTAGTACTTTAAAATATTGGTTTGACTAATTCAATAAGTAATTCATAAGTAGTGGAGGGCACTGTGTTTGTGGAATAGTGTGCGTGGAGGGTTTATTAGGTGTTCATCCTCCAAAGAGTATAGATAGTAGAGAAAGTCTGTCCCATAGTTGTTTCCTGCATATTGGCCCTGATCTGATTTGAAAATATGTCTACACATATATATCATAATGATAAAAGCAAATTTGGAATTTTAGGTCTTTTAGAAACATCACCAGAGAAGCTTTGAAAAATGAACCTCAAGAGGAGTTTTTAACCTATCCCAAATGTCTCATCTCACTAAGGACAGCAATGCTATAAAAACAAACAAGGGAACTAACACTTATAAAGTGTCTACCATATACCAGCCACAGTACAGAGTATCTCATTTGTGCCTCACTGAACCTGATGAGGTTAAGCGTCACAAACATACTTTTTCCGTGTCATAGAATAAAAGAAACTATGAGGTTTTAGAAGGAAACTATGAGGTTTTAGAGGTCTCAGTACTTGTCCTGAGACCACAGAACAAGTTGCCAGCAGAAGTGAAATTTGAAACCCAATTTCAAAACTCAATGCTTCAACCTTAGTTTATATAAATAGAAAAAAAAATTAAAATATTGGATTTGAACTGTAATCATTATTCTCTGAATTCTAAAGCTCATGGTTTTAAGTTGATAAGTTAGAGGATGATAGCCTTTTCTCAATGAATTAAATTCTCGTCAAATTAGAACTGCTGTGTTTGGTGCCATGTCAATACCTAGTGAATACTAGTTTGTGCAGATTAGTTGATTATTATTATTGTTTACACTTTTAGGTATTTACACATAGACACTTTCTATATTTTCAGATATCAGATAACATTATTAAGGGTTTTCAAAGCCCAATCTAAAATTGATGCACCTTTTCTAAAAGCTTTCTTTATTTTGGAGGGGAAAATTTGTAAGTTCGAGTATAACCCATGAAGAAAAGCCTCTCGAGGGCAGTGGTACTCAGCTGGGTATGTCACAGAAGATGCTTAGAAAACAATTATCGATTATCGAGTAGCCCAACCTGGCCAACGCACTCCCCAGCTGATAAGCAACTTGACTACGGGGAATGGGTCTCTGCCACTCTATCTTTAGCACCCAAAACTATGCTGAATGCTTTAAATAAGATTCTATTTAAAATAATATTTGTCAACAAGTATTCATTGGCTCCTTCAGTTTAAGGAAATGGAAATCTCAATGTTACAAAATCAAAGGATGAGTTTTAAAATATGAAGAATATGAATAGTGGAAATTCGTTGAGCATATATTTTGTGACAAGCTGTGGGCTTGGGTCTCTGTATACTTATTTGTGGAAACAACCACCCCATAAGGCAGAGGTCCACCCTTTGCGTGGAGCAGAAAGCAAGGCCCGCTCAGGACCAGCTGAGGAGGAACTAGCGTATCTCGTGTTCATGCCAATCTGATTAGAAAACCCACGCTTTTTACTTATAATGATTATGAGGCATAATTGTCTGGTTTTTAATGCTGCTTTGTCTCTCACTATCTTGGAGCAAATCATTTAAACTGTGAATATCGGTTATATCTGTCATGATCGTAGTGAGGGTCAAAATTTTAAAATCTATCTGTAGCAGGGTATTTTAGCTGGGTCATTAGGTGGGTTTGTGGAGGTGAGGACTCCCTTAGGGGTCCCCCATATTCTATGCAGGTTATTTCCCTATTACATTATGTTTAGGGAACTTAATCTGTTCGGGGAAGTCCAGCTCATTTAAAAAAGACTGTCGAGGGGCCTAGGAGCCCTGTGATAAAGACTTCGAGCTTTGTCAAATACATGCGAAGCTGTTAGACAGACTGGAAAGGTACCTGGGAAGGGAAGACAGGTCCTCTAAGACAAGGCCACCAGCAAGAGTGAAGAAGGGACGTAGCTGGGTGGCCACATCGTATGCGCAAGGGGGAGGTTTAGGAAGACATCAGGATACAGTTGTGACAACTGTATCCCTCAATCTCTCCCACCCCACTCTGTCTCCACAATGCACGTGTGGTCTGGGAGAAAAATGGCTACACTACAAAGAAAAAGACAGTGTCACGCACGGTCCAAATAGCTCTCATGGGGAAACTCTCTATGAAAAGCTGCTCTAGAGGTGGACATGTTTTCTTGGGTCAGTGAGGAGATGAGCGGCAGAGCCGGGAGTTCAGAGTCCCCTGAGTGGAATGGACGCTGACCCGCTAAGCAGTGCCGTCCACTGAGCAAGAGGCTCTGGGAGCCCCGGGCAAGGGCTCTGCTGACTCAGGAGGCAATGTGCTCTGCTTCCCCATTCTACAGTGGAAGAACCCTCCCCTGGAACTGATAGCCCATCATGGCCCAGGGACAGCTGCCCGTCTGGAAGATCCTCAGACAGGCTAAAAAAGAAAGATTTCAAGAAAAGTGTAATTTGTGACCGAGCGAATTTGAAGTGCCAAAATTTAGGGGTATTACGATAACTATGATTTGTTTTTTTTAAGTTAGAGCTTGGGCCATATCAATTTTATATATGGGAATACCATGCGAACAATAATGTATTATGAAAAGGATAAACCCACAACATATTACTTCACCAGGTAATTTTTCCCCTGTTTTCGGGCACTATGCTAGACAGAGAGGCAGAGTCTAGTATGGGGTGGTCGTTTACAGATGTCCATAAGCATTAAGACAGACACTGAAAGAGTAATATGGACTCAGTACAGCGTGGCAGGAGGGGTGAGGAGAAGTCAGGGAAATCTCTAGAAAGCTTCTTGAAGGAGATGGATCCCAGATAAGCAGGTCGGTGACCTCCTGCTAAGAAAAGCATCTCAAAGAGAAGGAACAAAGCGTGTCAAGATAAAGAGAGGTCAGAGTGTGTGGCGTCAGCGGGGACACGCAAGGAGTTTCCCCGGCCCAGTGCCTCGCGAGTTACCTGACACATAAGGACACAGCTGCACACAAAGAGAGCGGGAAAAGCAGCAGCCAGAACGTGGGGGGTTTGCGTGTACGCCCTACAAACACTTCTGACACAGTCTTGCAGGCAATGAGATGCCGCGGGAGGATCGCGGGCAGGGGAGTTCGCGATCAGGACGCATTTCTGGGATTGCTCAGAGGGGAGTGTGGAGAGCCCTGTGCGGCAGCAGGGCAGCAGGGCAGTGTGGCATGTCCTCCACTCAGGGGAAGAAAAGCTGCCCTGGGTGGCGGGGTTTGGGGGCGTGGGGAGGTGGGGTGGAGTGGGTGGTCGGGTGGGCGTGGAGGGGATGGAGGGGTGTGAGAGGGTGTGGGGTAGAAGGCGGGATTGCACCCAGGGACGAGCTCAGACACAGTGGGATCATGAGATGCCCCTTAGGGATGCCTAGAAATGCATTCTTATAAACCAGCAGTAACTGACAGATTCATTCACAGACCAGCTCAACTATAAAATACCTTGAAAAGGAAAAAAAGATACACAAGGAAAGTATGACACCGAGGAATCAAAAGAAAATCTGAATGGGATTTTCCTGGATGGGAAGACACAATATTTAAATATTTCAGCACCGCAATAATCTGTAAATTCAAGGCAGTCCAAATAAAACCTGCAGGATTTCTAAAAAGAACATGATAAGGAAGCTTAAAAATTTATCTGAAGAAAAAATGAGCAAGATTGTCTGAGAATATTTTGAAACATGAGATCACAAGAATTGCAATAAAGATTAGTAATTATTAGTAAACTTTATGGCAGTCATTTAAAAATATAACAAGAAATGAATAGAACAGCATAGAGAATATAAATATAACTTAGAATATGATATACTCACTGCGGAGTGGATGGATTCTTCAATAAAAAGTATGATGACGATTCAGTAAAAATAACAAAATCAGATATCTGCCATTTACCATTAATTAAATGAATTCCAATTGGACTAAAGAAATAATGTGTTTATGCATGTATAAGTATATGCGTGTGTGCATATATAAATATTAGCAGAAAATATAAAATTTTGCACTTCTTACCTTAAGGTAGTAAATGTTTCCTTTCAACAGGGAACAGAGTCCTAGAGGGGAAAAAAACGGTATAGTTGTTTACATAAAAATTAAAAAATTTAAATTCCATACAACCATCAACATAATAAATAAAGTTAAAGCTCTGTCACTCAACGGATGGAAGAAAATCGACAAACTGGAAGAAAGATTCTATAATATTTAAAATACTCGAAGGATATGTATCTATTATATATTTACAACAAAATATAAGAAGAAGAACATTCCAAAAGAAAAATGGTCAAAAGATATGAACTGGCTTTTCATAAGACATGAAATATAAAAACCTAATTAACACTTGAAGTTAGCACATTAAAATAATGAAATACCATTTTTCACCTATCTGGTCAGCAAAAAAAGTACAAGATACAGAGTGTTGAAGGTGTGGGGAAACTGTCACTCTTGTTTTTTGATAGTAGGAGTGAAAATTATACAGCACTTTAGAAGGCAAATGAGAATAACAAATACAGTTTTTAAAATACACATAACCTGTACCCGCCATTTTCACCTCTAGATATTTACTAGAGAGAAGTAATTTCATATGTGCACAGGGAGGTTTGTAAAAGGATGTTATAGCATTGTTTGCAACTGACGTGCCCATAGATACAATAGCGGTTAAATTAGTTGTGGCATATTTATACAGTGAAATATAAGGCAGAAGCTAGAAACACTGGAATGGAAAAATCTCCTATCATATTGGTAAGAAAAAAGGGAAGTATCAGAGTGACAGTTACAGAACACCACTATGTTCTAAGTAATTGTGTCCTCTCAAAATTTCTATGTTGAAACCTGCCCCCTATGGTGATGGTCGTGGGAGACGGGGCCTTTGGGAGGTGATTAGGTCATGAGGGCTCCAGAAAAATCCCTCATCCACTTCTGCCACGTGAGGATACAGCAAGAGGTCTGCAACCCGGAAGAGAGCCGTCACCAGGACCTGATCAGGACGCTGCCCTGATCTTGGGCTTCCAGCCTCCAGAACTGTGAGAAATAAATTTCCATTGTTTATAAGCCACTTGATCAATGGCATTTTCTTAGCAGGGGTTAGTCCGAATGAACTAAGGCAAATATTAGTTATATAAAAACATAAATACGTAAAATGTATTTCAACTATATATATTTGAAAATGCACAGAAAAGCGTCTTAAGACACAATAAAAAGAAGTGGTTTTATCTGAGGCAGAGGATATGATCGTGTGGGGTTCTTTAAGAAAAACTTTGCTTTGTCCGTATTGTTGAATGAATATAAAATACTGATTTATGATAAGGAAATGGAGGGCATTCCCAGCTGATAGTTGCAATTTTTTTCTATGAAATAACAGAAAATATCGTCTGTTGACTGCAATAAATAGTATAGTGTTAAAAGCTTAGAATGGCTTCTGTGGACCCAAAGCCCCATTTGAGGTTAAAAGTCTTAAGTTCATAGAGCATTAAACCCCAGGTTTTATATAGTACTCAGCAACCAGCAGCAAGAAGTGGCGAACTGGGAAAAATGATAGATGGCTTCATAGGGAATGTGGTGATTGGTAGAGCAGATGGAGGTGAGGGTCTTGATGCAAATAAGAGAAGGGGAAGAATTTAAATCACAACGTGAAGATGATGGATTAGGGGGGAAAAATCAAGTTAACTGAAGGTCTTTTGTGGTCCTCTTCTCTAAATTGCCTGCTCTAATAATTTTCCCATTTTCTCTTGGTGATTTGGTCTTCTCTTGACTTATGGGGCATTAATCCTTAGTTATATGTCTTGTGGATATTCCTGTACTGTGAAGTAAGGAGTGAGAAGGTGGAAAGGCTGGTAGTTACAGTGAGAAAACTTGCAATTCTGGCTGGAATCTCAGCTCAAGGGAATGGGAGGCCAATGTGGAATGAAGATGAAACTCACTGATCCCTAGACGAGCAAGAAGTTTGTGACCAGGGAGTGGGGTGACTTGTACGCATGGACTTCGAGGTCATTCATGATGACACTTGGACCTTCCTGGAGCAGAAGACTGTAAGACGAATACCAGTGGCTTAGATTCATTAGGGGAGGAGATGTGGGGAGATGGGGAGAGAGGACTGGAAGGTTCTTTAGAACCAGACGAAATGAATTTCAAAGGAGGAGGAGCTTGCCTCAAGATGGAAGCTTCTTGGCTTGGAAAGGAAAATGGAGGCCTCTGCGGAAGCCCCAGCAGCTGGCTCTGGAGCCCCATGGCGTTGAGATACGGTAAAAAAAGGAACCACTTCCAGTTGAAAGTTCTTCTGCGGATGTGGTGTCTGTAGCGCTCTCTTCCGGAATCTCTATGTGCTCATAACTGTGCAGGTGAAATTAGGGGCTCTGAGGAGTGAGATGGAACAAGCGTCCTTCCAATTGCACTGGTAGACAACAAATTGCATGAGAACCTGTTAAAGCTTCATTGCAGGTTCTTTATCTCTTAGGTCTTATCAATATATAATTTTGCTTTATTGAGCCAGAATCATTTGTTTTATGTTTATGCAAACGCTGCCTCCTCTTTCTGGCTGCAGGTTGTATGAGGTTTCAGTTGGGGAAAGGAGAGAAAACAGAACTTCTCAGCATACTGCATAATGATGAATTTTAAACCAGGGGACAGATTGAAAGGATGTTATTTGAATTTTTACCTTATGAAATTTTAGGTCCATCCAGCTAAGTGTTTCATTAAACATGTTTCCCGTTGAGACTCCTCCACGGCTCCATTTTGAACCCTGGCCCTTTCTCCAGCCTTGAAAAGCCTGTGGGTTGCAGAATAGTGCTAGGGACAGACATTTGGGTAGTCGGCGAGCGCAGCATGCTATCCTGCTTTACAAGATGATTAAACAGAAGGTGACTGATTCCATCCCAGCATTTTGCTCAGTCTGGTTGACACTGACAAGCTTTCCTTGGAAATTAAATTAGGTCAGATATGAAACTGAACCAGATTTCTTTAGAATGATATTTTAACTTATTCAAAATATCAGTGATGATTTCAGAAAAATAAACCTTTTCCTATACCGATATGATTTTA
>NW_011888880.1:4770940-4790920 GCF_000151845.1 Pteropus vampyrus | reverse complement strand
CTTAGATTCATTAGGGGAGGAGATGTGGGGAGATGGGGAGAGAGGACTGGAAGGTTCTTTAGAACCAGACGAAATGAATTTCAAAGGAGGAGGAGCTTGCCTCAAGATGGAAGCTTCTTGGCTTGGAAAGGAAAATGGAGGCCTCTGCGGAAGCCCCAGCAGCTGGCTTTGGAGCCCCATGGCGTTGAGATACGGTAAAAAAAGGAACCACTTCCAGTTGAAAGTTCTTCTGCGGATGTGGTGTCTGTAGCGCTCTCTTCCGGAATCTCTATGTGCTCATAATTGTGCAGGTGAAATTAGGGGCTCTGAGGAGTGAGATGGAACAAGCGTCCTTCCAATTGCACTGGTAGACAACAAATTGCATGAGAACCTGTTAAAGCTTCATTGCAGGTTCTTTATCTCTTAGGTCTTATCAATATATAATTTTGCTTTATTGAGCCAGAATCATTTGTTTTATGTTTATGCAAACGCTGCCTCCTCTTTCTGGCTGCAGGTTGTATGAGGTTTCAGTTGGGGAAAGGAGAGAAAACAGAACTTCTCAGCATACTGCATAATGATGAATTTTAAACCAGGGGACAGATTGAAAGGATGTTATTTGAATTTTTACCTTATGAAATTTTAGGTCCATCCAGCTAAGTGTTTCATTAAACATGTTTCCCGTTGAGACTCCTCCACGGCTCCATTTTGAACCCTGGCCCTTTCTCCAGCCTTGAAAAGCCTGTGGGTTGCAGAATAGTGCTAGGGACAGACATTTGGGTAGTCGGCGAGAGCAGCATGCTACCTGCTTTACAAGATGATTAAACAGAAGGTGACTGATTCCATCCCAGCATTTTGCTCAGTCTGGTTGACACTGACAAGCTTTCCTTGGAAATTAAATTAGGTCAGATATGAAACTGAACCAGATTTCTTTAGAATGATATTTTAACTTATTCAAAATATCAGTGATGATTTCAGAAAAATAAACCTTTTCCTATACCGATATGATTTTATTTTATGGTAATAATAAATATGATTTTGTTAACATTGGAGGCCAAAACACTTTCTAATAGTAAATACTACTAATATTGTAAAAAAAAAAACCAACAGAAAAATAGGATTTTTAAAAAAGAGATTCACACATATATAGGCAATATTTCAGTTCATCTCCGATTCAATCTTAGTCACTAACCTTAGAATTTTCTTCGGATAATCTGCTTTTGTTTTTTGTTTTTTCTCTTTAATGATATTATTATCCTCCCATTGTTTAGGCTTAAAATCTTACACCTGTATTTGACTCCTTTCTTCTGCTTACAACTCACATGTAAGCTGACAAATCCCGTGTATTCTACAAGCATTATATCTTTCATATCTTTCTTTTCTTCAGCATTTCCATTTGTGTGACCTGAATTTACGTTCTCATTTTCTCTGGCTAAAACCATAGTAATAGCCCCTTAAGGATATCATTTCTTTTAATTTTTATCTTTTAAGATTTATTTTAAACAATATTTTCCATAGATCCAAGTTCGAACTCTTTAATGTTCACTCATTCAAACACTCATTGGGCTCCACTATGTGACAGGTGCTTTTCCAGGTTCTTAGATTATAGTTATAAATTTTCAGCAAGGTCCTTGCTCCCATGGAGTTATATTCTAATAGGAAAAAGGAGAGTCGGCCTTTAGAAAGTAAACAAATAAAT
This sequence comes from Pteropus vampyrus, assembly GCF_000151845.1. Taxonomy (NCBI): domain Eukaryota; kingdom Metazoa; phylum Chordata; class Mammalia; order Chiroptera; family Pteropodidae; genus Pteropus; species Pteropus vampyrus. The sequence goes on along the minus strand of NW_011888880.1, from coordinate 4,789,245 downwards.
GGAAAGCTGATTCTGAAAAGTAGTAAATGTTACGAAGAGGACAAAATATAGTGATGTAAAGACTGACAAGGTAGGACCAGAGGAAGGTTTATTGTGAAGCTAAAAATGCTAACGCCGAAGGGTCCCTCAGTGACCTAGGCCCTTTCCCAAGCCTTGGGAGCCTGACAAATGCGTTCACGTGGCCATTTTCACCCAAGTGAGCTATTTTACCCTATTTGGTTAACACTGCTGTCTCATTCCACCCTGATTCTAAAGAGAGCCCCTCAAACTATTTATGTTTTGGAGTCAACCCTAGTTAGGGGACTAATTAGACATGTTGATCGGAAAGGCCTGTACTGAGTGAGAAAACAAGGACACAATAGAGTAACCATTTGCAGAAGGGGGTCAGCGTCCTTCAGCCAGAGAAAACAGCAAGACAAACGCCTTAAGCAGAGCGGAGCTTGAAGCACCTTGTCTGAAGCTGGGTAAGTTAGGTGGAGAATAGTGAGCAATGAGATAGGGAGGCAGCCAACGGCCCCTCCATGAGGTAGTCAGGGTATATTTTCAGGGAAAAACAGGCAGTAATTTTCAATGTATTTGAAATGGAGATGAGGGAAAGAAAGGACTAAAAAGTTCCTGGGTTTTTTTTTGACCTGACAGGTAGACAATGGTGTCGTTTACCAAGAAGGAGGTTTTGGGGTTAGGTGGAAATCAAAATCTTTCTCATCATGTTGAGGTTGTGATTATTATTAGCTATGCAAGTCAGCATTGAGGAGGCAGTTAGAGACTGAATTTGCAGGTCGATGGAGAGGTCAGACAAACATATAACTTGGAATCATTGGCATAAATGTGTTATTTAATGTCACACAATTGGATAAAACCACCCAGAGAGAGTCTGTTTGAAGCCGAATCATTCAAATTCCTCCAAACTTTGCGTTTTTTATTTCCCATTATTTGTACTCTGTTTCTCAAAATGAAACTTTTTCTTTTTCTCTGTCTTCTTGCATTTAGACAAAAACATCCCTCTATTTGATTACTTTCCTTCTGTAAACACCCAAATTTTATGTATCTTTCAAAACCTCCATTATATTAAATATCCCCTGCTATATCAATTTGGCCTGAGCTGCCATCCCAAAGCAAGCACCACTTCCTAGGAAGGCACTTAGGGCTTTTTCGGTGCTCACAGTTTTCATTTGGCCTCACAGTGACTCATAGTGCTTTTCTCTCCTAATACTCTTTGTTTCTAGAGTAGAGGGTCTATAATTCTTCATGGTCCAAAAGATCTGGTGTGCCTTGCAATTAATAGACAATCTCAGAGAAAAATAATCTAAACACTATTAGTCAGTGAAATTAGTGAAAGCCCTTGTTTAGCCTGAGATTTCTAGGTATTTGCTATTGTGTAGCTAGAGCCCATACAGAATTTTATCTATGCTCCTAAAATTCCTTCATGGTGATTTTTCTTCAAGTACTCACTCCATATCAAAAGCAAGATCTGCAATCTTAAAAATGTTATCTGCCAGATATACTATATCATACAGGAACAAATACTATTTCTCCTTTCATTAGTTTAAATATTTAGAAATAGATGTGCAGGTACTGAGTTCCTGAAGTTTTAAAAAATCATGTTTATCGAGGTATAATTTATGGGTACAGTTTGATGAGCTTTCTGTTACTATGGATAAGATTTGTTTTCTTTGAATAATGTCATCTACATAGAACCATGCAGTATGCATTTTAGTTTCTTGCTTCTTTTGCTCAGCATAATATTTGAGATTCATCCTTGTTATGTATATTGGCCAATTTTTCCTTTATGTAGTATGGCTATATCACAGAGCACAAATCCATATACTTGTTGGATATTCAGGTTGTTTCTAAGTTTTGGCTTGTTTTCCATTTTTCCATCGTGGCGTCGCACACTGTTCCCAAACTCAGCAGCTTTAAACAACACACATTCGTTATGTCACAGAATCTTGGGTCAGGAGTCTGGGCACAGCTCAGCTGGGTCCTCTGCAAGACTGTGATCATGGTGTCAGCTAGGACTAGGTTCTCATCTGGAGGCCTAACTGGGAGAAGGAGCCTTGCCAAACTCAGCCAGGTTCGGGGCAGAATTCATTACCTAGAAGCTGTAGAGGGCATGGTGGCTTGCTCCTTAGAAGCCGGAAATGAAGAGCCAACACTTTCTGTAGAGAGTCTGCTGTCAAAAAGGAATCTTATATAACAAAATATAATCAGAGGAGTGATAAGGTACCATTTTGCCATGTTCCATTGGTTACAAGCAAGTAACAGGTCCCACCTACGCTCAAGAGACAGGAATGACGGCCAGGCACGAATACCAGGGGGTGGAGATCGCGAGGCCCACCTTCAAGTTCGTCTTCCTCATGGCTATTGTGAATACATGTGCTATGAAAGTACATGTACAAGATTTTGGGTAGATATATATGTTTATTTTGGATAAACACCCAAGTTTGGAAATGTTGGGATATGTTGTTAGAGTATGTTTAACTTTTTAAGAAACAGCCAAGCTATTTTTGAGTGTATTTGTGCTTTTTTAAGTTCTTACCAAAATGTTTAAGATTTCCAGTTGTTCCACTTTTTTACCAATATTTGCTAATATCAGTTCCTTTATTGTTAACTATTCAGTGGGTTTTAGTGATATCTCCTTTTGGTTTTACTTTACATTTCCCTAATAATTAAGGCTGTAGACCATTTTCAATGTGTTTATTGGTCATTCATATATTTCTTTTCTAATTGTCTATTCACATCTTTGAGCCTTCTTTTTATTGGGTTGTTTGCATTTACGCATACTTTATAAGCCATATGTCAGAAAAATATACTGTGAGTATTTTCTTCCAGTCTGTTGTTTTTTCAAAGCACAGAAGGTTTTGATTTTGAAATATATTTGATTTTTTTCTTTTATATTCTTGGCCTTTTTCATTCTGTCTGAGTAGGTAATCTTGGTCTACTCCGAGTTCACAAAAATTTCCCCTTTCTTATGTAGGATTTATAGCTAGTATGTAATTGATTTCAAGGTATAAAATAAGAGTTTTGTTTCTTTTTATGTAAATATCCAGTTGTTTTCAACATATTTGTTTAATAAGATTATTCTTTTCTCATTTAACTGTCTTGGATCCTTTGGCAAAAATAAATTGATTATATATGCATGGATCTCTTTATTCTGTCCCACTGATCTTCATGGCCTTATGACAACACATTACTGTCTTGGTTACTGGAACTTTATAGTAAGTCTTAAAATCAAGTGTTCTAATTTCTCTAACTTTGTTCTTCTTTTTCAAGATATGTTGGCTAGTCTTGAAGGTCCTTTCTTTTTTATTGAGATAGAAATTTTAGAATAATCTTGCCAATTTTGCAAAAGAAAAAAAAACTGGCTTAAATTTTTAATTGGGGTTGTGTTGAATATAAATCAATTTGGTAAGAATTGACATGTTAGCAATATTCAGTGTTCAGATTTATGAACATGGTAGATCTCTCCATTTATTTAGGCCTTCTTTAATTTTTCTCAGCAATGTTTTATAGTTTTCAGTGTACAGAACCTGCACATATTTTTTGTTAAATTTATTTTTTTGTGATTTTGGATGTCGTCATAAGTGGTATTTTGTTGCAATATTTCATTGTTCGTTGCTTGTATACAGAAATGCAATTAACTTATAAATCAATTTTGCGCTGTTAATAACTCAGATAGTAATTCTTGTAGCATTTGTATATTTCCCTTAAAAGCTTGTTATAGTTTACCAGTGAAGCCTTCTAAGTGTTGAATTTTATTTTGGGGAAAAGTTTTTAATACAAACTAATTTTCTTTAAAAGATATAGCATTTTTCAGATTTTATATTTGTTATTAAATACATTTTGATAATTTGTATCTTTTAAGATATTTATTTTATCTAGTTTGACATATTTATTGACATAAAGTAGTTCAAAATATTCTTGTATTATGCTTTAACATCCCTAAGCTCTCTAGTAACATCTTCTCTTTATTTCTCATAGTGATAATATTTGATTATTTTTACTTCAAAGAATCAGTTTTTGCTTTTATTAATTTTCTATATTTTCTGTCCATTTTCTGTTTTTTTTTTAATTTGTTTCCTCCTCTTTATTATTGCCTTCATTTTACTTAAGTTTATAGATTCCTAAAGATTCATTGCTACTGAACCTTTTCTTTTTTAATACAAGCATCTTATATTTTTGGCCTGGAATATGTTCAATCATAGTGAAAGTTCTACATAGATTCTGTATAATTCGGTTTTAGATTAGAGTGTTCTGTTAAATGTATTTAGGTCAAGTTGGTTGATAGTGTTGGTGAACTATCTAGAGCCATTTTGGTTTTCTATTTTCTTTCTTTCAATTACTGAAAAAGGAATGCTGAAATAGCTAACTGTATTTGTGTCAGTTCTGTCAGTTTTTGCTGTAACAATTTTGAAGCTCCATTACCAAGTATATACACATTTAGGATTGCTTTGTCTTCTTGATAAATTGACCCTTTATCTCTATGAAATGTTCACCTTTATCCTTGCTCTGAAGTTTTCTTTGTCAGATACTCATATTGCCCCTTTAGCTTTCTAATGATTAGTGTTTGCTGCATGGCATATATTTTTCTATCTTTTAATTTTTAATCGAATTGTGAATTTACATTTAAAATGATCTTCTTATAGACAATATATGTTATATTTTGCTCTGTTGTCCAGTTTGGCATTCTTTTTCTTTTAACTGTAGCTTAACCATTTACATTAAAATTATTACCATATTGTTTGATTTAAATTACTATTTTTTTCTATTTGTACTGGTTATTCTTTTTTCTATTTTTCCTTTCCTTTTCTTCTTTTTCAACTGAGTATATTTTAAAATTTCCTTTATATTCTCATTGTTGGCTTATTAACTATCACTATTTACTTTTTAAATTCCCAGTTTTTGCCAGGGTTTATAATATGCAAATTGACCTTATTGCAATATTTTTCAAATAACATACCACTTCACGTATAATATAAAAATCTCACAGAAATATACTTCCATTTCACCTCTCCCATCCTTTGTGCTTTAGTTATTATATATTTTTATTCTACATGTTATAAATCCCACTATACAGTGATTTAATTTTTAAGCAATTATCTTCATTAAGTTAAAAATTAGAAAAATTTCTTATATTTACTTATGTATTTACCATTTCTGTCACTCTACATTCCCCTGTGCAGATCCAAGAATCCCCTGACATTGTTTGCTTTCTGTTTAAAAAACTTGCTTTCACATTTCTAGGTTAACGATTTTTTTCTTTCAGCACTTTAATGGTATTATCTCATCATCTTCTGGATTTTATAGTTTGTAATGGAAAATATTCTGTATTGCTTATGTCTTTATGGCATATGCCTCCCTGCCAACTCTCTCCCATTCCCATGGTTGCCTTTGAGTTTCTCTTTTTGAATGCTTTCAAGTAATTTGATTATGATATACCTTGGGGTGTGTGTGTGTGTGTGTGTGTTGGCTTATTTAGCTTGGGTTTGTTGAATTTATTTCAACTGTAGGATTATAACTAATCGAATTATGAATGTTTTCACCCCTGATTTCATCATTTTTTCCTCCTGATTGCCCACTCTCCTTTTCTATTAGGGTTTCAGTTGCACAAATGTTAGATTGCTCAATATTGTCCCCAAATCATTATGCTTCTGTTTTTAATGTTGTTATTCAGTAATTTTTTTCTCACTGTGCTTCGTTTTGGGTGGTGTTATTGCTATATTACAAGTTCATTGAGATCTTTTCTTTTAAAGTACTGGATTTGCTATGAATTCCATCCCAAAACTTTTTTATTACATTTTATTTTTTATTTTTACTGTTCCATTTGTTCCCCTAGGTTCTATCCTTATTAAGCTCATCTTTTTCTTTAAATCTTTGAGCATATTTTAAATAGCATTTATAAGCATGTCTGTTAATTCCATAATCTCTAATATTTCTGTATCTATTTATATTTTTGTATTTTTCTTCTAGCTATGAGGTACATTTTTTTGCTTCTTCAGATGCCTACTAATTTTTGATTAGATGCTGAACGTTATAATTGTACATTTTTGAGTATTAGATTCTGTTAAATATCATTTAAAATATTTTAATGTGTTTGGGCAGGTAGTTAAATTATTTGTCTATTATTTTGATCACTTTGAGTGTAAGGTAGTTCTAGAGTTGATGTTCCTCTTGGTCTAATTCTGTCCCACTATTATGGTTTGACTTTGTGGGGAGTCTCTACAGAATGTCCTATATATTTTATGTGGTCTCTCCACTCTGGATGATAAAAACCTGAATGATTCTTGGACTTCTATGAGCTCTGGGTATTGTTTGGTTTACAGATTTTTGATAATATTCTTTCATCAGATGTTATTCTTTGTCTAGCATGATAGAATTTTGCTCTAAGAATGCATAAACTGGCAATCAGCCAAAAAGCCAAGCGAACACCATGCAGCTCTTTCTTTAAACAACTCCTTCCTCTCAAGTAACATGACCCACAAATTCCGGCCATGTTGACACTTAACTCCAAGCTCTACCTTCTCAACTTCTCATTCTTTGCTTAGCTTTCTTACTTGTGCTACAGCTTTGAAAACTATCTCTGAGTAAAAAGCTGGGACAATCACAGAATTCATCTCATTTGTTTCCCCTCTCTCAAAGATCACAGTCCTATGCTGCCTATTGTCCAACATCTGAAAATAGGTGTTTCATATATTTGACCAGTTTTTAAGTTGGTGGTGGTAGGAGGGTACATCCAGACCCTGTTTCTCATTCATAGGTAGAAATAGAAGGTTTTCGATGCCTGAGCTAATGTTTTTGAACTAAGATTTCTAATGCTAAAACGTCTCTAAGCCAGAGAATTTTAATAGAGTATTTATTTAGTATGCACCAGGCAGTGTCTTCTCAAGAATCTTATCGTGTATGTACTATTATTGTCCTTATTTTATAGACTGAAAAAGATAAGAGAAGTTAAGTAATGTGCCCAAGGTCCCCCAGCTAGTAAATGGCACAGGTAGCTCTCAGACCCAGGACGACCTGTCATTACTCTGTACACTTAACACCTCTGTCATGATATAGTGAGTTTGTCTTACTGCCTTGGGCGTGTCTTACTAGTGAAAAAAGTGAAGTTTGTAAATGATTTACAGTAAAGACAGCAGAATGTATTCAAGGTTATCCCTCTCTTACTTTAATTTCTATTATGGTATTTTTTTTTTTTTCTTGAGTGTCATACAGGAGTGATGTTATATCTAGGAGTCAGTGATAGGTACATGGAAATTTTTCCTGCACATAAACTTCATCTTTCATGAATGACTTCTGTAAAATAGTTGTGAGTAACTACTATAAACTGTAAATGTTATGAATGATTAATAAGAAATTTGTAGCTGAAAGAATAACAGACAAAAAAGTGATAACACAAGAGCAACCTAACCAAACAGCAAAAGATACAATAGATACAATGCTATGTGTTAGGGTTAAAATAAATCTGGGCGAGTTCTTATTTATTCAAGGAGGTACAAACTCACATGAGCTCTTTTTTTTTTTTTCGTCAGCAGAGAAAGAAATTCTTTTTTTTTTCTTAAAATTCCCTTTCTTACTCTTGAACATGAAATCTTCATAGACATGAGATAGTCATTTTATGGTCTCTCCTTAGAGGTCAAAACTAAGTAAGAAAGCGGTGATAACCAGAAATAAGAGTTGAACTATAATAGTTCCCTTTAGGTAACTGTATTTTCCTTCTTTAATAGTACTAAATTTAAAACCTTGTGACAACAGTCTTGTGATGCTACAATGAACTTGTTAAGATAGTCTCCTGTAGTTTTCATATAGGTAACCCACCAAGCACCGGGCTGAGGGTCTAGTGAGAACTTTCAAAGACAGGATAACAGTTTAGAGCTGTGAATGGAACTTAAGTATTTTCCCAGCTGGAAACTGTCTGTGTGCAGTTTATGTCATGTGGCCCAATGCAAGGTTTAACTAAACGGTTCTGTCTTCTCCAGGTTTATCTGTGGTTATGATATCCTACAAGTAAAATATAAACGACAGTAAGGTGCTTTGAAATGTTCTGCACCTGGCTGTAGTCCTAGGAGTTAAATGAAAAAAAAAAATGCCTAGGAGAGTAGAAATTCCACATTTTCGCTATATTCAACAGATTTTCTTTAAGACACTTGCCCTAATGGTGTTAATGGGCTCTAATGTATGCTTATCTTTACGAAGTCTTTTCATTTTTTTAAAAAAGTAGAACCATTAAGGAAATTAAATGTGAGTAGGTGAGGGGGAGCTGGGGCAAATGATCTGACAGCTTTGTGTGTCTATAGTTCTGCATCGTCCTGTACAGGTTTTCATAAGTATTTTGTTCAAAAAGTAACTCTAATGCAAGTAACAAAATCTACTTTAGATGGAACAAATACCTTGATTTTAAATTTCTCATGAGAGAACTGGTTTGTTCAAGTTTTATTATGACTTCTTATACTCTATTTCTATTTAGCATTTTATTATATACAAATATAAATTTAATAAAACCAATGATATATTATCTAATAATATATTATTATTATTAAATATTAATTACATATAGTTCCATGTCAACATATATATTTCTGCCTCTTTCTGTAGTGTGCATTGTATGTTTGTACTTTTTTCTGTTGTGTGTTCCATACACACACACACACACACACAGATACATACTCTACTCCATTTTCTGTAGAGTGCATTTTTATAAGCCAGCATGAAAAATGTGGGGAAAAAGGCAGTTAATGAGTTAATTAATTAAGTAAACTAAAGAGCTTATTAAATTACAGCCTAAGCATGAACACTGTCCCCTTTAATAGATCCATTAACCATAAACATGAAGCCCTGTGAGGGGAAGCATGGAAGGAGAAAGGCCCTAGACGACCCAACCAGAGCTCAACTGATGGAAAGGGTAAAGGGCAAATAAATTTTTATTTTAATGTTACTTAACCCTTTTAGTGCCTTAGAAAAGGAAGACCAAGTTTAACAAAAGGATACTGTTTGAAACCTTACTGAGCTAAGCACGTAATAGCTCTGAGGGAAGTAGAATGACTTGCAAAGAGGAGATGGCAGGCTCCGAGGGCCATTGGCTTGGGAGGGGTTAAGCAACTTTATCTGATCTTCAGCTCTTTTACTGAACAATTAATGACCTACAGTCTGGAGAAGTTAAAAGCTAGGAGTGAAGCCAGAGCTCCTCAAGACTCCAGCTGGCATTAAATGACAAGGAAGAATTTAGAGGCCAGACAAAGCTGTTATTATGAGCCATTGGTGAGGAAGAAAATGAAATTTTTTTTTAAAAATAAGGTGGTGGGGGCGGGGGGGTGGGGGAAGAAAAGGAAGACTGGAAAACAGAACTTAGGAGGAAATTTATGCTCAGTTTTTAAGTAAACTTCACCTCGGTTGTTAAATCTTTTTGCTTCTGTTGTTAAACTTGTTTTGATAAAAATTCAATTGCAGAATATTTTTAATGCTGTTAATGAAAGTATCTATGAAAAGTTTATAATTCTTGAGAAATATGATCAATTATTATTTTTTTTATTTAACTTCTCATTTCAACTGAAAGACGTGATATTTATGGATTAAATTCTTTGGAAATGGTGCTAGCTATCATTTCAGCAGAAAAAAATTATCTTGATTTATTTCCTTGTTATCTTATTAGAAAAATATTCTAATCTTATAGGCTTACTTAATGGACTCTGAATTACCAAATTGCAAAAGATAAAAACTAGTGACTTTAGATGTTAATGCTAGATCAGGATTATCGAAACAAAAGATCTTTAAAAACCTTAGGATCATAAAGTTCTGATCAGAATTTTACATACCAATATTTTGGATACTAGAATATGTGTTAAACTAATCTGAGAGTTAACAGAGAAAGTCCTGCTTGCGGTACTACGGGGACATCCAGCACCAACTAGATACAAATGAGCTTATGCAGGCAAAGAACCTATATCGCTCTGGGTCTGAGATACGTAGGAATCTCCAAAATAGGCAGCGGGGGTGGCTTCGGGGGTATCGTGTTTATCTTTCCTCAGAATCTGCTTATTAAATTCCTAACTGCAATTGTCAGTACACTTAGTATAGCACATGCAAACTGCTTTCTGAAGGAGCCTTGGATGTAAAAATACATAAAAAGATACACAGAAAATAGAATTTTTAAGAGATAAACCAAGACTTGGATGGATAATGCGGTATCAACATTAAATATGCATTTTAAGATTAAGAGAAGGCTGGCTCTGTGATCACAATTGGAAGGAACTGTTACAGCGGTACCTTTAAACTGACATGCTAGGTTAAATTGAAGGTCCATCCAGGAGCATGAAGTGACCAGCTTTGGTAAGATGTATGGCACAGAATTCATAAATACAAACTTGAAGCAAAATAAAGGCACATTATTGAAAAGACCTCATCGTTTAACCTGCCATCATTCACCCTGTTTTCTGAAGCTAATACTTGCTTCTCAAACCTGTCGCTTGGTGATGCTTGTCTCAAGGATTTCCTCCTACTGATCACCCTCATCAGACTCTCAGATCTTGTATGCTTCCAGGGTAAATCCTGGGTAAACATCCTATTGACCCCATTGAGGCCTAGGACTCTGGTTTGGTACTTACTAGAAGGGAATCAATAATTACGGCTGTTTTCATAACTTAAACCTTACACCTGGGAGTTCCTTGAACAAATTCCCCTTGAAAAGCCTGAACCATCGAACCATGAACCCCTAACCATCACCAAAATCAACGATTTTTTAATTTTTTCTGGGGTGAAAGACAGGATTAACAATTTGAGATTACTGTCTTTTATGTCACAGTATATTCAGTGTTGACATTTCCCAGAAGACAATTTACTCATATCTAAATGGTAGAACTTGAATACTTGCAAATTTCTCGGAAAGATTCGCTCCCCCTGCAACTCTAAATTATAGCTCCCATTTTCTACGGGATAGTCTAAATTACTGAGTGTGGTATAAGTCATCTTGGTGTCCTAGCTGAGCCCGAGGAAAATTGGATGGCTTCTCTCTACCTGTTTTTGATGCATCTATTTGCCTAACTGAATTACATTTAGATTCTCCCCAGGGTAAAACAAAAGGGCATTTGGTGCCTCCAAGCAAATTGAACCTGAAAGAGGAAGGGTTGGCACGAATAGCTAGATTCGGCCACAGGGTCAGTGGTAGTTTCAGCTACAGTGTTACAACCATCACTTGACCCCCACATCATCTTGCCACCCTCATGATCACCAGGGTGTGATCTGAGGGAAGGGAAAGTACTTTAAAAAGTTAGAACTTTAACAATGTGGATTCTAAGTAGTCTCGCTGTGCCTTTCTAAACCAGAGGAGAGTTTCTTTGTCTGTTTTGAGTTGGGGCTCTCCTCAGCTGAGTGACAGTGTGACAGCAGCAGAGTCATTGGTGACAGTGACCCACATAGAAGAATGTGGCCTGGAGGCATGGTGGCCGCTGTGGATTGTGCAACCCTGAAAGCAAATATCAGATATGGAGGTGGAATGATAGGAGCTATGCAATGGCTATCGCCCCAGGGAATTATGAAATGACTGACAGAAGGAATTTTCTCTACTTTGTTCAACCCTGTTTCCCCAGAGGCCAGCAATGGGTCTTATTTAATTTCCAGTTCAGCAGAGAGAGAGAGATGAATGTGTGTATGAGAAAAGGTGATGGGGTCATGGTGAAGGAAGAACAGACATGACTGGCACAGAAGAGCAGCTCAAATAAAGTGCAGATGAAGGAAGCACGTTTCCTTCAATGAGGGGGAAAGTTCGAAAGGGCATCTACAATCGGGACACAACCAGGAGGCACACGAACCAGGTGGGAGGGACCACATGAGGAGGGACCACATGAGGAGGCACGAGGGCCAATCAGGAGGCAGGAAGAAAATGTGAGCAAGAGCCTTTATTGTCATTTCTGCAGAAAGAAATAGAGAGGAGGGATAAACACGCTCAGGATTGGCTAGTTTGAATAGTTTCCGTGGGCTGTGGGGCCCCGGGGCTGTTACTGCTGTTTCCAGACCTAGAACTGAAGTCCCTGTTTCTTTGCTGGCTGTTAGCTGGTGACACATACATTGGCAGATGCCAATGACCACAGCAAGATTCCCAACCTATCTTATTGGAATTAGCAATCAATAATGGAGAGCACTACCTGAAAGAATGACATTCGAATGACATAAAATGCAGAAATCAGAACATCCCAGTAAACAAGGGTAAAATGAGTGGTGCATGCGCTTTCACATTTATAGGCAAAGTTTCCTGTCTTCCAAAGGCAGAGTGGGAAGCAGAGAATTACTTCTGTATTTTCAGTTATTTGGGGAAGGTTGAGAAGATTGTGTGATCTGATAAGCTCCATAAATGATGGAAGGGAGGGAACCCATCAAGGAGTGGGAGAAAGCATTCCAGACATAGCTCGGTCCTGGGAATGCGCAGATGAGAGGGGGTGACATGCCTTCGCATCTGGGTGGAGGGAGCCTGGCAGTTGGGGGAGTGATGGAGAGTGCCGGAGGGTCCTGAGAAAACTGGACGGAGCTGTCAACTCCAAGTTGAAGCACTAGGTCAGGATGCATAGAGCGGAATCAAAAGCTACTTGAGGGTTTTTCAGGGTGAGAGTAAAATGATCAAAGTGGTGGAAATAAAGATAATTTGAGGTGAAATATTTATGACTGACCTTAAGGAGAAATAAATGCGGCCATGTTTTCCTTGGGTGATTCTCTATCAGTTTAAACTGCTTTAGAAAAGATAAAATTGGGTAATTGAGAAAAGTCAAATAAAATTTTGAGAAGTTATACTAGAAACTTAACAGTTATACAAGGAAGCTGAAGCAGTTAAATTTTTCTTTTTCCCCAAGTCTTATCTAAACTGTTTTTTTCTTTTCCCTCAAGACAGTTTCTCAGCCTTCAGTGGAATAAGATGTTCTTTGTAGAAAGAACATTACTAAGAGTAGGATTATTAAATAATATTTGCAGTAACATGTTCCAAAGTCCCACACTACATGAACGATAATGAAAACTTTTTTTCCACAAAACTTACTATGACTTAATTTCAGGCTACTTAAAAAATATCCTTTTGAAAATAGGTGGTATATACAAAATCCTAAACCTTCAACTGTTGAAGAAAACGAGCTGAGAAGAAGAATAATAATTAACCTTCTATTGTGCTTACTATAATTCAAATGGTTTCCTAAGCAACTGAAATATAAAGTTCACTTAATTCTCACAACAAACCTAGGAGGCAGGTACTTTATTCATAGAGTTTAAATGATCACCCACACATGCTTTATAGTACAGATAATTGCCAAAGTCAGAATTTGAACCCTGGCTGTCTGACTTTACTGTCTGTGTCCTCTGTAAACCACTACACACAGGTCAGCAAGTAATGGCCTGTAGGCAAAAGCAGGCCTGCCACCCAGCTTTGCAAATAAAGTTTTATTAGAACACACGCATGCCTACTTATTTATATAGTGCCAATGGCTGATTTCACACCATAAAGCATAGTTGAGTAATGGTGAGAGGTGGTATGGTCTGTAAAAACTATCCTATTTAATAACTAGCCCTTTACGGGAAAAAAGTTTGCTGATTCCTGTACTCTACTCCTTATCAGTTGCTTTCTGGTAACTGAATCAGCGTTTAAACTCATAGCATCGTCTTCATCTCTGTTGCAATAATTTACATATTTCACCAGCTTTATCATCTGAAGGAAAAATAACTTGCTGAGAATTTCACATATCGGTGAGTTTAGGAAAGGATATTGAGCCGTCTTTTCTCTTTGCAGTCATTACATCGTTTTGGGGAAGAAACGCTGTACTCTGCCTGATTCTAGTTAGAAACGCATTTAACTTTTGCAGAGGAAGTATACCAGTCGGGGTTCTCCAGAGAAACAGACCGAATGGGATACATATTTATTTATTAGAAAGGGTTGGCTCATGGGATATGGAGGCTGAGGACTCCCATGACCTGCCCTCTGCAAGCTGGAGAACAGGCGAGCTCGTGACATAGTTCCAGTCTGAGTCTGAAGGCCTGAGAACCAGGAAAGCAGAAGGTATCGCGTTAGTCCAAGTGCAGGAAAAGACCAGTCAATGTCTCAGCTTGAAAAGAGTCAGGAGGAGAGAGTGAGTTCTCCATTACCTCGCCTTTCTTTCTAGTCAGGCCTGGGACAGGTTGAATGAGGCCACGTTGGGGAGGGCAGTCTGCTTTCCTTAGTTCACCAATTCAAATGCTACTCTCTTCCGGAACACCCTCATAGACAAATCCAGAATCATGTTAAACTGAATATGTGTTATCGTGTCAAATTGACACATAAAATTAACCATCACAGGAGGAATTCGCCAATCGCTTTCAGTGGAATTCAAGTCAAAATAGTTCTCTTAGGTCATTGCCACACTGTTGTGCCACAGGTAGCAGCTCATGAGCACTTGCAGGGCCCACATCACACCTGGTACATAGTCAACGAGGCCTTTATTCAATGAATGTGACTGAGACGTCGGTGTGCCAGTCACTGGGGACATGATGTAGAGCAAGATACAGATCTTGATCTAGCAGCTTACAGTCCAATAGATGAGAAAGAAACATTTACAAGTGATTTTTTAAAATAGTATTTTCAATGAACACTATGATAGGGGGAATTACATGTTGCGGTATTAGCATCTCGAAGAGACTTTAACCTTCTCCCTCTTTAGAGCTCCTAGAAATACGTAAGCATATCCAATATCACCTTTCAAGTTTCTTTAACATCTGCCTATATGCATCTGTATATACGATTCCTCGTTCTTCCTTGACGTGAAAAATAAAGAAAATTCCTCTCGAGGTAATTATAAAAGACCCAACACATTGATTTTCCAAAACCGAGCTGATTTTCAACAATACACTTAGTGCTCTAGAAGCCACCTCTTGATTCCTGGGATTCCAGAAATGGAGGCAAGAGGTAAAAGAAAGATTCCTGTAGAGTGTTCTGAAAAGCTTCCAAAATCGCAGAAATCATTTTGACACTGGCACACTCAGCTGTTCTGTGCCCAGGGAAAGGCGTTCACTCATCTCTGATTCTGTGTCTGTGGATCCAACAACTAACAGCATCTCTTGGACATGTAAGTTAGGGAAAAGTTGTTTAACTAAAAAGAAAAAGTTTAAAGAGCTTATGAAAGACCAGTTTTTGGTGGTAGTGACTTTACATAAAATACATATAATTTAAAATAACACATAATTCCCTCAAGCTTCTGTGGAGCGTTTGACATTAATCAACCCAATAGTTTATAAATATGACTCCTCTGTATCTGAAAAGTATTTTTGCCTTTGGATTGATTCACATTTTTGGGTGTTTTCTCCCCATTCACCTCAATTAGAAACGAAGTAAAAGGGCTTCATAGATATTAAAAAAAAAAAAGTAAATAACTTTCAAAAAGTATGAAATTTTAGCAATCAATCGAAAGTAGTCTAAAACACTTTAATATATTTTATTAGTATATAATTGTGTAATTCTGGGCTTTAGTACCAGAAGTGAGATACTATCATTCACTAATAAATTTTAATTGAGCAAAGAAGAAAAATACTAATTAATAATTGAACCTGTACTTTCTCTAGATTTACTTGCTTATTAGATTTCCATGAACTGAAAGTCAGTTCAGAAACATTAAAATTGAAGTGAATTTTATCATAAAAAAAGAAATACTAGGAGATATGATCTAGGAGTTCGAAAAAGTTCTGAGATTTCTAAATTACTTTTTGCTCTATATTACATCGGTATGTACTGCAAATCAACAGTTTATGGAGAGAAAAAAGAAAAATAATAGAGATTTATTGAACTCTTATGTTGTACCAAAGACTCTTTTTAAAGGCTTTATATGTGTTATCTCAACTGATTCTAGAAACACTAGAGTGTGTTTCATGAGGGCAGAGATAATTTTGCTCAAGAGCAGTCTCTGGCATGTTGTAGGCATTTGCCCAATACTGTAAAATATAATAATCCTATATGGGAGGTATTATTCCTTCCCTCATTTTGCGGATGGAGAAATAAAACCGAAGCGTGCAGAGTGCTAAGCAAATCATTCAAGTTTACAGGGTAGTGACTGATAGAATCAAGAGTCCATGTTCTTGACCATTGTGCATATTGTCTATCACAGATAAGCAAAAATAAAAACAAAACAATAAAAGCAGCTGATGATATTCATGGTCATACCACTATGAACTTCATTATTTTCAGTCATAGGAATTCTTCTTACCTATGAAGTATGTATTAATGAAATCCTGTCTTTCATCTTGTGTTTTCATGCATTCGTCTGATGGTGTTTTCATTTGGGCAAGGCATGCAGCTAGAATCAATGATGTGTACACTTCTTTCAGTGGGGTTGATAATTTTCATTTTACTTCGTAAGAAATGACTTGTTTTTTTGTTTTTTTGTTTTTTGTTTTTTTAGTTTCTTCCTCTTGAGGTCTTTATGTGAATTCGGCAACTTTCAGTCATCATTTCCTTAAGAGTTAAAAAACAATATACTGGATACAACCAGGTTCGTACAGCTTCACCTTGAACAACACATTGTCATTGAGCAGGTAGATATCATTAGACAGAACACACTGGCTTCAATGTGTGAATACTGATGACCCCACTAGCATGGCCCTCAGGCAGGGCTTCAGAATGTCACTACCATGTGACACCCAAATCTTTTTAAAGATCTGTTCAGCCTATACTATTCTGAAAATACCGAGGGTACTTTCCCAAAGTGTAATTTAAAAACATCATTTCATTCTCCAAATGCATAGAGCGATCATGTAAGATTGCAGATGATTGCATTCAGTCAGAGCCCCTCTCATTTTTTATTTATATCACTGAAGGCTGTTCTCACCTTTGGTTTTCAACAGTTTATAGGATAAGTTGCACTTTCACAGTGTTGGATGGATCAAAATGTTGCTAGACTTCTGTCTGTAGCCCCCAATTCAAAATACTTCTGCAACTCATACTCTGATTTCAACAGTTCTGGACACCTTATGTCTTCCTGGGAAGTGCGATGCACGTCTATCCTATTTTTGGCAAGGGGAAGGCAGATCATTGTCTGAGACTTTCTCCCGTGTTTACAGAGTTTGTGCCTTTGGAAGAGAGCCTGACACCTTTCATTGAAGACAAAAATGCAGAACTTGCCTTCTCAGTCTTACCAAGGCCCACCAAGCAGATTCCCGTCTCTCAACACTGACAGGTTGCTAGAAAGTGGTAGAGACTTCGAAGAATCAGGTCAGGTAGAGGTGGCAGCAGCTGCATCCAGTTCTCAGATACGGTGGCAGCTGCTCAGTAGCCATGGAGATAGACCAGTTGCCCTGCTTCTGGCTGCATCTCTACCCAATGACAGCAGTGGTATCTCTACTACGCCAGCCCTGAAATGCAGTCTGGAGGTGCTCCCGACTGTGTAGCCATGGTTCTTGAGCTATGTGGGAGATTCTTTCTGTGCTGGAGATTGGCTATCTGATCTCCAGATCCACTTTCTTTTCTTTTTGTGCACAAAATTAGACAACCCTTTTCAGTCTTCTTCACAGGTCAGGCCATGTGACTTGGGTCTAGCCAATGAGATGTAAAGACCATGATGTGTGCCATTACCAGTTCTGGCAGATAAAAATACCCTATGTGTGATTTCTCTTTTTTTTCCCCCATCAGCCAATGATGCAGAGGACCATGAGGTCCTTAGAGGTGGCAGAGGCACAAGATGGAAGACCATTTTAAATCTAATGAGAGTAAAAACTAAACTTGTATTGTGTTAATCCACAGAGATATGGGGAATCATCTACAGCTTGCATTATTTTAACTATCATCAAAATTTCCAGAAGCGAGATGCTGTCATATAAACCAAACCAAAACAAACCAAACCTAACCAACCAAACTGAACCAAACCAAACCACAAAGCAAAACAAAACAAAACTGTCTTTGGCTTAGTTGTCAGATGTCAAGTGCAAGAACACTAAAACCAAATTGAAAAATCTGTTACCTATGTCATGCACTAACAAAACTGGCAAAATTGTCACCTGGAATAAATTGGAGGGCATATCATGGGCCTAACAAGTCTATAGTTCTAGGATAAAGGGTTTGAAAATGTCAGAAAAGTGGTGTGTTTTGGCTTTTACTTTGTGTTTGTAAGGTGCTCTTTCAAGAAAGAGAATCTAGATCATAAATAACTGTCTGGTTCCCCTGTAAAAATAACAGAAACTAGAGAGTTCAGAAATTTGAGGCCTTGAAAGTTGAGAAAAATCATTTGCTTATCGATCTAGAACAAGAAGAGAAAATCCTGTGAGAGATTTCAACAGTTTCATGAAGATCCAGCCCTGTGGGCAAAGATCGGTGTAAGGAT
>NW_011888880.1:4766460-4770890 GCF_000151845.1 Pteropus vampyrus | reverse complement strand
CTGGACACCTTATGTCTTCCTGGGAAGTGCGATGCACGTCTATCCTATTTTTGGCAAGGGGAAGGCAGATCATTGTCTGAGACTTTCTCCCGTGTTTACAGAGTTTGTGCCTTTGGAAGAGAGCCTGACACCTTTCATTGAAGACAAAAATGCAGAACTTGCCTTCTCAGTCTTACCAAGGCCCACCAAGCAGATTCCCGTCTCTCAACACTGACAGGTTGCTAGAAAGTGGTAGAGACTTCGAAGAATCAGGTCAGGTAGAGGTGGCAGCAGCTGCATCCAGTTCTCAGATACGGTGGCAGCTGCTCAGTAGCCATGGAGATAGACCAGTTGCCCTGCTTCTGGCTGCATCTCTACCCAACGACAGCAGTGGTATCTCTACTACGCCAGCCCTGAAATGCAGTCTGGAGGTGCTCCCGACTGTGTAGCCATGGTTCTTGAGCTATGTGGGAGATTCTTTCTGTGCTGGAGATTGGCTATCTGATCTCCAGATCCACTTTCTTTTCTTTTTGTGCACAAAATTAGACAACCCTTTTCAGTCTTCTTCACAGGTCAGGCCATGTGACTTGGGTCTAGCCAATGAGATGTAAAGACCATGATGTGTGCCATTACCAGTTCTGGCAGATAAAAATACCCTATGTGTGATTTCTCTTTTTTTTCCCCCATCAGCCAATGATGCAGAGGACCATGAGGTCCTTAGAGGTGGCAGAGGCACAAGATGGAAGACCATTTTAAATCTAATGAGAGTAAAAACTAAACTTGTATTGTGTTAATCCACAGAGATATGGGGAATCATCTACAGCTTGCATTATTTTAACTATCATCAAAATTTCCAGAAGCGAGATGCTGTCATATAAACCAAACCAAAACAAACCAAACCTAACCAACCAAACTGAACCAAACCAAACCACAAAGCAAAACAAAACAAAACTGTCTTTGGCTTAGTTGTCAGATGTCAAGTGCAAGAACACTAAAACCAAATTGAAAAATCTGTTACCTATGTCATGCACTAACAAAACTGGCAAAATTGTCACCTGGAATAAATTGGAGGGCATATCATGGGCCTAACAAGTCTATAGTTCTAGGATAAAGGGTTTGAAAATGTCAGAAAAGTGGTGTGTTTTGGCTTTTACTTTGTGTTTGTAAGGTGCTCTTTTAAGAAAGAGAATCTAGATCATAAATAACTGTCTGGTTCCCCTGTAAAAATAACAGAAACTAGAGAGTTCAGAAATTTGAGGCCTTGAAAGTTGAGAAAAATCATTTGCTTATCGATCTAGAACAAGAAGAGAAAATCCTGTGAGAGATTTCAACAGTTTCATGAAGATCCAGCCCTGTGGGCAAAGATCGGTGTAAGGATGTGGCCTTCCCACCCAAGTTTAGAAGTCAGAGAACCTCAAAGTGTCAAGTTTTAAGTTGAAAGAGAAAAATATAGGTACACAGAAGCAATAAGCATATGAAGCTTGAGAATTACTTCTAGTAAAAACTTTTAGCTACGATGATTGGCACATAAAACTTTCTTAAGGCAAATAGATCAGAAGTATTTAAAAGAATTGTTTTGCAAAAGAACTCAGTAGCCAAAAGCTCACAAACTTACATTTAAATAGATGTTTTTGAATGAAACCTATCCTTGTCCTGTCAGACTCATACCTTTCATCGGATTGAAGGCATTTCCAAAAATTATCAGGAAAACAGAAAGGACTATAAGTAAAGTCAAGGATAACACTGACTCTTGGAAAATTCACACTCAGGTGCTTCCTCCTACTTTTCTTAGCCTTTTATCACTGAAGCACCACCCTCTCCTTGACAAGGACAAAAGTATTTGAGCAGACACGTGACCAGCCTTCAAGCTCCTCAACAGCAATGCGGCAAATAGACCACATGGACTAAAAGTTTCACTTAGAAAAGTTCCTAGGGCCATCCTGTTGAACGGACTCTGGAAAATTCAAGAAGACTGAGAATGTTGCCCTGTGCTTATTGAATATTATAATATTTCAAACTATGTTTATAGATAAACTCGGCAGGAAAATTTTAATGCTAAGACAGGACAGAATAAAGACACGAGGCCCTTAAAAACCCTTGGTATATGTTTTTGCAGTGGTAAGAACCAGTGTCCACTTGTGTTGAGAAGAAACATCTGCTGACAATTTGTGCCGGTGATAATATGGCAGCCCTGAAGTATTTCACACTTTTTAGACAACACAGTGCTTTTTCTCTAAGTAACCAGTGTGTGTCCTGTTGAGCAGTTACTTTGAAAGTCGTCTCTGTTCTCCTGATAGCTTTGTGTTCTCCTCTGGTTCAGTGTAATTAATACGCTCAATATAAATAGCTAAACCTTCAAAAAGATTTGCCTGCCTTGCAAGCGCTACATTTCCAATTACACACTAAATTAGGCACATGATTGAACGCGAACACTAACATTTTCCAACAGGTGGTGAATACGCAATTTCCATTCATCAGCTCAGCAACTGTGCTCTGGCCAAGTCCTCGCTCTGTTTTAGAGTTCTCCTAAGACACTAAGAGTTTTGAACCAATTTTTAAAAATCATTCCTTGAATGGAAAGATTTAGGAGAATGAAGTGACTAATTCTAATCCGAGATTATAGGGCAGAGCAAGGGTTGGTATTTCCATATACGAAGCTAGGATGTAAAGGAAATTTCGTGTGTGCTACAAAAATGTATCACACAAAGTCCGTCTAAGGAAATTAGTATTGGACTTCTGACGGTTGGAGATAATTAATTCTGAACAGATTTTAAAAGGATACCATAATGCTTTATTTCTCTTTGAAACATCAGATTTTTGAGTATCACTTAGGGACACAAGTAAATGCAAAAATGATCTCTGTTTTAAAAATTAATTAATTTGCAGTTGCTGTTTGCACTGTTAATTACGCACTCCTATTAAGAAAGCAAAGTGAAACTACGAAATTCAAAAAGATGTCAAAATGAAGTCGGTAGAGGTAGATGATAATAATCAAAACACATGGATTAGTTTACCTGCTTTTATAAATAGCCTTCATCACAAGATCATATTTGGCCTAGGTGAAAAACTTAAATTTATCAGGTATGTTTCTAATAGTCATCAAATAACTTTGGAGGAGTGTCCTACAGCACAAAGCACTTTTACTGGTTGAGTATCAAAGCATTATATAATTCAGCTGGCATACTATGCTATTCAGGGGTAGTATATCGCCAGGGAGAGCAAAGTCTCCGGCAAATCTAGTTATATTTTACTAGGTACAGTCCAAACAAGGGTTATGAGCCAAGACTGAATGACTGATGTGTATATATTTAAATAAATAGCCCTAGAGTCTAACAAGCACCGTCTACTTACTCTGTTTGTGCTAACTTGATAAAGAGGGAGAAAGAAAGAGCAGAATGTGAATGGCCGAATGATGGAGCAGACTGGGTAGCATGAAATGAGAAATCCAAATCTGCTAGTGATTCCTCGGCAAGGCCTGATTATTGAGTGTATCTGTTTAACTGCTTGATTTCTCTTGGGCTATTGGAAAAGGTAGACTGCAGATGTGATTGTCTCCCCCACAGTTTTTGGACATACTATGTTATACTAAAATCACTTTCTCCATGAGAAAACTTTAGTATAGCTACACAGTATGCTTTCTGAGATCAGTTTTTCCTTCTCAAATTTCTTGCTTCCAGCAGACAACTGTCAAGTCGCCAAATAATCAAAGTTAATATAACTTCATTTATAGATTAATACAATGAAATAAAATCGCTCATAATTATGTATTTGCTCAAGAAGTCATATGCATAATTTTTGTAATAACCAGAAAGTAAAATAGGCATTTAGAAGAGGACTTGATCTAAAAACTTTAAAGGTTCGTTGATAACTAAATCTGCACTCATGCCAAGTTCATTACAAGATGACTTAGTTATTACTGTGCTAATACAGGAAGCCCAGAGGGCAAAACAAAACAATTGCAACAACAACAAGAAAAGCCAAAGCAAATTTCTAAAACTTGAAAAAGTGACAATTCTTTACAACTGAAAGGGGACAACTGGCATGCCTGAGCCTTTCTTTAGGAAGCAACAGATTCTGTTCAAGCCCAAGCTCCACCATTACCGCCTTTGGAACACTGGAGAAATGGTCCAACTGGTGAGATGGGACATCACTTGTACAATTCTTAATCTTTTAGCAGGAAATGATGTGGGACATCACTTGCAGAGTTCTTAATCTTTTTAGTAAACCTAGTTAAGTTTTCTTCCTTTCTTTGGGAAAAAGGCCCTTTCCCTCAAATCCTGATAATTGCTCCAAAACTGGTGACTCAGATCCTTTGGTTATTGATAAGGGTCATCGGCCCATTGTTAGCAGAAATGGTGTTAGGCCAGACAGGGCCCTTAGAGTCTGAGAGGGGAGGGGACTTTAGGCCAAAGGTCTTTTTTGACTCTTTAAGAAATATAATAACCAAGCCC
>NW_011888880.1:4756843-4766090 GCF_000151845.1 Pteropus vampyrus | reverse complement strand
CTAATCTGCCCACAATTAAGCAAGCCAGAAGGCATTTTTTTAAACTCACACAAAGAAACAAGCAGAGCAAAAGATCCCAGTTTAAGCGAGTCACTTGTACCTGCGCAATGAAGATGCCCAACAACCTTCAGCTCACCTGAGCCTCAGTATACCATCATTATAATATGATGCATATGCCCAGAATTTCATGGATATCATTATAACAGACTAAATTCTGGGAATGACCATGAGCTGAAAGCAAATGATGAATCACTGAGTCCTGTCAATGTTAGTTGTCAATCAAGGAAGCCCACCCCTCTAAGAAAAGTAACCACTCACAGCAGATAGGAATAAAAACCCTGAAGGCTTTGTTACCAGGCCTTCTGAGCCACGCTTCTCTTGCTCAGGCCTGCTTCCACGTCTGGAAGTGTACTTTCCCTTCTAATAAAGCTTTTCTTTTCTACTGTATTTTGGTGTCTTGCTCAATTCTTTGTTCGAGACATCAAGAACCTGGACAACGCACTGGGAGGGGATCCCCACTCTCTGGTAACACTGGGAGGCTCAAGTGTATCACCCCACAAGATAAAGCCTTGTACGTGAGGAGGTTGGAGGGTTTCAGCTCTAAACTCCACATCGCCCTTTCAGACGAGGGCCCCGCGAGCATGTGGAATGTTCGCCAGTGAGCGGTGCTGCACACGGTCCTGGCATCCTGCTGTCCACCTCTTCATCACTATTGCTACAAACTACTGAAAATTAGGGACTATAGAACCTTAGAGGTTGGTAGTATATAAGAAGCAGAACGAAATTTGAGAAAAGAGGAAACTATCAATATTGGAAGGTGCTTCTTTAGTCTTCAGAATTCTCCATTGAAGGGAAATAGGAACATCTATTTTAATTAAAAAAAAATTGGAGAAAAAGGAAATTTATATGTCTCCAAAATATCTAATATGTATCTTCTTATGTATATTTTCTCTTCGATGCACTTACTGAGACCTCATTATCAACAACTTGCATTTTATCAGTTGTACTCTCTTTATTGCATTCATGTGTCCTGGTTGTTAAGAATTTCTCTTCTATTCTTTCGTTGATGAATATATTTCTTGATTTGGTCTGAACATTTCCAGATATAGAGCCATGACATCAGAAGAAGATAGGGCTTAAAATAACTGAGAAATGTAATGGATCTGAATTGTTACTAGGCAGACTTACCTTTGTGTGGACAGGCAATGTAAAGGCGGGTTATAGACCATAAAGAGACAATGGGCCTTTATTCAAGAAAAAAAATATATGCGCATATATTTATTTATATGTATGTGTGTGTATTGTATAAAGCAACATTTACGAATTACATTTTTTTCTGATTTACTTCACCTTCTTGCCTCCAGAAAGAAAGAGTAAAATAGTTGAAGTAGCTTTGGCACGTCCCTATGCTGACATTCTGTAAAGTTCTCACCAATTCTCACTTGCTATGGGCAGTTTTCCACTAAGGAGTTCATTGACAAATTCTAAAGGAATTACTGCTCCTGGGGGGACTTGCGTCCTAATGGGGGCCTCTTAAGGATTTCAATGCTTTCAAAGCTCTAAGAAATAAAATTCGAATGCAGAAATTGAAAACATTATATCTAAAACCCACACGTCCTACATTTTCTAGCTCTGTCCAAATATTATGAGGGTTTTATCCTTTTCAATAAAAAGAACTCATTAAAAGTTCTTCCAAATGTAATTTAATTTTATTGCTTTTGCAAGTCTTGTCATATATTAATAAGCAAATCAAAAAATCCTTTGTCAGACAGTTCTTATGTATTCGCTTAGAAATAAGGTCCAGGTAATTGAGAGGAGCAGTTCTTTTACTGATATTTTTGGAAGGAGAATTTCTGAACCTTCTTGAATCACACACATGGGGGTCCAGGGCAGGACAGGTTCAGCCCTCTGGACATTTGGCAATGTAACTGGCAATTGTTTTTGGTTGGCAAAGATTCTACTTAATGTGGGAGAAACAATACTTTTTAAAAGTTTTATTGTGTGTGTGTTTTATGTTTTAAAGTGATGAGACACCTATATGCAAAGATTCTGATGGAACTCCAGCGTAGGATGCCTATAATTAAAGTCTGGGTAAAAAAGAATCCTGTAACGTTTAGCTGAAAGTTCATCTTCTGAATTACTCGCTACAGTAATTACTGTAGGCACGTAAGCTGTTGTCACTATCGTCATCCTCATGGGGATGAACTGGCTGTAATAAACTCACTTGCTACACCGGCTAATTTGTACCTAATGCTCCAGACTCCGATTCCAGAGTCACTGCGGAATACGTAATTAACGTCGATGACTGAAAATTCAGTCGCTAACAGCTGTAGAATACAAATAACACATAATTAAAGTATAACTAATGATCTAATTAAGGTACCAGCAACAGAAATGTTTTGTTAATTTGATGACAGTTAATGCTGTCATAGTCCTAACACATTTTAATTCATAATGGAGAAACACTGATCTCTAATGGCTAATACCTCTGCTTTACGACACATAAAAAATGATTCTTAGAGGAAGCTGGGTGCTCTGATGTGTAGCACGAGTCACCCAACGCAAGCATAAGAGTAGAAGGATCCTGAAATTAACAGACATATAGGTCAAGGAGCATTTCTCAGTTTAAACATGTGACGTCTTCCTGTCTTGCATTTTTAACATGGTTCATTCTTCATTTGCTAACTTTGTAATCCTTGCCATTTCTTGAGTGTTCATGGGTCTTCAGCAAACTGGACAATTATACTGCATTGTCTAGGGTGTTTTGCAAGTGTGACCAAGTTTCTACTTTTTAACAGGTTAGTTGACAATTCTCTGAGAATATATGTGTATGGTTGACTGATGATCACAAACTTTTTCAAGTATCATAGTCAAAATTTAATGTTAAAAAGGTTCGACAATTCCTTCATGGCAGCTTTATATTTAGTATATATTGGTTGAAAAAAATGACTAACGACTAGGATAAGTTCAGCAATACTTCATATATATGTTGTTTTCTCTAATTACTCATGCTATCATGTATGTATAATAATCATATCATCCATATGTGTATACAGTGTCGATATGCATATTTGTAAGCCATATATGATCCATCTAGTCTTTAAAGAATCTTGATGTTTTGTGGATTCTTAGACTCTGCAAAAAATTTGGAATTCCCCAATCCCATTCCCCACTAACAATGCCTGTGACTAAAACCCAGAGGACGAAAAACGTTGGCTTAGCTGATCAGACCTTTAGGATTTTACCATATATTTGGACAATAAGATAAAAATATGAGAAACCTATCAACATATAAATTATAGTGACTTAGGTTAGCATAGGTGAGAGATTTTACAGAAAAGATTGGGACAGGAACCGAGGCTTGAAGTATAAACAAGCATTAACTAGGCAGAAAGGAGCTTAGAGGGCATTCCTAGCAGAACGCAGAAACCTAGAGGTGGTGACAACACCCTCTTCGTGGGGACTGTGAGGAGACTGGCACGGCTAGGAAGAACGTGTGCTGTTAGGGTTGCTCTGGATTGCTGGTAGGCATGATTGGAAAGATAATGAGAAATCAGAATGAATGACTACAAGGGATTTTCGAAATAGCCAGAAGGAAAGGGGTGACTTTAAAACTGAAGACACTTATCTGGAATTTCCCTGATATGCGACACTCGAAAAAGTATGGGAGCGCTTACTGTCTCCTTGGCCGTGACGACTACTATGCCACAGTAGAAAATCCACAGTGTCCTCACCCTGAGGGGCTGAGATATGAGAAGTATCAAGAACTCTCTAAAATGATGCTAGATATTCTTATACCTAATTGG
Organism: Pteropus vampyrus; assembly: GCF_000151845.1. NCBI lineage: Eukaryota > Metazoa > Chordata > Mammalia > Chiroptera > Pteropodidae > Pteropus > Pteropus vampyrus. The sequence goes on along the minus strand of NW_011888880.1, from coordinate 4,762,284 downwards.
AATTTTATTACTCGTTATTTTTCCGTGAAGGCACTAAGTTCAACTTTAAAAGAAAAATGGTCGCTATTCAACTTCTGGGGACAACCAACTTAAAGAGCTCTGGAGAGATGACAGCATATGTGTCAGTATCACCCGATGGGGGATGGGATGGGACACAGAACACAAACAGGTGGTGGAAGCCACGACCTGCAGCGGAGAACAGGCTGAATGAACTTGAGAGAATGCTGGGAGCTGGTCTAGCTCAGAGAAATGGGCCTCTTGTTTAATTGGCAGGAGAGTCCCACATTTTCTAATTGTGCCCATAAAGGAAAGTCGAATTAAGATTTGGAGAGTAATGAAATATTCTGAGCAAGTATCATGAAGAAAGCAGGAATTTAAGATGCCAGTTCCTCACGGCAGAGGGGTGGGGGCAGAGGGAAAATGTCAGGAGCGGGTAGGACACTTAAGCACTTGGTGCAGATGCCTGGGGATGGGCAGGAATTTGACAATGATGGAAATGAAGAAAGAGAAGGGATGAACTCGAGATCATTCCTTAAAGACTGGCAGGACTCAGTAGCTCTCTTTCCCGTGACACAAAGCTGATGGAGGAGTAAAGGATCATTTGCAAGTTTGGAGCTTGGAGTACTGGGGTCTGACCACACTACTGGCATCTGAGGAGAAGGTAAGATGGCTAGATCAGGGTATGGGGGAGAAAGATCAGTTTGGGTTTGGATGCTTTCATTTGAAAAAAAAAAAAAAAACAGCAAAAATACAACAGGAAATTCCTGAAGGAGAGCAAGAGATTAAACAGTGGGCTAGCAAGGGAAGAGTGGGTGGATTTTTAAGACTTCCCGTCTCATCTTGGAGATCATTTGTTTCCAGGATAGAATGGATTATAAAAGAGAAATTAAACAGGAAATGAGAACATTTAGGTGCTTCATTTGAAATTATAAAACGTAATTTTCTATTTGATACTATTCTCTTCCATATATTCATTCAAGAGATGATGAAGTTCAATCACAATCGTTCTTTGAACTTTATCCATCCTAACTGGAGCCAGGTCAAAGAGTCCCTGAAGAACAACTGCTGGAGAGGAAATCATTGGCATCTACAGAAAGAACAAAGACACGGAAAATATGAAAAGCGATGAGAAAAAAGCAAGAAAGGCATGAGGGCATAAAAATTTAAGAAAAAACAGAGCCTGGGAAACTAAAAGAATAGAAACTGAGTTTCTCTAATGGCTCCAAGAGGAAAAAAAAAATGCTACATTTGCCTTTGGTTTTTAAATAAACAAACATTTTGCTAATAATGCCAAGATGACTCACAATGCACATTTTATGTATCTTATAATTTCCTTACACACTGCAAAGACAACACAGTTGCGCTAATAAGACTAGCCAAGTCTTACATGTAATTACAGGGTGCCTATCACGTTTCTAGTACAATATATTAATGAAAGCCAGTTATTTAATTATGGCATAATATAATGAAAAGCTTTTATACTCACTTGTTAAAACAGACCAAAAAACATTTTCCCCAATATAGCTGAGGAGCAATAGAATCATTTCTTGGTGTAAGTGGATGCCTTTGCCAGGCTATAGAAACAGCTTTTCCTGTCACTAAAAGGACAAACTGTAATCCATCTGCCATGTGTAATTTGACAATCTGCAATGCTTAAACAGTAGGAGGGAAAGACATGCCTTCCAAAATTTCCCCTGAAGGAAGAGGCTTTCAGCAGTTCCCAATTACTATCCAGGCTGAATGTCTCACTTGAGCCATCTGCTTAGCAGTTAGCCACGAAAACCTGGCACCCAGGGGACCAGGGGTGTGCCTCGCAATTATTGCTGGCCTTAGAGCGGCCAGTTGTTAGCACAGGAGCCAACTGCCAAGCTTCAGGTGTGCAGTTTGGCAACCCTTGGTGGCGTGCCAGTATGTGTCCCTAAAACTAACTTTTGTGCGCTTAAATTTCTGAGATGGTAATCTTGCTAAAGTTCAAGGTGAAAAAAACCCACTGTGAAGTGAGTCTGTGTTGAATAATGAGCCAGAGATCTTAACACGTTTCTCTTGATAATAGAAGAATGAAAATCACATAATGCCACATGGATCCCCGTTTCCTGCAGATAAGGACTGCTTTTGCAGGACCCACTTCAGTTCATTACACTTAGTAAACCTACTAAAAATCTTTCCTGGCCCTGGTTCAGAACACACAAAGCTGTTCTCTACAAAGACCTCCTTTGGTTACTGCCTGGATGGTCTCCTGGGGAGGGGTGATTTTAAGGGGTAAAGAAGAAAACGAAAAATTCCATTTTGCAGATTCAGGTTCACCTTCTGAAATCTGGAGAAAGTTGGATGAGATTCAAGATGAACCCTTTACGAAAAGACGAAGAGCGAAAAGGTAAAAATAAAGCATTGTCCATGGCAAAAGAACCGGAGGAGGGCTTTCTCCATGTGCAGCAAAGAAATCATTTCAGATCTAGCACAATCCTCAAGTATCCATTTCAAACAACCCAAAGACCCAATTAGGGAGAAGACTAAGGAAAAATTACAACCAAATGTAATGTGGAATCCTAGATTAAATCCTGGAACAGCAAAAGGACACTAGTAAAAAAACTGGTGAAAGCTGAGTAAATTCTGCAGTTTAGTTACTAGTATAGAACGAACAGTCATGTCTTGATTTTGATAATTCTACTGTGATCGTACATGATGGTCACCTTAGGGGAAGCTCAACAAGGAGTGTATGGGAACCTTCTGTAATCTTTGTAACTCTTGTAAGCCTAAAATTATTTCGCAATAAGAAGTAAAAATAAAAGCACACCCAATCAGTTCAATAGAAAATTATTGTGCTGAGCGCTAATTTTTGCCAGCGTAGAGCCAAATCAATGTGCTAATAGTCCTTATTTTGAACGATTGTGGAATTATAGAATCATTTTGGAATTACAGAATTTCAACTATTATGGAAGAGATATTAATGTTAATTTAGTCTTTTTAAGATTTTTATAAATAAGGAAACTAAGGCTAAAGTTCTGTGAAATCACTTCTTGGAGAACCAATAGTTAATTAAATGCAGAGCTGGGAAAAGAGCCATCTAGGTTCTATGCCAATGTCACAGGCACAGACTAAGTGGCATGTTGCTTCTCTGCAATCAACAACCAATCCGTAGACAGGAAACAAGCCCCTGATGTGTTCTAAGCACTGTGCTAGATCTGGAGAGACACGCTCTCTCTCTGTTCACGTTCATGTCTGTGTTTGGAGCTATAGCCGTTCAAAATTATCACAATATAGTTAAGGAGACATATGAATTGATGACTAAATTTTTAAAATCATTAAACAGTAAAGATGTCATGTTAAATGAGCAATATTGACAATCATAGCAGAATGTAGTTTACGTAGAAATTATTATATTACTAAATTCTCTTCCTAAAAAAATTAACCCTATGGTGTCCTACATGTGTCACTTCTGGAAGAATACAGAACTCTGCCGAGCCGAGAAGGCAGAGAAAATATCGAGTGAGTTTTTTCCTATCAGGTCCCTCTCTCTCGATGTGCTGAAAGTAGACTGTGGAGGCAATGGGAAGGGGGCTTTCGGCATCTCTGTGGGACAAGACCCAGTTACCCTTGTTCATCTCCCCCCGCTCCCCACCCTCTGCCCAGAGAATGTGATGCTAAAGGAAGTCGAAGGTGGTTGCTCATGACAGGGACTGTTCCACAAGTACAACGCAAGTAGAGGAAACTGTCTGGAAATGGAGCAAAGAAGTTAGAAAGGAAAGATGGACAGCCCACGCAAACAGCGCAATGAGCGCATTTCATATGTTTCTATGTTTTTAATTGTGGAGAATGTGGAAGGCATGAATTGAAGTGGTCTCATCAACGGCTTTGCTTTTAGTAATTTGTGTTCCTAAAAGCAAGCCTTCCTGAACGAGCTAGACTTGGCAGAATTGCAGGGCACATGCTACCAAGCGCATAAACATGTCTATTTTTCAACTTTTGTCAACATCAAATGCTCACGATTTCCACTTTTTTTTTTCTTTTCATCAAATCAAGTGTTATTAGCAGACAAACCCCAGCTAATCAACAGGTCTTTAGTTTCTTCAGGCTCATCTTGCATTCATCCCAGGGCAGTAATTTAATCTGCATTGCTTGACAATCCTGTATTTTTCATGTAGACATGTTCCCTTGAGAATTGTAGAATGATAGCCAGCCTGGTTTTAGCGTCTGTAGTGATACATCGATTTTTTTTTTCCCCCAAAAAGCAAATGTCAGTCTTATACTCATGGAAAATCAAACATTTTTTGAGGGCAGTAACTGTGTCTCCAAGCGTTTGGCCTCACACAGTCTTCGACAAAGTGTTTTTTTAACAGTAGGTGTTTCACAGATCTTCCCTGACTGGCACGCTGATGAAAGGGCTAGATGAATGCATGAGTGGTTTGTTGAATGAGTTCAATAAATAATTCCATATAAATTATTGTGAACATGACTGGCATTTCCTTCTCCAGAGATGGACATCATGACTTAAAATCGTCCTATTCAATGAAAGTGACACATATTCATTCAAAGTCAGAAGGACAAATGAAACGAGTTTCTGGGCAATTCCAGCCACACATTTACTTTAACGAAATATATTTTCGGCTTGAAATATACAAGTAATACTCTCAATGTTCCAGACATTTTAGTCTGAACGAATAAACTAGACCAAATAACCACCTGGTCTCAGGTTTCAGGCCGGCAATCTCGTCTCACCTCTGGCTCTTCCTTCCCTACTTCCTTTGGGCCTTCGCTTCCTAGAATGTCTTTTCTCAGCGTGGCCAACCAGAAACTCCAGCCCACGTTCCAATGCCTAGAGCACATCCGATCTCTGCTCCCCTGATTGTTGGTGGCCATATTGTTCTACTTTGCCTTAGCCATGTGAGGTGAGGATTCAGTGGTCAAATAACCTGTGGAAAATTGACATCCATTTGGAGGTTTGTGGTTTCTCTCCTTACCTCCGTTCTAGCCCAGAACCTCCTTGCTGTTCCCCAAACTGCCCTGTGTACTCCCGCCTCAGCCTCTTGCTGCTTCCTCTGCTCTGAGAGCCCTTCCCCCACGTAACCACTTGGCCTCCTCTCTCGCTTTGCTCAGGCTCTGCCCAAATGACGTTATTGGTGACGGCTTACCTGCTGACCCTACATCAAAGCTCCACGTGAAGGACAGCTTTGCTCTTCTTACTGAATTCCTAGTGCCTGACACATACTGGGCTCCTGATAAGCATTTTTTTGAATAGATAGATTAATACAATATTACATTTTCTTAGGTTCATAATACACATCAACATATTAAATAATCAAAGAAATTTCCTGAGCTTACTTGACCATGCTAGAACATGCTTAAAGAAATACAGCTCCAAGTGATAGAGATCATTTCCTCTACTGAACTCCTAGAGAGCTTATCAGAAGTTACATATAGTTTACTGTAATGTCCTTTAATTC
>NW_011888880.1:4742534-4756793 GCF_000151845.1 Pteropus vampyrus | reverse complement strand
GACCCTACATCAAAGCTCCACGTGAAGGACAGCTTTGCTCTTCTTACTGAATTCCTAGTGCCTGACACATACTGGGCTCCTGATAAGCATTTTTTTGAATAGATAGATTAATACAATATTACATTTTCTTAGGTTCATAATACACATCAACATATTAAATAATCAAAGAAATTTCCTGAACTTACTTGACCATGCTAGAACATGCTTAAAGAAATACAGCTCCAAGTGATAGAGATCATTTCCTCTACTGAACTCCTAGAGAGCTTATCAGAAGTTACATATAGTTTACTGTAATGTCCTTTAATTCATTTAATGGGTATTATGTCCCTCTCCCCCAATTAGCTTTGAAGTTCCTTGAGTTCAGAGACCACATCGAAGATTCTTTAGCATCATTCTGGTGTTTAACACAGTGTGAGATACATAGCGGGCACTCAATTGCTGTTGATAGATCTTCAGATAAAGTTAAGCAGATAGATCAAAAAATATATTCTCTGATTATAAATAAATGTTGGACTTTAAAAATGAAATTGATACTGAATTAGCATTAGTAAGAAATTTCTGAATGGAAATATTTATCTTCACTTGAGATCAAATATGTGGTGTCTTATATTTGATTCAACTAAAGTTATAGTTTCCTTGAAACTTAATTTCGTTAGTTTAATGGTAAGAAGAAGATAGATGTACCATTAAAATAGTGAAGAAATTCATCAGGTGATTCTTACAGTTGTTTCTGTGGAAAATGACCTTATTAATTGAAGAGTTGACAAAATATCTAGAACCATAGCTTGGAAAACGTAGACAAACCCAATAGCTATAATAAAACTTTATGTTTCAAAATGGATATTGTATCACTATGGCTATAAAGAGGCATTTTTTTTTTTTTCAGATTTGAAGATACAGAAATAGCCTAGTTTCTATCAATTGGAAATGGATGAGATTGGTACAAGAGTTTCTTTTTTTCTTAAGAAAAGTAGACATGAGAATGGCTCAGCCACAAACATTTAGTGAGCCAGCTCTGGACTCTTAAGAGAATTTTGGTCTCTTTCTTAGGGCAATGACTCAACTAATTGCCCAAGGGACTCACAAAGCACAATATTTTTATGACAGAATTTTTTATTCTTTCGCAGTGGTCATTAAAGAGAAAACTGTTTCTTGGAAACATAGACTCATAGAGCTATGTTTAAAAGACAAGTTGCCACTAATTTTTGTTTTTATTCTCATTTTAAAGTTTAAGTAAACTAAATTTGTTTTCTTCAGGTAAATGGAAAAATGTATTTCTGCATTTGAAAATCATCAATATACTTTTAAAATATTTTAAAATTTAGAATTATTGTAATTCTTGAACTTGACAATAGTGTCATTGTCGTAAATGGATACCAAAACCAAAGTTTAAAAATATATACTTTCAAGAAAACGAGAGAATATCCAAACATGTATTAAGACTATTATAATAAAATTGTCTGTTTTTTTTTTTTAATTTTTATTTTTAAATATGCTTGTGAAAAAACTTTGCAAAAACTTAAGAGACATCTTAGCTATTAATAATTCAGGGAAAGGAAATTATAGAGCAAATGTATTTGTATGGCTTTTATCTTTCATGTCTCATTTTACTTTTCTACCACATGCTCCCCAAAATAGTAATTATCAAACAACATCTGTAAGACTTTTAATAACAACTCTGTCTGTATCTAAGCGTTCTATTAAAACAAGGAGATGCGATGTAGAGAAAAATGTTCATAAAGTAGCAGACAGATCAGAATTTTAATCTGTTTTAAGGGCTAGAGTATTGTTTAATCCAGTATTGCCCAAATTGTGCTCTGGCTTGGTGGAGGCATTGTGAGTGATGGGCCTTGCCCAGGGTGCCATGCCACAAGTCAAGATCGGAACATCCTTACTCAAGAAGACAGGTGAGGGGAGGCATTCCCACGTCCACGGACAGGGAGACCGAGGTGGAGTCATGAAGGTAAAAATCCAGAGATGATAAGAGAGTGAGAGACAGGGCAGGCGTGTTGTTCTCTGACTTTCGTGAGCTTGTCATGGAGTGGGTGATGGATAGGTGAACTTCAATGACTAGAGAGGTTGCTGAAAGAAGTGACTGTGGGCCTCACTGAACTCACCAGCCCGTCACGAGGAATTAGAAGAGCTCTGTGGTCCTCAGAGAGAATGACAGCAGACTCGCTTGGAACAATCTCAGGCTCTTCTCCCATCTAACCAGCCCGCATCCCACAGACACCATCAGATTTCAGCAATATCCTTCTCTGGCACTCTGTCTTTCTCTCTCTTTTCTACCTCCATCTGCTTTCCTCAGATTCCCTAGAATACTGGTGAATAATTATTTATCTTGTTCATATAGTTTGCCTCATTCAGTCTTCACAATAATTCGATAAAATATTTCTTTCTTTGATTTGCAGATGGGAAAGTGTGTAGTGTCTTACCCCCCAAAATTATAACATACAAAATAATTGGTATAAATTATATTGTTAACTGTGTTGTAAAATTAAAAACAAACAAACAAACAAACATGAAAATTAAAAACCTACCATGGTCCTACAACTCAGAAACAACCGGTGTTGTCATTTGATATAGAAACATAGATATATCTCAAATTGAGATTATATCTTCTTTTGGACTCTCGTCCTACTAAAGAATAAAATATTGTGTGCATTTTTCCCATTTCAGTTATTAGAGATCTTCATGTCATTCTGTGCTGTGCTCATATTTTTCTTCCTTCCCTTACCTCCTAATGCCCTCTAAAATATCAAGGTAATGTTAACACCAACCTCTAGATTCTTTCTTCAACCATTTCAGCACAATCTCCACTGTTATCAAATGTAGCCTAAAAAAGAATATTCTAAGATAACAAATCCTTTTACACATTTAATTTTCTCTATTATCTGCATGAGCTACCGATATTCATGTTTTGCAGTCTTAGGGGAAGGAGAGTATCGGGAAATCATGTGGGTTATCGACATACAAAATGCCTCTGGAGAAAAGCAAAGACTTTGAAAAGGAAGTCGAATTGCTGGCCAAAATATGCTGTAGGCATCCCAATCAAAGGCCATCTCTGACCATCTCCGTGGACCTATGCCATCTGGTTTGTCATATCTCAGGTAGCTTTTCCCCTTGATTTGGTAAATTTAATTGGAGCCTTATCAGTCCAGTTCTGTTTCTCAGTGCTGTCATGAACAGTTGGCTCTGGCACGCAAAATGACATTTGGAGAGAAAGTTTTATTTTAACAACCCTATTGACTTTCCATCTTCTCTGTTACCACAATCATCGAAGTTTAATTTACTCTTCAGGGGCCCCAATCCTTCTATAGCTCAAGCTGGACAGAAAGAAAATAATTTGTTCACTTAGCAGAAAGAAAGGCTATACTCCCACAACAGAACGAGTGAGACAGAGAACTTAGAATTAGCAGGCTCTGCTGACGGGCCCTTTTCCCTGCTTTTCATCAGTCTGGTGACAGTGGACTCTGGACAGAGATAAATGAGAGGTCAAGCTACCCTTCATTTTTCCAGAGGATTATTTTGCCCACAGATAAGGCACAAAGAAGGAAGTAATAGTCAAGACCAGGCTGTAAGAAAACAAAACAAAAAAGCCTATCTAACAAAAGCTCATTCTCCTAGAAGCTTCCCTGCCCCCACTTGGGTTTCGTCAGCATACCCACCAGCATGCACAGTTTGTTTTTTGTTTTTTTTCGTTGGGGGGGGGGGGGGAAGCACAAAGCTAATATGTGGCAAAGATAATTGTATCTCACATAATAGATGCTTGTGTTGCTTTTCCTAACTTTATAGCCAATGTTAAAAAAAAAAAAAAGAAAATAAAAACTCTCTGTACTCATTCTGTTTCATAGTATAGAAAGCCCAGGACCGTCCCAAATAATGTAAGCTAAAAATATACCGACTGATTAACTTTTAATGAAGAGAATAGTGATAAGCCTGACAAGGTCTCATTGTGAGATGCTGAGGTTTCTCTTTCTGATTTGGGGAAGAAAGAAAACTTTCTAAACACTATTATTATTCATATAGTATATTAAGAAAAGGAGAAGGGGCTAGTGCTATAACGAGTGAAAAACAAAAAAGATACACAAGAGTTTGTTACAGGTCTTTCTCTGTTGATGAAATTTGATTTGTAAAATTCCATTCTAAGTCACTGTCACACTTAATCTTCCAAGGAAAGTAATTTTAGATTCTTTGAATTTTCTCAAGGACGATCTAATCCTTAATACATATAGGACTTTGCAAAATTTTCACCCCTACTTCTTCAGTTATTTTAAGTATATGATTTGAAATAAAAAAGTCTCTGACTTCTTAGAGACAGCATTCCTTAATGATATCTAATGAAACCCAACGATTAGGATTATCACTGACAAAAATGACATTTAAGTAGATGTTTCAGTTTATGTGTTTTCTTTAAGATGTACTTGTGAAAACAGGATGAACAAATGTCTTAAACACTGAGGGATAAAACAGGTACATGAGAATGAAGATTCAGATTCTGACAATGACTTCTCTTTATGTGTATATTATAAACATCACTTGTAAACGGATTTCTATTTTCCAAAGTACATATATTGAAAAAGGCATTTATGATATTTTAAAATTTCTTCTAACTGGATTTTATGCTTATCTCTTGTTTGGAGGTTCACATAAAATAAAGAAAATGGGTCCCTTTTTAGACCGCCAAGCACTATGTAAGGGCCGGTGGGGCGGCCTCAGAACCAGTTCTGATCATGACAGCGAGGCAGACTGATGAGCGCGGCCTCTGCTGGGTCAGGGACGCGAATGGTTCTGATCATGCAGCTATGGCCTCTCCCTACCCAAACCATCCCCCTCAACGACCTTTCTCCTGTGTTCCTGAAACTTTGCCCCATGGACGACATGATCTCTGCCCCCCTCGAACCCTCCCCTTCACACGCTGGCTTTCTCTTTGCCCTGTACCTGAGCCTCACCCAGGGAGCAGCGCTTCATCTCCTCCCACTGAAGATGCTCTTCCCGCCCACACCGGTAGGGTTGAGGGGTGCCAGGCACTCCTTGGTGCCCCGCCCTCCAGCGGACCAGCCGACTCACACTCCCGGAAACCACTGCCCTCCCAGGGGCTCGCCATGCATGCAGAGAACGCGCTTCCCTTCCTTAGCGCCGTCGTCTACGGGCCTCTGTTTCTTGAACGCTTATGCACCTGCTCCCCGTCTTCATCCCTGCCTCCACCTTTCCATCACGTTGGGTCACCGCAACCTTCCATTCCCTAGCTCCTCGTACTCTTGGCTGATCATCTTTACTAGCCTTTACTTCAACTCCATTTCCATACTTTGGAGTGAACTGTTTCCTGGAAAATCAAATTCAAACATCCCACTTTTAAACCACTCCAGCTATTCCTGTCAGCTACACCCACTCACTGTAACTATTCTTGGGCTAAAAAATCTCCTGCACCTTACTGTTTCCCTGTCTATCACTCATGCTTTCATTTTCTACCTAGGTTAGATTTCATAGTCTATAATTTCAACCACCTTTTAGTCAGTATCCTCCAATCTCTTGTTTACTGTAGCATTTTGCTGGCAAAACTCCTACCCGGGATTAGCTTATCTGCCACCCTTCTTCATAACTTATCAGCAAAGACACCACAATTATTTAGATTTTTACCACTGTAATCTTATGTCCTACTTCTATTGGTACCTCAACACTGCTGTGAGAAAATTCTAGGCTTCCCTAATAATTTCTCTTAGATATTTCATGTGGCTAGTCTCAATTTTCTTAATTTTTTCTCAAACTTCTGAAACTACCAACTTGCCACTTAACTAACATATACTCCATAAATATTTTTAATACATGAATAAAGTTGAATAAACACAGGTTTCCCTGGTTTCAGAGTAGCCTACAATGTTCTCTATGATTGTAAAGATGTCTGCTCGCTACAAATTTATCTACAAATTCAATGCATTCCCAATCAAAATCTTAGTAGGTGTGTGTGTCTGTGTGTGTGTGAATGGACAAATAGATTTTATTTTGTGTTGAGTCAATTGGATATTCATATGTGTAAAAAAAAAAAAAAGAAAAAAAACCCAAAACTGGACCTGTATCTCAGATCACACATACAAAATAAATTCCAGATGGATTAAAGATATAAATGTGGAAAGGGAACAATCAGGCTTTTCAGAGGAAAACACTTTTATGTCTCTGGAATAGGAAAAGACTTCCTAAACACGAAAAGCACTCAGCCATCATTACGAGAGTGAAAGGCAAGCCACAGAACAGGGGAGGTCTTCACGATGCAAATGTACAACAAAGGATTCATTTCTAAGATGTAAAAAGAATGTTCCTAAATAAGTGAGGAAAAAGGCAGTCAAGCCAGAAACAGTCATAATTTGAGTAGAAATTTTACAAAAGAAGATTTCCGAATACCCAATAAACATATGGAAAGAAGCTGAATGCCATTAGGAACCAGTGAAATGCAAATGAAGCCTACGATTTGATATTGTTACACACCCACCAGCATAGACACAATTAAAAAGGTGGGAGATGCCAAGTACAGGCAAGGCCACTGACACTTATATACTGCTAGTGGGTGGGTAAATTGATAAAACCAGTTTGGAAAACCACTTTGCAGTATCTGCTAAAGCTGAACACAAGCATGCCCTCTGACACAGTAATTCCATTCCATATATGCCCACCAAAAGTCACATGCTAGAGTGTTCATGGATGCAATATGTGTAATAGTTCTAAATGGGAAATCTTGAAATAGCGTGACATAGTCACACAATAGGATACTATAAGGAAGGGCTAGTAAAGAGCCAGATGGCAACCATTTCAGGTTTAGGAGCCATTTGGTTTCTGCTATAACTGCAGAACTCTACCATTGTAGCATGAAAGCAGCCATAGACAGTATGTCGATAAATGGACATGATTGTGTTCCAATAAAGCTTTATTTATAGAAACAGGCAGCTGGCCTGTGGACCATAGTTTGCTGGCCCCACTATCCATTAATGCACAGATACATTTTTGACATATTTACATAGTGAGATAGTATGAGATATTATTTGTGGGTGAATCTCACAAACGATAGAGTGAAAAAAGCCATATTAAGGAGTACATGTTGTTTGATTCCATTTCTATCATGTTCAAAGGCAGCTTCCCCTGGAAGGGAGGTAGAGACTGCATGGCCGCATGGGAAGGGCATGGCCGTATGGCAAGCTCTACTTCTTGAGCTCGGTACTGCTGCACAGGGGTGTTTCATTTAGATAACTTCAGCTACCTGGGTGTATATGAAAAGTACACTTTTGTGTACGTATATTATACTTCAGTAACAGAAATCTTCTGTTGTATACTGTGGGGAATAATATAAAAAATAAAGTGGTTTGACTGTTTGCATTTGAATTGCTGCCCAGTTGGGGTTACTTAACACATGCTCATCCAACAGGAGAAGGCTCCCGCTTGCTGAATGCTTTTGATGCCAGTGAAAGTCCAGGACTTGGATGGGATTAAATTCTGCCTCTTTCAGTAAATAGTCTAGACATTATGTCATTACACTTTGGACAAAGGGCACATTTCTATGAGGGTCACACTTTGAGGTGTTTGACAGAGTTGCCATAGTCTACGTTGAGGTTTTTTAACTCCAGACTCCAAACTGGTACCGCTGCTAGACAGGGCCATTTGCAAAAAGATCGGGCCTAATAATTTTACTTCCTGGTTGCTAATTTCACTCAATAGACCACAGAGTTATGAGATCAAAGTTCTGAAACTTACCAGGAAAATGATGAATTTTGCTGCTGTTTGGAGAAGAGATTGGAGGGAGCTAAAGAGGAGGCAGGTTAGGAGGTGGCTGTACTAACTCAGATGAGAGGCGACGGTTACCGGAATTTAGGGGGTTATAGTGGGGATCCAAAGAAGACGGCCTTTCAAGATATGTTTTGGCGATGAAGTTGACAGAATTTGCTGAAATATTAGATGTGGGGGTAATGATTACAGAGGTGTCAGTGACAGCCTCGGCTTCCCGACTTGAGGACTTGGGTGGACAATAGCTTCATTTTCTGTAATGCAAAAGACTTACGGGTAAGACGAACTTGGGGGAAAATTAAAAACTCCATTTGGACACATTAATGTTGGAATTTTGCGAGAGAGTCAAGCACAGATGTGAAAAAGGTGACTAGAAATGCCTGTTCAGAACTCAGATAATAGACATAAATGCTGGAGACATAAATTTGGGAATCGCGAGCGTTACGACGACATTTAAATCCATGGTTACTGTTGCTATCGGGGGGGGGGGGATGAGCAAGAGAAGGTGCGAGACTGATCCCTGAGGTTCTGCAGCCCCGAGAGTTCTGCAAGAGGAGAAGGAAGCAGCAGGAATTACTGAAAAACAGGTGCAGGGTGGTCGGAGCGCGTGTGGGGATGTGTCGACAGGTCGCTGCCGTTCTTACCCTCGGTGTCTGTGGCCTTTCCTTTCATCCCATCGCCGGCCTGGGAGAGAATAAGTTCTCCTGGGCATCTGTGCTTGTGTCAGTCAAAGACCAAATGGAGAACGAGAAGCTTTCCAGGAGGGCGAGTCGTTCAGCTTTAGAGTGGAATCCACTCCTTTCCAAAGTTTGCATCCCTGGTAAGGTGAGATATAGGGGCTGCTTGGTCATATTACCCCGCTAAGGGCCACCGTCCATAATAATCAGAACAATTGTTATCATGTATAGAGTGCTTAATGTGTGCCAGGCACCAGTCTAAGTGCTTTAAATGCACTAGCTCATTTAATGCCCACGGCACTTGTGAGTGTGACGTTGTTACCCCCATTTACAGACAGAGAAGCTGAATCAGGTCTGCAGTGTCAGCGGAATCCCTAAAGTGGATCCCTGACAACTGTTAGTAAATGTTGTGTGTATGTGTGTGAGTAGTCTACTGAATTACTCACTTTGGTTAAACAGGAAAAAACTTCTCAGGAAGTTTGTGCATTCGACAATATTTATTAATCACATTCCATATCTGGGAGATAGGTTTCAGGGGGCAGGTGCCCAATGCTCACTATACTAACTTGCTTAATGCCTTTTCTCCCTTCCACCTGAGTAAGAGTAGCCAAATCAAAGTAGAGAAGGTTCTGTGATCGGGGGCGGGGGTTGGGGGGTGGGGGGTGGTTGTGGTAAAGGGGAGCAGGCCTGGACCCAGCATCACGCAGGGCTTTCATGGAGCCCGGGGCATCAGGAGATGTTCAGTGGTCGCAGCTAGAAATGTTTGAGTCAGATTCTTGACTCTTGCCATTACTGACATAGGCACAAATATATGCCAAAGTCCCACCCAGTTTTAATTAATATACCTGCACAATGACATGTCCATAAAAGATCTTCGACACAAATGGAAGAAGAGAAAAGAGGAAAAAGAACATTGATCTAAATGACTTGAATCACAACTTGGTAGACTTCTTCTCCCAGAGGGGTAAATCTCCAAGAAATACACAGTTATGCTGAGAAAATGAAGTAATATCTTTAGACCACTAACCAATCGTTTATAGTGACCGTTTTAGTGTGTTGCATTTGTACTTTGCCACTGGAAGAACTTTTGGTCATAAAGAGACTCCATTCGGTACAAAGTATACTCCTTAGTATAACAGAGATGAAATTCTACAGAATTGCAATGCAAAGTGAAAATTCATTTGGAAACTTATATTATGGCATTAAGTAATAAGAATTTACTTATTCATGGTTAGAGAATATTCAATTAACCATTTAAGTTTATATATTCACTGTAGTTGGCAGAGTAAAAACTTCACAGACAGAGAATTCATCTGATCTAAAATATATATTATTTATAAACTCTTATGAATGCCAGGTTTTGCCTTTTGATGTAAACAGCCAGATGTTACCCTTATGGAGTTATCAAAAATTACTAAAATATGCTTATGGCTCATTTCATCAAATTAATCAATTTCTGACTTTAAAAAGATGAGTTTAGACAAGAAAAAAGTGCAAGACGCGAAGTTAAAACAAAGTTTTTTAAAAAGTGCTACGCATCCCAAATGTTTCAAGTGTTCACACGTATCAGGAATTCTTTACAAATACCCAAGGAATGCGCATAGAAACGACATGCAGTGCAGAGGAGAGCACCATCAGAATAACAACAGTTTTATTTGATCCAGACTTCCAGAAGCAAATGTGATTTAACTAGTTTATGGAAAAGATGCTGCAATTATGGATGATGATAACGTTTAATGCCTCCTATGTACTGAAAATGCATATCATTAAGAAGCCTCTGCCTTCCAGAAAAGAAAGCTTTTGTAAGTGAACACTTAGGGCTATATTCTTTCTTAACATGCACCCTGAAGTCCCATTTGTATCATGGGAATCTTGCAGAAGCATTAAGGAAAGCCTATCCTACTTGGGAGTGATTTCCAGTTTGGATCCAGGGGATATTGCACCTGGTATGTTTAAATAACAGGAAATAGATGTGTGCGGAGGGTAGTGATAAATGATACGTTAAACAGTCATCTTTGTGAGATGAGAACCGAAACCTCGGAGTTTTAACGAGGTTCAAATTGAAAGCAAGCAAAGATATCAACCAATAAACAGATAGCTTGAGGCCGGGATTTTTCAATGTATTCAGATCTCAGATTTTCTGTTTTACATGACCATTTGCTATAGACAATGACCATAAAGACGAAGAAAATTATTTTGAATTCTTTTTCTCAATCAATAAAGCATACACCTTCGAGAATCACATAAATACTATTAAACTTTTTCTTTTGCCAACCAATGAAGGTGCTAATAATTTCTTGCACTGCTGGAGTCAGCCAATGAACTGAAGAGTGTCTGAAGGAAACAGGGAAAAAAATATCTGAGCCCAGTTATCTGGGTTTAGCAGCTTCTAAATGGGGTGTGTGTGTGTGTGTGTGTGTGTGTGTGTGTGTGTGTGTGTGATGGTTATGGTTGTTCATCAGGATGACAGTTATGATAAATTTATAAATAAATGGTGATTTTTTTCTTGGCGTAGATTATTTTCATGAATACTGCCCTAAAATGCCAGTTTATGGAGCCATTAATTTGCATCAAGAAGCATTTATTCACACAGTCCCTGAATCAGATCACCAATGCTTACATGCTTAGTCTGTCTCTTTTATCTTGATATATTTTGTATATTATTGCTTACCCATCTACCGCCAGAGCCTTGGTTCCTCTGCTATTAGGTTCTCTGGTGGTTTATAGCAGCAGTTCTCCATGGGTATGTGGCCACGATGTAATGTGTCACAATCAGCAATGATATGACAAAGGTAATTCTTTTATGAATAACATGGTAGTAAGGTTTGCAGGTAATTTTTTAAAAAAATTACCACTATCCTTATAACATCATCTACTGTCTCGATGGCACAGTGATTTGCCTTCCTAAATAGGACAGAGGATTTGCTGCTGAATTAAGCATTATTCTCAATATGTCCATGAGGGCTTGGCAGATATCCTTCCTTCTCATTGTGCTTCTGAAAAATATGACTGAGAAACCTGGCTTCAAAATGCCACAGTAACCGGATGAAGTGGTTTGACATTTAACCAGGCAATCTATTACATTTTGTATCATCATCAGCAATAAAACGGTGATAGATTCTTTGAAAATGATGGTTCAGGTGCTCTATGAATACCTCCGTGAGCTTCAAGCGCCTAATTCATCTGTCTGCTCCAATTGTCTCAGAAACAAGCCCAGAATCATTACAGATAGAACAAAAGTACACTTGCCTTCACGTGTACAGTGGAAAAGGATGAAAAAAAGTCACGACTTTCCTTTATGAGTACATAGCATTCTGGAGACTTTATATATGGCCTTTCAAATAGTTCCAATATATCTTTAAGTTAGAATTATTATTTCTGTCATCTAGATGAAATGAATAAGTGAGCTTTAGCTGTAAATGGCTGAGCAGAGACTTCTGTCTGGCTCTAAAGTCAAAGTACTTTCTACTAAATGATGCTGTTTTCAAATCTCAGTGAGGATTGAACTTCAATGGATGGACTAGATTCAATTACAGTGAACTGGGCTTGAGAATAGACAATTGCTACGATGGTATTACAATGGAGTGATGCAGTCACGTAGGCCTCATAAAAGGATAATGGTGACTTCAAAATCCCTCTGCTAGCAGCGAGAAATCTAGGAAGTACAAGAGATGCCACTGATAATTTGAATGCTGAATATTACATGTTTCGTAAAAGTAAACACTTTCACTGACTCCAATTCTTATTCAATACTAGATATGGAACCTACAACCCGAAAGAAGTTGGTATCTACAAAATGCCTGCCAGGAAGCTGAGTTGGCAGTCTCCTACCACATCTGGAAATATTAATTAAGAATAAAAATTTCAATTTAAACTGAATGAACCTATGTGCCTATGTGCTTGGCCCTAGACGGGTAAGTCTGCTTGAAACACTTGACCCTATTAAGCATTAAACTTACTGTTCCAAGTTTTATAAATAAATAAACATTTCTTTAATGTTTTTAATATATTAAGGCTGCAGTGTTTTAGAGTTATTTATTCATACTTTTCCCACAACAGAGGGGAAAAAAACTCAAGTGCATATAGATGGTGTTTACACAGTCTTTTTTAAGATTCTTGTATGAAATGCTTATAACTTCAGTGCTGTCGTTATTACCAACAAACTGCTCATTGAAGCCTTGTCCTACAAATGGTATGTATCTCAGTTAATCTATGGTAAATGCAAAGCAAAGAACATCTATTTCCTTCCATCACTTCTTAGTTTTCTTATAGTTTTAATCTGGAATATTAATGTCTTATTCTAATTAACAACTTTACCACATATGGCCCTTGTTGATTTGACATCAAGCAAAACTATATACTTATCCTTTACTCTATTACATCAAATAACATTGAAACTATGTCTCTAATAATTATACACAGGAAGAGGTCCTCAGCTTTATAATGCTCTATTAATTATTTTAATCACAACTAGTGAGATGCATTCTTTTTCCTATCTGAAGGGACATCCCATTGAGTCTTAATAAGTATCAAAAACAGAAAAAGTCTCCCGGGCATTCATTTATCAGCACAAACGTATTGACTGTCTACACTGTGCCAAACACTGCTTTCCTTATCAGAGATCAGATCGTGTGCAGACAGAGGCCCACTCTTGTGTCCCAGTGGAGAGATCATTACAAATGAATGAGTCAACAAATGCATAATGCCAGCTGGTGACAAGTACCAGAAAGGGAAACAAAGCAGTGTCAGAGACGGGGAGTGACGACGGGTTAGGGGCTTTCAGATCGGATGACCAGGAAATCTTTATTTTGAGGAGAGGGCACGAGAATCAGAATGAAATTAGGCAACGATATAGCTAAATGTCGAGAGGAAGCATTTTCCAAGCTCAGGGACTGAGAAGTTCAGAAGTCCTAGGGCAAGAATGAGTTTGGAGTCTTCACGCACAGCTGGAATTGAATAAGTAAATAGGAAAATAGTAGGTGAGCACAGGTGAATATGTCGGGTCTTAATGGCCATGGAAAAGATTTGAGATTTCTTCTGCAGTATGATAGGAATCCAGTGGGCAGCCAGAGAGAGATGAGATGTAAAAAGAACCATCCTTATAGAAAAGCCACTGTAGAAGAAGCAGGGAAGCCGTCGAAAAGGCTGTTGTGACAAACTAGGCTTGGTCTATGGTGTAAGCAGTGGAGGTGATGAGACGCGGAGGCTTAGTCTACATTTTGATGGTAGAGCCAACAGGATTTTTCTTTTCAGATTGCTTGTGAGGAACGAAAGAATGGAAGCAGGAAGGATAATTTCAAGCATTCAGTCCGAACAACTGGATTGATAGTAGGACATTTACAAGATGGGGAGAGCTGGTGGAGAAACAGTTTGGGGGTTAATCAAATTCAGGTTTGGGCACGCCATGTTCGAGATGTCTGTTAGTTAGCCAAGCGGAAATGTGAAGTGGGTGGCTGAATATATGAATCTGTAGCTAAGAGGAGAGGTTTGGCTGGGGGCACACATTTAAGTTATCAGCTTTTGATGGTATTTAGAGCTCTGGGGTTGGGTGGAATCTCATAAGGTGTGAGGCCTGGGAACTCAAAAATTTGAGATCTGGAGGAGGAGGAGCCAACAACAGAGGGAGAAGAAATGGCCTATGAGGGAGGAGAGACACCAAGAAAGTGTGGTGTCTCTAGAAGCCAAGCGACAGGAAGGTCTAAAGAAAAGAGAGTGATCAACTCTGGCAAAAAGAGCTGAGAGGTCAAGTAGGAAAAGGTGTGAGGTCCAAGCTGGGGGTCTCTTTTAACCTTGGAAGGAAGTATTTTAGTGG
>NW_011888880.1:4727543-4742053 GCF_000151845.1 Pteropus vampyrus | reverse complement strand
GAGCAGGAGAGTGAGGCTCAGTGCACAGGTGGGGGCAGAGCGGCCAGCCTGGGACCGGAGCAGGGACAGTGCGCTCCTTGGAGCTGGAGGGTCGGCACCACCGCAGCTCAGCTCGGCTCATCGGGGTTGAGGAGGGGCCGGGGGATAACTTTACGATGACTTTTACTTTCTCACTGAAGTGCATCGACTGCTTGTAATGGATGGTGAGAATGTGAAGGGATGATGGATGTTCGAAGAGGGAGGGGAAGTGTACGAGTTCCTAGTGCTGCTGAAACCAAGTCCCACAAACTGGGTGGCTTAAAACAACAGAAATTTATGGCCTCAGAGTTCAGGAGGCTAGAAATCTGAAATCAAGGTGTCAACAGGGCCGTGCTCCCTCTGAAAACTGTAAGGGAATTCGTTCTTGCCTCTTCCTGGCTTCTGGTGGTTTGCTTGCGGTCGTTGGTGTTCCTTGGCTTATCCACTTTCCCTCCACCCTCTGTCGTACATGGGCCCTTTCTTCTGTGTGCCTCTCTCCCGTTATATAAGGACAGCAGTCATGTCACGATGGTTAGGGGCCTGTCCTACTCCAGTATGATCTCATCTTAACTAAGTACATTTGTGAAAACCCTGTTTCTGAACGAGATCACATTCTGAGGTGCTGGGGGTCGGGACTTCAACATACATTAAATAGTTGCCTTGGAGAGGAGAGGGGACATAGGGTAAGATTGCCTGGCAGCTTTGGTTGCTTTAGTTGGTATTTTAAACTAATTTTGATAACTTTTCTTTCCTGCCATAGGACAGAAGTATTGCTCCTTCAAGTGGGAGCATGGCCTAGCCAAACAGCATATACCTCGTTCTAAATGCTTTTTTTTGCTAATAGCACAGAACGACAAAACACGAAGAAACTATTTAAAATTTTCATAATCTTACAAACATGAAGAGAAGTTTTTATCGCCAATAGAAATATACATTTTCTGCTATTACATCAGGTATAGAGTGAATCATTTTAAAACTAGATAGAAGGTTTCTTTTTCAGAACTTTTCCAGCTTATACACAAAGAGATCCTTAGAGAAACCTTACTAAAATAGCTTTCCTTTATGGTGAGATACTGAAAGGCAACACCTGTAAAAACATCCTGCTCCGGGCTGTTTCCGAGGACCCAGGGAGAAAAGAGTTTCGCGCTTTTTTCTTGAGAACCAGCCTGCTCACCCCTCACATAGAAGAGCCGAGAATGACCAGAGTGAGGAGAGAGATGGGAACTGATCCAACAGAAAACTTCACCTTCTGCAGGTGAAGAGAGGCTGAGAAAAACTTGCCCTTGGTTACTGAGTTCTCCAGCTGTGGAGGCAGGATTCGAACCCAGTTCTCAATAATCCCAACATCTGTGTCCTCCTGCTCTACCCACAGCTAGAGTGCGTGCTTTCCCGGGCCACAGTGCCCTTCTGTGGGCTTTTACGCCTGTGTCTACCATCTCTGCCAGCTAGAATCTAACTGAGGGCAAGGCCTTTAGGGTGCTTATTTTTGAAATGCTCATAATATCGTGTGTGTCAGGGTGAGGCAGAGCCTAAGAGGTGAATATGGCCATTCCTCTTCCCCTCTCTCAGTTGATTTACCTTGGCCTGAGGAATATCATCTGTTCACCTATTATGTCATAAATACATACTGAGTGCCTTCTATGTGTCAGGGAGCGTGCTGAGTGCTTCACAATGATCTCTTAACCTTGCCACAACTGCCAAGCCCCTTCCTCCCATAAAAGGAATTTGGGCGATGGCAATAATTGAAATTCAGATATATACAAACATGGGAGGTGTGATGGTTAATTTTATCTGCCAGCTTGTCTGGGCCATGGGATACAGGCCTATCTGGTTAAACACTATGTCCTGGGTGTGTCTGTGAGTGTGTTTCTGGGAGCGATGAGCATTTGAGTCAGCGGACTGTGTAAAGCTGACGGCCCTGCCCAATGAGGACAGGTATCACCCAGCCCCTTGCGGGTCTAAATGAAACGAAAAGGAGGAGGAAGGGGGAAGTCTCGCTTTCTCTGCCTGACTCTAGAGCTGGATATACATTATGTATAATTCTGTATGATTATGTATTATATGTAATTATTATATATCATAATATAAATGATTATGTATATTCTATTGGTTCTGTTTCTTCTCTGGAAATCCCTAAATAATACAGGAGAATAGAAGTAATAAAATAAAAATAAAGTTTGTGGGTCTTTAAGGAGAGAATCCATGCAGAGGGAGAGTGTATGGCCTGGCGAGTTGCCTTGACAAAGTCCCTGAGCAGTAGCTGGGAGAAATGACTCTTGGTAAATCTGCAGCTGTCACACAGATCTGCTGTGACCTAATGGCCCTGTGTATGTGTGAATCTTAAAAAACCGCTTGGGACAAGCAAAAACACACTGGGACCCTCTAAAGCAGCCTGATGCAGAGAGCAAGGAGTCAGTATCCCCTCCCACCTCTTACTGGGACCAGGCTTATGAGGGGTCATCAAGTCTGGGCAGCAACCCAGGTGCCTGATGGAGAGTGTCCAGATCACCAAACCGTGGAGACAGGTAAGGGCAGTGCCACAAGGCACGTGCAGAGAGGGAGGGGGAGGCAGGGTGGGATCCCGAAGATGATGTGGGGACCTGATCCAGAGCGAACCTTAAACCAGCAGGGGGCCTGGACTCGGTGGAATTTACGGAACACGCTACTTCCCAGGCCAGGCCTTGTTGTTAGCACTTTAGAAACACTAACTCATTGGATCCTCCCAACAGCCCTTGCTCTGGGTGTCCTTATTCCCTTATCAACAGATGAGCAGCCTGAGGCACAGAGAGGTTAAGTGAGCTGCACAAGGTCCCACAGCTAGTGGGAAGCAAGGTCAAATTCAAAGCCTGGCTTCTGGCCCCAGAGTCTGTGCTCTTAGTGTTATGTCTGAGAAATATGAATCTCTGGTCTGTAGGTCCATGTAGTCATTTGATCAATATCCATTAAACTCTGGGCTAATCACTTTTTGGGTGATGGGAATAAAGTAGTGAACAGATAAATAAGAGTCTTGAGGACAAAAATTGGTAGAAAACAGTAACAAATAAGCAATAAAATATTAGAGCAGTGCCATCTAATACCATGGTCACTAGTGACGTGGCCAGTGTGACTGGAGAACTGATTTTTAAATTAAATTAAATTATATATAATTTTAAAACTGATAATTCAGTTATTGGGAAAATTTTAAGTATCTTGGAACAACTTGGGTACGCGAATCTATTTTTTCAACTGTAAGTTTTATGAAATCTGAACATAGATCAACCATTTCAGGTGAAAAGTTAGTGTTTATATTGCAATGAGCTATCAGTGTAAAACACACTCCAGGACACTCCAGATTTCAAAGACTTAGTGGGAAATGATGAATGTCAATATCTCATTAATAATTTTTATATGGATTACATATTGAAATGATAATTTTTGGATATACTGGGTTAAATAAAATAGATTATTAAAGTTATTTCATCTGGTTCTTTTGACTTTTTTTAAGGCGACTACTAGAAACTTTAAAATTACTTTTGTGGTTTGCATTATATTTTTCTTAGAGAGTGGTAGGTGTGACAAAGAAAATAAAATAGAGTGATGGGTGATATAATGGAGGGTGTTGGATAGCTAATTTATTTTTTAATTTTTATTTTATTTCATTGTGGCAAGATTCTTAACATAAGATCTGCTCTCTTAACAGATTTTTAAGTGCATAGTACAGTACTGTCATCTATGTTGTACAGCGTATCTCTAGGACTTAAGAGAGATCTTGGAAAGCCGAAACTTTATACTCATTGACTGGCAAAGAAAAGCATTCCCTGACCAGAAATTGAACCCAGGCCACAGCAGTGAGAGTCCTGAAACCTAACCACTAGACCACCAAGTCGCTAACTTAAGTTATAACAGTGGGCTGACATTAAAGGAATTTATTCAGATGAAGGAATTTCTGGGGAAGAATGTAGTAGAGAACAATTAATGAAGGGAGCCTAAGGCAGTAATGAGTACCACCTGTGAGCGAAGGCAAGCAGGCCAGCCTAGAGCAAAGCGGGCGAAGGGGCTGAGACGAGGGAGGAAGGCAGGGGTCAGAATACATCAGGCCTGGGAGGCTGGAACAAAGAATTGAATGAGGTAGTGTCATGATGTGGGCTATACAGAAGGGATGTGGCAATGTAGTGGGAATGGTGGCAGTGCCAGGGCAGAGTGCACGGGGAGAGGGTGCAACTTGGAGATGCTCTTGCAGAGTAAAGGGGCCAGTGAACTGGTAATGGGGGACTGACATCCTAAAGTCATCTGAGCTGCCACAGTGCCATGTCCTCAGTTGTGGTCATAGGCTAGGAGCACCCTAGAATATCTGGGTTTCCCGAGGGTAGGATCTAGCAGATATTATATATTCAATGGCTATTTATTGAATTAAAAATATCGCTGGAACATTGTTTCCATGGCAATGGTATCCCACTTCTCTTTCATTCTTTGGACACATTTCGGTAGTGGCATCCTGCATGTAATCACCCTTATACCTCGGTGTGGGAATCCTGTCGATGGTCACAGGGGACTAAGGAGGCGGACAGCCAGTGATGGAACTCTCCTGGCCTTGGGCTTGTGGCGGATTTTCCTGAGGATATGTCTGGTTACAGCAGGGCATGAAAGCAAATCCCACTCTGTGGATCAGGGTGGAGGTGACGATGGGGATGAGCGCTGATCTGGACCTGCAGGCTTTCTGGTTGAGCGTGTGAATCTAAGACAGCGAATATTACAATGTCTAATTTATTTCATCACTTTCTGCTTTAGACTATTGGATTGCCACATAAACCATGTCTGTCTGAAGACTATTAGTTCTGGACAATTTACATCCTAATGAACAAAATCTCTCCAATCCAACAGCAGAACTTAATCACTAAAATTTCTTAATTGCTGTAAAGGGGGTTTAACTTTATGTCCTCACAGTAGGTACCAGGCTAAAAGCACTGTAAACAGTCTTTGGTATGAAACCAAAATATTTACTTAGGATCCAGAAGAGTAAATGGATACCCTATAGAGTCTAATCACCAGTAAGATGGAAAGGGGTCACCCAATCAAACTACAACTTTATAAATCATACAGGTTAGTTAGCCGTTGCAATTAAAGGTAAAAGGACAACGAACTTCTTAGCGCCTTTGCTATAAGTTTTTTTTTTTCTTTTTCTCACTGATATTGTCTTCAAGTCAGAGGAAGGTTTGAGAAATCATATATTTTTTAAGCTTGTTAAAGTTTTAGGATCCAGTGTAGAGAAACCACCCCAAGGCAGTGTCAACTCTGATTTGGTATTGTACCCTTTCTAGGCTCTCATAAAGAGCTGTAAAAAATTTTATGTGTAAAAATGGAATGTTACGTGTTTCATAGTAAAGGCTCGTGAGCTGCATCCTACAAAGAAACGGCTTCAGTTGTATAAAGTGAAACTCCACCTAGCTTTGTTATGCTCTTCACTTCAGAGTGCTTTTAGTCAAGAGTGCTATTTAGGGCAAGTGCCCAAAGAATCCTGTCCAAATCCCACCACAAGCTTGAATCAGAATTGAGAGCCCTCCAACCCCCCCCAAAATCTAGCTTTAAGAAGTAAAATGTAGAATGAACTCTCTTTTAGAGATAATCTGTCTGGAAAGGTTAAGGTGACCAAGAAAAAGAAAAGATGTTAAAAATGCATCTTTCTTAAACATATTTACAAAATTATATATTTTTCCTTATTTCCAACAAATCTGAATTGAGCACTTATAATGTGCTAGAAATTATTCAAGGTGTTGGGCCCAGTTCTAG
Source organism: Pteropus vampyrus (assembly GCF_000151845.1). NCBI lineage: Eukaryota > Metazoa > Chordata > Mammalia > Chiroptera > Pteropodidae > Pteropus > Pteropus vampyrus. The sequence goes on along the minus strand of NW_011888880.1, from coordinate 4,736,269 downwards.
GTAGGGTAAGAGGTACATAGCAGACAATCAATATAAATGGCCCAATTAAATCCATGAGATTATATTAATTTATTGAGCATCTATAATAGTGTCTATGGTATGCCCAGCATTAAAAAAAAACAAAAACAAAAAATCTATAGTAGCTCAAGAATATGTAAACTGTAGTGAGCTTCCATTCAAGCAACCTATTGTCTAGCTGGGGAAGCAGGATACACTTACATAAAAAATGATAGACTAATCCAAGACAACCTATAAACTAACGTGATAATCTGGTATAATTCATAGTTCTCCTATTTTGATGCCATTCAAGACTCATTTAATGATGGCACACGGTAGGAAAAGCTTCAGGAAAGAAATAGTGAGTTATTGCTTGGAAGAAGTAGAGAAAGTAGATAGTAAGTAAAATAAGGAAGAACATTCCTGGATTTGCTTTTTTGTAGGTGGTAAAGAGATGGCATTGGGAGAGCCCTATTCAGGGCATGTTTAGAGAGAAGGATGGATTCTTAGAACACAGTCATTCTATGGAAATTAACTAACAATCAAAATTCCTGCAGAAGAAGATAAAGAAGTACCTTCCTGTGGTTAAATGAGGAAGTGGTGGCATAAAAACCTCAAACTCATTTGCCAATTTTGCAAAGGTGATTGCCTGATGGAGCCCTCGGAGGCTGTATGGCCGCTGTCCCGCACCGTAGTGAGCCAAGGACTCTTTTCTCATGTGGCAGATTCTAAAAACATGACTAAACGTTGAGTATTTGCTTTCAAGTAAATAATTGCCATATTTAATCTTTTTATCTCAAAATATTTCCTCCAGTTATTTCTTTGCCCTTCTCATTAACTACCTTTAAATTTATTACAGCAGAACTGTCTGACTTTGAAGATCCTTAAAGCCACAAGGAGAAATGATTGTGGGTTTTATCCTTCCTGAAGGAAACATTCTGGGGGATCTTTCTGTTATCATAATAAAGGCAGTAGTTCTAATATTAGATATGGTCATTATTTGAAAGCATTGGTAAGGGACCTAAGCCACATACATCCCAGAGCAAATTAAACAAATTTTGCCTTCCAGGAGTGTACAATTCAAAACCGTCACTGAAATCATTCAGATGACCATTAGCTCATCTCAATGATATTACTGTCTAATTTCGACTATTATACATTATCATGAAAAGCAATATTTTGCAATGTGGTGTCCAGAACTATACACTGTACCCTGGTTTCTACATACTTCATTGAAAGCTGACTTCAGAACCACTCAACACATTTTGTCAAATGATTACATTTAAAGCCCATTTTGAATATTTTGCCAAGTTTTTCCCTTTCATGGAATATCTATATCTACAACTTTCCTTTGCCAGATGTATCAGCTTACATATTTCTGTCCTGATCTCACTTTATCATCATCTGTAATCCTATCTTTCTTAAGTATATTTTTATAATGTCTCTATCCTTGTTGAAATATAACAATCTTTAATTAACAATTATAAAAAGGCCCTATTGGTAGATTACCCAAGAATGTGTGCATTACATGGAAAACATACTTATTTTCTCTGAAAGAAAAAATGTAGCCCTCACTTTGAGGATCTGCTCTACTACTTTTCGAACTAACATGCTAACATTCTCAAACCTTCAATGAATTTTGAACTAGTAATAGTTTCTAAAACTCCAGTCCATCTCTGAGGAAATCTACTGTGATTATGCAGCAATATTATTACAAAGCCTGAACATGACAAGATTGCGAATGATATTCAGAGATGCATATTGTATGTGCTGTGTACAAGAGAATATGGGCAATATGTACATATGTATATGTGTGTACATACATATATGTAGATATGTATGTGTAAATATCTATATGTATATACATACATATACATTATCAGCCTTCTTACAAGAAAACTGAGAAAAGCAAGAGGAGTCAGGAGAGAGAAGAGTAAAGAATAACAAAAAAAAACAGGAGGGTTTAAGGTATAGCAGTGACAGCTTTTAGACACGGCAATAGGAGAATGAGAAGTCATAGTATTCACAGAGAAGACGGCCAGTGACAAAGAGAGCACAGAGATGCTGTCTGCATTTGGAATGAGGATGTCTGCACTTCCACTGTCCTTGAAGTCACCATTACAGAAATGAGAAAGAGTGGGCAATGAGAATGACAAGAAGACAAACAAACAAACAAACACATACACACACACAACCCACTAGGACTTCAGGAATTCCCAAGGGCCTGCTCCCAGCCACTCTAGACCCGGAGGGGAAGTATAACCCATAATCATTTTTATCCATGTGCTTGCTAGAGCCACAAGCAGTAAAACAGGATTTAAAAAGAAATGCAAAGGCAAAGAGGAATTGAAAAGTGTGAAAGGAATATTGTAAATGGTAGAATGCGAGTTTGCAGTATTTCAACATACGAGTGGTTTAGCAGAGTATGATGACATATTACAGACCCTATTGTATTATGGAAGCAAATAGGCAATTAACAGGGAATCTGCATAGCAATACCTATTATCAAGCCAGGTTGAAATGAAAAGTAAAAGGAAATTGAGATTTATCTGCTTTCGATGGTACATATTACTTACCCATCAATAAACTATGAGAATTTCGTTTACTTGCAATGCTTTACTCTCCTTTCCTCCCCCACCGTTCTGTTCCTTCTTTAGTAACCTTGTAACTTTGATAAACTTAAACCTCAATTTTCTTCAGTGTCCTTTCACTTCTATTTGGTAAATATGGTTTATTATTGCATCCACCTTTTTCTTTATCTCTTCTCTCACTCCCACTCCTATTTCTGAAATTCTGCCCATTGTACTTTTACTGCGCAGTTGTCAAGGCTGTTACATTCGGTTTCGTAACCGTAAGTCAGTCTCCTATGTGTTTTATAGAAAGCGTGACTCTGAAAACTGAAAATAGATAAATGCTTACATTATTGTCAATATGTATATATTTTTCATTGCTTGGTGAAGTACTGTTGTAAATCTTAAGAGAAAAATAAAAGGACTTATAAAGGGGAAAGAAAAGGAAAATCTTGATTGATCAGTGTGACTTTAATTTAATTATCTTGTGTAATATTAAGACTCAGAAAGGGCAGTCATTAAAATTCTTTACAGATTCATTCATCTAAAGCTTTTAATAAGAGCTGTATCCATCACTCGCCCACATTAGAACACCACGGATTTTCAGCAATCTCAGGAAGAAGGGTCTTTTGAAATGGCCATGACCCTTATTTTAAAAAGCAGACTATTTTAATACCTAGTTGTATTTATTTTCCAGAGAAGAGCTTTAGTGCTTCTAATTGAGACAAAAGAGGGCTTACTGTAAGTTATGAAAACTGCAAAGAATAACCTGAAGTATGTCAATGTGGCTTTTCAAAACAATGGATTTCTGAGCAGTGATTCAGGATTGAAGCTCTGGCTAGAGTCACTGAGCTTGGCTCTAGAGTGTCACTGGTGAAGAGAGGGAAGTGTCGCTGAGGAAAAGCAGAAGAGAGACTGGCTTTCCTTCCAGGCCTTTGACTTCAGGCTCTACTAAGAGAAAGCCTTTGGTAACTGAATAAATTATCTTTTCAAAGTTATCGCACCTTTGCTTTCTGTTTACATAAAGTAAATTAATGCATGCAAAAGACTTGTCTTTCTCCTTATTCATTTATTTTTTAATCAGTTTGCATTAATGTACCCTAATAGCCTCAGGTTACCTGCGTTCCTTATACAGCCATGTCTGAGGAAAGGCCATCACATGGCCTGGCCAACCTGGGCACAGCAAACTGGATCATGGGTGGGTGCCAGTACCCACCACAACCAGGATCTTGGGTACAGCAAGATAAATTGCTAAGTGATCAGAAAAGATTTTTTTTTTTTTTTGAGGGGTGATAAATATTGGGAAGCTCACAGAATTTAAAAGAAGTTTAAAAAATTATTCCTTGAAAACAGGAGTTTAGGGGCAACAAGGAACATCTCCAGGACATGTCAGGTACGGTATGCTTAAGGTGCCACCGCTCAGGCAGCTGGCCTCCTGCTCATACTGCCACCATTGCAAGTACTCTCTGACCGACTCTGAGAACTTATGTGATATGGAAGAAATTCTATGAACATTTGATCAATAATGAGTGAACTATAAGAAAATTTCAATATGATAGAGTAATTTGGTTATAATTTTTAGATGTATTTTAAATCTTGCTTTAGGCTAGAATGTCATTCAAAGTCAAACACTGAGAAGGAACTGTGAGAGGTCACCTCATTCCATCTGTACAAAATTCAAAAGCTTTGTCATCATAAATATAGGAGTGTTATCCTCAGATGGACTAGCATGGATTCTTGAAACAATGCAGAATTCTTCATCCTACACTATGAAAAATAGTATTGCTAACAGGAGATGTGCTAGGTATAAATCAACAAAGAGTAAGTGTCTGTGTTTCAATAAGTATGCAGAAAAAAATCCAGAAAGTGTTCTGAACGCTGCTGAATCATTAAATGAGAATGGAGGATCAAAAAATGGAGGGGAAAAATCACTTGGGAAAAAGATTCTTTGGTCATTTATTCCATAATGAATTTATCACAATGCGTATTGTAACCTTCTGAAAATCTCTCTTTTATACTATCTACAAAAAAAATAATTAATGAAAATTTTATGGAAGACCATGCATATTCAAAATAAATTTCTCTTATGTTTGAAATCTACATGAATTTATTTTTAAATGTATATGAAATGGCAATTTTAGTCTGAATAATACTCTGTAGTATACAATGTTAAATATTTCTACATTTTATCTATTACGATAAATGAAATTCAGATTGCTTATCTTTCTTAGAGCTAACCTGAGAAACTGTCAATCTCCCAGTGCTTAAAAAAGTATCATCTGTTAATCAGATGTTTAATATTATCTACTGCCTACCCAGTAAACGCATTTGTTATATTTAGCTACCGAAATTTGCCATTCCAGTGAGAAAATATTTCAAATAATAAATACAAAATGAGACTAAATATTTTGTAACTAGTAATTAAAGCTAAAGTCCGATGGTCTATGAATGATGTGAAACTGAAGAACATTACAAATCATTCTGATTCTCCTACGAGTTTAATTTCCAACTAACACATCTGGACAATTTCTTGTAACCAATTCACGTAGGTTTTGTCTTTTGCCTTTTGTTTTGAAATAAGAGATATAATTAAAAAAAAAGAGACAATAAAATGAAAACCAATCCAGGTGGTTTCTAAAATATAGCCATCTGCTTATAAGTTCTCAAATATTTCCCTATTAAAATTTTATTCTGACTGAAACTTAGAATTTGCACGATTGTTGTCTGTTTTATCCTATTGATGCTTCTCTTATTTTAGTGACCTGTGGTTACAAATTCCCTGCCTTCCCACACCTGCATAAGCTTGTTTTTTTTTTCTTTCCTTTGTGAGTAACTTTTGAATATTGCTTCCAGCCACTGCAATTTTCATCCTTTCACTCCTTTCAGATCTTAAATTTCCTTTCCCCCGAACTAGAGAATTCCCAAGACAGGCCACACTGGCACCATGCATCTTTGAATCTGACTCTGATAAGCATTAAAAACATATGGGTGTAATAATATTGTTGATGTTATTTTGCATGTATAAACATATTGGTCTTGAGAAACAGGAGAAGAGTGTCATAATAGTGTTCCTTTTAATGTTGGCAAAAAGTCGAGATAGAGAATCAAGGCAACTTCTTTATGACCCTGTTCTGGGCCATTCCCTGGGCCCTGCATGAGGCAAGCTGTCACAGTAAAGGGATACTGTAGTTGGGTATAGTGCCTGCCTTTCTTCATCTTTATTTACTCCTTAACAGACACGTGGCTCTGACCTTAAAATTAGGTGTCCTGTGTTTCCAGCCTTCCTGTCTTACTTTCCAGCATGTCTTAGAGATCACTGCTTTAACTCTGGCTTAGGCTTGGGGCATTATTCTGTCCTCTGGACAGCTCTGACGAGTTTAGCCTGGGATGCCCAGGCCCCATCAGACCTTGGCACAGCTCAGTCTGCTTAAGTATCAGCATTGTCAAGCGACTCTCTGTGATTGGGGAAATCATGCTGAAGATGTCTCAGGGTGGCTAACATTCCTTCCTTTTGTCAATTTAACATCTCTTAGAAAAGCAACTGATCTAAAGTTGACAGTACCTTCCCTGTCACCAGATGGAAACTTAGCCGAGGATGGATGAATATATCGGAAGCTACCCTCAGTATAGGTATCTATACCCAGAGAGTTCTGTTTATTTTCCACAGGGGTCTGCAGCCAGACCTAGGCTGCTGTAGACACAGATCTGTTAGTAAACATATCTATAAAACACAAGTCTGAAATTTGACCAGGTTCATTAGATATTTCCTGTTGACAGCTGTCCTCTGATGGACGAAGACTGGTATCATTGTGTCCCAGTCTCTGCCTCTCGAAATCAGGTAGGAGAGTGTGTATCCACCGCCCATGCTCTGTGCTGGCATTTGATGTGGTACAACAGGAAGCTACCTCATATGATGATTTTTCTTCCCTCTGTGTTCAGCGGATGTCATGGTAGTCTGAAATAAAGTTCTAACTTTTCTTGTAGTATAACTCAAAATAGACAAGGAAAACAGTTAAAGTTTTCGATTCTAAAAAAGAACAGGAAATGTTGTTTTTATAAAAGGATTAGAAATTGAGTAAATTAATCTAAGCCACATCAGTGAGTCAGTGAAAGAGTTGAGGACAGATTTCATGTTTTATGACATCTGGTCTAGTTCTTAGACTCCTTGTCTACTGTCTCATTGTGTGTTCTTGGAAAAATCACTTCCCATATATTCATTTTATGGGAAAATTACATTGACTCCATCTTATAAATGTACTACGGGAAATCTGAAATCCCCTGAGGGCGAGGCCTGCGTCTGTTTTCACTTGCTTACACATGCATTGTTGTCTGTCATAACTGAGAAGGACATTCCTGATGACTTATTATCTGTGCACATTTCAGAAGACTGACCCAAGGCAAAGTCTTTCTCTCCTGCACCCACAGAAGTTTTCCAGATCCTCATTCATGGGTTGGGTTCTAGGAATCCTGGTGAAGAGAGTCTGACAGTTATTTCCAATACGACATGCATCAGACTTCTATCCTCCGTCTCTTCAAAAATTTCCAATGTCTCTTTGATTTGGAAGATTTATGTAAGAAAGACTCCATTACTTGTTAACAGTTTTTAACACTTGCCAATCTGTTAACCCAAGTGCTTAGATTCCACAGGTTATTGCAAGCATCACCTGTAGGGAGCAATGGGAAGAGCTGGAGAGGAGAACCCCAGGGAAAAGGGCCAGAAGTGACTTGCCTGTATCGGCATCACGCAGTTTCATTTCCTGTCCTTGGTTCTCTGCTTTGGAACCACTGCTTCCACGTAGTAACTTCAAAGCCAGTTCAGGTGAAGGAATGAAGATTCCCGTTTTGATTTGATCGTGTAAGTGCTTCAGAGTGATATGGGCCATAAAGGTGTTGGGGTCACCAGCCCAGACACATGATGACTACTTGAAAGGAGCAGAGGCCCAGAGTAATACAGTTTGGTGATTCAAATCAATTTACCTTCCAGTTCTTCCTGATGTTTTCAAATGGACCCTGCTCACAGAAATACCGCAAAGTCAATGTTTGTCTCTCTTTCACCAAGTTCTCGAGTTGAGGTGAGGTGGTGAGGGAGAGGCTGAGGAAGTTGGATTCCAGAGTCTCCAATACCATTCAAACCAGACAAATCCTGCTTTGATCGGCACCTCTATGATTTAACTGGGAAAATAAGCATCACACTAAGTTCTTTATTCAGATTCTTATACAAAAGACAGAACCACTTCATTTGTAAGTAGAATTTTCAACACAGCTAAAATAACTGGGAAATACACATACCTGTCCTACTTTTATATTTTCCTGTCACAGTAGAATCACTGAGTGGAAGAGGGTGCAAGGAGCAGAGCTCTGTCTCCCCTAATGTTGTCACCACGAACAGAAAGAGGCGTTTCAGCGAAGTATCACCAAAAAACAAGGAACACATCAAAAACATGAGTCATAGTGTCCCTATACCTAACCAGCCTGCTGAAACTAATGGTATCGATTACAGCATGCCTGTAGATTCTTTCAGAGTCTTCCCAAAATGATATACTGAGTGAAATATATAAGCCATTCAAAATGAAGAGCAAGCAGGCAACTGGAAACTAAAATGCTAACATGCCAGTTTAAGTAGGAACACATGGTCAACTGGAATACGGCCATGGAAAATAAATAGTAAGACAAGGGGTTATAAGTATGAATGACATTACAAACGGGTGGCTTTAGAGCCCTAATGAGAACTGTTTTGCTCCTGTCCCCTCTGTCCCGTCACTCCATCACTCTTGGGCTATTTTCAGGTCCAGTGGGATTCAACAGAAGCAGCATCACTGGTAAAAGCTCACTGATGTTGACACTATTTCTTAAATGAAACTTACAGGTTGATACACGGGGCTATATTAAAAGCAAAACCTAGTTGGTATGATATTTCATGGATGAAGCACAAACTAGACTGATTTTTGACTTAGTTTTACAGATGGAGTTTTTCATGATCAATTAACTGTTTTGAATTCTTGTATCCTACAACAAAATGTGCACCTCGAGAAATCTAGTCTTTCTTCTTTAATAACTATACTCGAAATATATAATGTCCCAATGGACAATAAAAGAAAGATAGCACTGAGGGTCTAATAAATAATTACACTGATACCTATGGTTATTTTCACTCAAATA
>NW_011888880.1:4720365-4727493 GCF_000151845.1 Pteropus vampyrus | reverse complement strand
CTCTGTCCCGTCACTCCATCACTCTTGGGCTATTTTCAGGTCCAGTGGGATTCAACAGAAGCAGCATCACTGGTAAAAGCTCACTGATGTTGACACTATTTCTTAAATGAAACTTACAGGTTGATACAAGGGGCTATATTAAAAGCAAAACCTAGTTGGTATGATATTTCATGGATGAAGCACAAATTAGACTGATTTTTGACTTAGTTTTACAGATGGAGTTTTTCATGATCAATTAACTGATTTGAATTCTTGTATCCTACAACAAAATGTGCACCTCGAGAAATCTAGTCTTTCTTCTTTAATAACTATACTCGAAATATATAATGTCCCAATGGACAATAAAAGAAAGATAGCACTGAGGGTCTAATAAATAATTACACTGATACCTATGGTTATTTTCACTCAAATAGGAAGTGATTAACTTTACTTACTCAGAATATTTTTTTTATAAACAAGTAACATTACTTCACAATTGAAGCCTGAGAGAGTGGAGACCTTCTCTCTCATTACTTCTCAATATAATTACTTACTTTCCTTAGTCACCACAAGGCAAACCAGCCACAAAGAAAACAGTCAGTGTTTAAGCTATAGAATATGAAGCATTTTGATGTCAAACAAGTAAAACAAAAGAACTGCAAAGAAGTAAAGGGAAATTTAGCTCATTGGTCATTCTTTTTATATGCATTCTGATTGTATATGTTGTTTGGTTGAGAAGGTTTTGCTAACACCTGTGAATAAGCTAATAGTTCTTGCTAAAATGTAAAAAACATAATCAAGGCTATCAGCTAGCATTCCCACTATTTAGTGCGTGTTCAAAAGAGGTGATATGGACTGAGACAACAGACTAATTTACTATGGCATCTGCAGAGGAGTCACCGGAGCCTCAGGTGAGACTCATGGAGTTGTGATGCGTTGCTTCTTGCTGGAGGCATTTACTCATCAGCTAAATATAAATTGGTCTTTTTGCTTGAATAGACTGGACTATAGAAATACATTTTTATGCTGTACGCCATTAGAGAGGATAGAGAACTAACGAGTGAAATCAGAGGGAAAACATTTTTGTAAGGCGGCGAAGGAGCATTCAAAACTTATGGTATTTGTATGATATGTTTTAGTCCAATTACTGTGAACAAGTCTGTCCGTCTGAGTACCACTCTATAAGGGATAGCGGTTAAGGGCCCAAACTTTAGGGTCTGGCAGGCATATGGTCAAACATTATCTTTGCCACATATGAATTGTTTAGTCTTTGACAATTTGTTAGACTCTTGGAATTTCCAGTTCCTTATCTATTAAATTGAATGATAATCCCCATGGGTGAGAATTCAATGAGATAAAGCAGGTAAAATGCTTGGCCGAATGTCTAGCGCTTATTAGAATAATAATAAATACTTGGAATGGAGACTGATCTACAAACCTGTCTCTTTATCACTATGCTTTAGTCAAGTTCCCATTTCCTTCCTTCTGCCCGTGGACTTCCCAGGCTCATTCTCATTACCTACTCTGATGCCACCCTTACCCAGGAGTATATGCCAGCTTTCTTGTCTGCCTGGTCTTTGGAATGGAAAGCTTATTTGCATCTTAAAAACATTCTTTTGCTTTTTCTGCTGCCTGGGCACCATTTTCCCTGATCTTCTTTGGTTTGGTTTCGTTTTTCATGTCACATCCTTAATTAGACTTTTCTTGAATGTCCCAGCAAGAGTAGATGCCCTGGCTCTCCAACCACTGACATTGCCCTACTTAATTTTCTTCATAGTCTTTGTCGTTAATGTATATTAATTTTGGATTTATTTTCTGCCCCTCGCTACCGGAATGTAAGCTCCATGAGACCGTTTCTGCATGTCCAGCATCTAAAACAGTGTACGGCGTACAATAGATATTCAGAAAATGTGTTGAATAAATGAATAAATTTATTGAGCCTCTGCTATGTGCTAAATACCATTGGTGATTAAGAATATGGTGGTGAGAAAAATAGACACTGTCCATGTATGCGTAAAACTTGGAACATGTATAGAACAAGTAGACAAATAAATATATCATTGTAAATTTCAAGTGAACCTGACTTATCCAGCAGGTGGGGAAAGTGTCCCCGAGGACATTATATTTGAGCTATTAAGACCTGCGATATGAAGGATGAGTAAGAGTCAACTAGGTGACCAGGGTGGGGGTGGGGAAGAAGAGCTCCACACAGGACATGCTGGCCCGGAAGTGGAGTAGGACACGGGAAGCACAGCGAGACCGTGGCATGGCCCCCGGGATGCTCAGCCTGCTGCCAGTTCCTCTGGGAATGAATCTGGGGAAGACTCTCTAGTGACTGAAATCCTGTTGAAAATCAAAGAGTGGGAATTCTGGGACAGCTTTTTTTTTTTTTTAAACTCTTTTTAGTTTTCTCAGAAGGTTGACCGTTTCTTTCGCTAAGAGAGGGAAGTGGTAAAGAGGGAAGCCCTGTATGAGGACTTTCCATGTGTTTTCACATTTAATCCACACTGTTAGTAATAAGGGAAGAAATAATGTCACCCCTTCCTCCACCTTTTGGGTAAGAACACTGACCGAGGACAGAGTCTGGTATTAAAACTGATAGAAAAAGAAAAAAGTCTAAATACTTCTTGTTGTGGATGTGAATTTTACACTATTTCACATAGTCATATATATAAGTGCAAGAACAGAAATTTATTAATGATAATCTGAGTTGAAAATCTACCTAGATTTTAAAAATAAGACTGGCAAGTGGAATAGAGATAAATGGGAGTAAGTAAAAGTGTATAATATCCAAAGCTCACATATGAGACAGTCTGAAGGTATTATATTTGCATTAAATCTTGATAATTAAAGAACTATACCTTAAGAATGTCTCGAAAGATGTTAATCACTAGTACTAATAAAAATAGACTGAGTACTTTTAAAAAACACTAGAAAAGACAAAAGCTAAGAAAACATATTCCACAATACTTTGTATAGCAAAAAATAGAAACCAAGACAGAAGTATAAAACGAATTGGTAAAGTGATGTGGAAATAATCAGCAATGGAAGTAAACATAAATTACTTTAAAACTCAATTTAAAAACAAAGATTCAGATCGCATTACTAAACAAAACCCAGCTAAAAAGTATGCATACATTATATAAATCCAACAGAAAGTGATGCTAAATATTAAAACCAACGGGCAGATCAGGGGAAAATTCAAAGAAACAAGGGAAGTGAGGGAAGTATGGGTGGAATATTAGCTGTAGGCAAAGTATTAAATGAGAGGAGGGTCATTTGTAATAATAATAATAATAAAGCTTAGGAAAAGCTTATCTTTACAACTGACGATGCAATTGTTACAAGAAAGTATTTGCTGATCAAGCTAACAAAATCTATGTAAAACAAAAATTATACAAGTCCAAAAAAATCAAAAGAAACAGAATTGTGAGAAATTTTACTACCTCACTCAGTTTTCAGATTTAATGAATTAAAGCAGATCCAAAAAATAAGAGTAAAACATTACGATAATGTATTTCTTTGAAACTGAATAATAGATGAAACGATGTAAAGTGTTACTTTTCTCGTCTACTAGCTATGTGACTTTGTTTCTCCTTCTGTAAATTGAAGATAATAAAATTTACTCAGTACTATTATGAAGATTAAATGAGATAATATAGCACAGTGCTATGCAATTATATTGCTATTATCATTATTATTAGTAGTAAGAAAAAATCTTGTCTACTTCAAACAGAAACTACTCATTCATTCCACATTTGGGTGGAATATTTCTAAATACAGCTCCCATATTATGTGACAAAGAAAGTCTCTAAAGAAAAATCGAACCGACCAATATTTAATGAAATAAATAAATAATACAACTTATTTAAAGATAATGCAAACGCATGTAAATTTAAATCTATCCTTTCTAATACTTAGAAACTATCTAGGCATGATTATTAAAACCTCGGGATACAAACAAAGCTGTACATAAAATCTTTTGTTAGAAAGTGAGAATAAATAAGCTAAATAGTTAACTAAAACTTTTAAAATGGCAATAAAATTACATGAAGGAAACAGGAGGAAACAATAAAAATGAAAGCAGAAAAATGATTTTAAAACACCAAAAGTTTAAACGATATTTTGGTAGTTAGAATAATGTGTTTCCCCACCCCTCCCACATGGCCACACTTCAATCGCCAGAACCTGTGAATGTTAGGTTACTAGACAAAAGAGGATTGAAGTAGCAGATAGAATTAAGATTGCTAATTAGCTGACTTTAAAATATGGAGATTATCCTGGATGATCTGATGGGCTCAAGGTGATCACAATGGTCCTTATCGTGGAAGAAGGAGACAGGAGAGGAAACAGACTCAGTGGGAGATGTGATTATAGGTCAGAATGATGCCACTTGAAAAGAACCGGACCCACTGTTGCTGCCTTTGTAGATGGAGAAATGGAACTATAAGGCAAAGAGTGGCGGTGGCCTCTAGAAGGTGGAGAAGCCAAAAAGTGGACTCACCCCTAGAACCTTCAGAAGGGGACATGGTCCTACTGACACCTTGATTTTAGTACAGGGAGATCTGTGTCACATCTGACCTACAGAGCAGTAAAAAGAAATTCGTGTTGTTTTAAGATGCCAAGTTCGTGGTCATTTGTTATAGCAGCAACAGAAAACTATTACAGATATGTCCGGGAACTTGTCATTTATTAAAACAATCAGATAAGGGAAACTTTTGGAAATACTTTTAAAGCAGACAAAAACTCAAAAGAAGAGAAACATTTTAATGAGACTGACAAAAGGGATAAAATGTGATTATAGTACTTATAATTCTATAATATATTTGAAAATCTTGAAGAAAATAAAACATTTTATAGGGAAATATAAATTAGCAAAGCTGACTCACAAATAGAGGCCTGAATTAACTGATAATCATAGAAGAAACAGAGAAAATGTGCATAAAATAAATCATTCACAGAAGCTTCTTGTTAGAGTGTGGATGATTTTTTAACTGCCAAGGAAAAGATTTCTCTACTGTGTAAACTGTTCCAAGATTCAGAATAAAGAAATCTCTCCTATTCATTTTGTGAAGTTGGTAGAACCCCAACACCAAAACTGGAGAAAGATAATTCAGAATGGTAAAGTAGACAACTTTATTTACAAGTATAAACATAAAGAATTTTGAAATTGTGCTTAGAGTATTATTCATAAGAGTTTGAGCCATAGCAAAGTGGCATCGTTGAACAGTATGAGAGTAGTGCATAACAGAAGGGAATAATTGCACACTACTTCACACCAAAATACATTCTAGATAATTAAAGGGTTAAATATTACTGCCATTTAAAAAAAATCTAGAGTATATAATATTATGATAAAAGAAGCATCAAAAACCAATAATAAGGAAAGGATACATTATTTTTAAATGGCACAGAAGAATCTGGCTATTAGCATTAAATGCTAATCTTTGATACTTACCACACTTTCACATTGAATTAAAGGCCAGGTAAATTAAAATTAAATGAAAAGGAAAAGGATTACTTTGTGACAGATAAAGGGTGCTCAGGATCTGGACTTGCCTCTGCAGAAGCTGGAGCACTGTATTCTTTGAGATTCTGTGCAAATCCACCAGAGAGGTCTTCTCTGATCATTCAAGCAAAAATATCCTCCTCTGGTCACTCATTATCTCCACTTTCTTCTTATTTCATTCATTGTACTTAGCGCTGTCTATGAGTATCTTTTTGTTTCTTGCTTTGCTTATGATCTGATAACCTAGAATGTGTGCTGCATGAAGTTAGGGACCTTATCTCATCTCTGTTGAATCTCCAGCCTCTAGAGTGGTACATAGCAGTCTCTCAAATAATATTTTTTAGATAACTCCTAGATACTATTTACATAAAATTTAGGGTGTATTCCATTGTTATTTTTATTCATAAATCATGTAATCCATTTATACTTGAGATGGGAAGTAAATCTGTCCAGAAGAGGGTAGAATAAACACCAACAGCTTACCCCCAGTGCTGAGAAGGTAAGGAACCATTCCAGTATCCTATAATGAATGCATCTATCCACAAATTTAAACCTGAACTTGAGCATATAGACAACAGAAGGAAAGCTTTTACTGCTGCCAGAGGCTAAGAGAGAGTCTTACAAATGCCACATCTTGATCATATCAAGTTAACTTAATTGCAGTGTATTAGTTAACAACCCACCAACCAGCTGGTAGAGTTGAATACCAGTTACAATCTAATATAGTCCCTGTTTATCTTCTAAGGGAAAATTTCTCTGTATCTTCAGAAGCTGCTTTGTGGGCACAGTTAAACTTTATAACATGAAGAAACCAGAGGTAGCTTGGTAACCTGAAGCCTGCCTCCCCAGGAAAGCAGAATCCAGATGGTGTAAGATGTCTGAAGAGGTTCCTCTTTTTTATTTCTGTCTCTTTCCCAAATTTACTCCTATATAACCAGTATTTTCTCCATAACTTAATCCTCATTACTTCCAAACTTATCCTTCCTAATATTTGGCTTCTATAATAATTTTATTTTTGTTCTTAAATAAACCTTATGATGCTATCCTGATGTCTCCTTGGGTATGGAGAAGCAATAATGTATATCCCTTGATGTTTCCAGCGTATTTAATGCTGTTCACAGGAAGCGTCAGGCTGCTGCTGATTCTGGGAAATGGGCATTTGTTTTCATCATACACTCTGGGCTGGAAATGATTTTTATTCCCTCCTGAAAGTGCCTTCCATCAAAAGAGCATGTGAAAAACACTGATCTTTCAGGGAACACCGATCCCATAGAGAGCACATAGTTGCCAGGAAGAACAGTGCAGAGCACTCAACTTAGAGAGAGAAGTGCACAGAGCATTGCCTGGCGAGTAACAGGTTCTCAGTAAATACTTGTCTGATAAATGGATAAACACGTTCTCTGTGAAGAAATCAAATAGGCAGCCAGAAATGAACTACATGTATTGAAAGGAAAGTAGGTTTGGGGAAGAAAGTGAATCGATTTGCCAAGACTCTTTGTGATTAGTAATAAAGGTTCTGAAAAGGACGTGGATTTGCAACAGTGCCTGATGGGTGAACACTGGTGAACGGAACAAAGTCAAGGGCCAGAGCACTTGTGGGAGACCAAGTTCTCATCAGGAAGGTCAAGTTTTGTCACTAG